>NC_092379.1:119633876-119939970 GCF_030028105.1 Mobula birostris
GTGAGTGAAGTTGGGTGAAGTTATCCCCACTGGTTCAAGAGTTTGATGGTTGAGGGGTAATGACTGTTCCTGAACCTGGTGGTGTGAGTCCTGAGACTCCTGTACCTGCAGCAAGAAGAGAGCATGACTTGGGCGGAGGGAGTTCTTGATGATGGATGATAGATTTGCCTAATTCACCTGCATATTGAAATCCCCTATGACTATTGTAACATGGTGCATTTTACATGCCTTTCTAACTCTAGTTGTAACTTGTACCCTGCATCCTGGCTACTGCTTGGAGGCTTGTATATAACTTCCATCTTTTTATCCTTGCACTTTCTTAACTATACCCACAAGGATTCTGTATCTTCCGATCCTATGTCGCCTCTTTCTAAGGAATTGATTTCATTTTTTACCAACAGAGCCACCCTGCCCCCTTGGCCTACATGCCTGTCCTTTCAATATAATGTGTATCCTTTGATGTTAAGCTCCAAACTACGACCTTCTTTCAATCATCCTGCAATCATCCAAGAGTAATCTATGGCTTTACCTTCCAGTTCTGAAATTACAGATTTTCTAAAGCATTGTTCACCATAATCTACTCCCTATTGTTTAAATCACCCACTCTCAGTCTTTCACTATGGTCAGTACATTTTGTTGTCAAGGTGCCTGGATTATTTGTGTTACATGCTTCCTAGCAGTGGAAATTTTTATCACTTTCTTCTTCTGTTTCAAATCTCCCAAACAGAATAAGAATTAATTGTGCATTGTCTACTTAGTAAGAATTGTTATATATTTACCCTTTTGTTAATGCTGCCTGACTTGCTGAATTCCTCCAGCATTTTGTGTGTTGATTTCCAGCAACTGCACAATCTCTTGTGTTTAATATGTGACTGGAGAGTTAGATGCAGAACTGCAGAATTAAACAAAAGTGTTAGTGCTGATGGAAAGACAGTGAAGATAGAGCCCAGAGCTGAAAGTAGAGGCAGCAGAAACCATGATTAAAGTCACAGTGGAGGGCACAATCACAATCACAATCACATTCATTGACATATAAGTTTAAAACAGAGCTCAGTGTGAGAACAGGAAAGTAGAGAATACAGTGCCAGAAGAAATTGGTTTCAGAGCACAAAGAAGAAAGAGAAGAAGATTTGAATGGAGTGGGGATGGAATCAGATATCAAAGAATATGAAGAAGATGTGTGGAAATAGTAGAGATAGTTGGACAGACAATGCAGGAGGAAGAGATAGAAAGAGTTAAAGAATATCATTAAAGGTCATCAGTGGAAGTTCTATTCTAAGGCTGACAAACAACTAGATTTGAAATGTAATCAATGATCCAGCAGTACAATGTGAAGTAATTTTCTTCACATATGTTGATTAAGAACTCCTCCAAGATGTACTCACTACTACCTACTGCCCATTACGTTGCTGGCATTTAGGGCAGCAATGAAGATCCTCCATCTCTGTCTGTATAGGAGGATTCTTCTCCGTAACAATGGTTTTTTGACCATTCGGGGTTGTTAGCCTTGAGCTGAACCCCTGAACCTGGAGGACCAGTGGACCACTCTTAGTCCGGCCTCTATCCTTTTACCTTGTTTGGCATGAGTGATCCTATCAAAAGCCCTGACTCCAGCCAACATAACTTTCTGAGTCATTGAGGCACACAAGCCTCCAAATCCTGTGACATGATTGTGGTTCTCTTGAAGGTCCTACAAGACATATTAAGGACAAACTAAACTTGCAAAACCCTACACTGTGAGATTCATACACATCAGAAAAGTGAAAATGTCAGTAGTAGTTCTACGTTAACTCTTTGTCCAAAAGTTATTGACAGTTAATTGCTAAAGTCAAGAGAGTGGATACTCCACTCTGGCCCCAACATCAGGCTGTGCTACCAACAATAACACGAAACACAGCAATATATCGACTTGATGAAAAGCATCTACTTCAGATCAGTCGTCACCTAATTTCAGTCAGTATTGAGCAATTGACCTTAGCTTCTGTCAAAATATAATTTAAATGTTATTATCCTTTCTGACAGGAAGCGATTTAGTCAATTGCACACTTATAGTATCCATTGGATTCAAACTACATTTGTTGTAATGATGGATCTTCTCATTCACTGCAACACCTAAGAACCCCAAATCCCATTCTTTGTTGGGACATTTAAACACACCATCGCTTCTCTGTGACCCCATTGAGCAGAAGATACAAGAGCCTAAAATCATGTACTATCAGGAGCAAAGCTTCTGTGTCTGCTGAGTTCCTCGAGCATTTTGTGTGTGAAGCTTCTATCTCGCTGTTTTATGACTATTGAATGTTTCCTTAGTACAATAAAATGGACTCTTAACCTCACAATCTTCCTCATTATGATCTTGCACTGCACTTTCTCTGTAACCGTAACACTTTATTCTGCATGCTGCAATTGTTTTACCTTCTACAACCTTAATGCACTGAATTAATGAAGTGATCTGTATGAACCATGTGCAACACAGGCTTTTCACTGTACCTTGGTCCATCTGAAAATAATAAACCAATTTACCAAATGTACTAAAATGGGGCTGGTTCTGGTAGATATCAATTTAAAACTCACTCACAATAGCAAATAAAATCTGTACTCAACAGGCGACAGGTAACATCTGTGCAGAAAGAAATGGTTAATATTCTAAATCAATGTCTTTTCATTTGAACTCTGACAATGAATCTGATTTTTACTAAACATAAATGGCACAACAGTTTCTTGATATTGACAGCTGAATCACAAATGTAACTATCAAAATACAATTACAACTAACATTTTGTATTAAGTACATTTTTCTTTTGCCAGTCTTGAGATAGAAGTGTTAAGATTTTATCAAAGGAAGACATTCTGATCATATACCAGTATATGTTGGCCTCTTAACATTGAAGAAATGAGTGGCTAATTTGGATCTTGAGAATCTATATAAAAGACATCCAGAAGATTATTTCAAGCTGTGTAAATTCAGATCTTTTTTTAAATTAGTTCTATATTATGCATGTTGTAAGTCAACATTAGTTTTCAATTGGTTTGTTTGAATCCTTGAAAGGCCTGTTTCACCTATGCAAAACCTCTTTAAGAGAATGATCAATAAGCAGCAATTAGGGAAAACATTAAAACAATCAGGAGCAAACTTCTCCGAACATGATGGTGATCAAGGATAGTTCACATTGCAATCTCAATTGCTTCCAGCTTCCATCCTGTTTTCGTCTAAGCACTTTAATATGATAAATAATGTCCCATTCAACTGTGAAAACTTGATGCAATAGTATTCATAAACGTTAGATATGCTGACAAGTCTCAACCACTGTTTCCTGCATTTCTTACCTTTATCCTTCCAGCCAGTTCATTGATAGTGGTCCTCTTATTCCCATCTTCCATCCTACCAGCATCCACATCCAATGGAGCATTATCCATAATTCCCGGTGCTTCACAAGGATTCTGCTGCCACATATTTCTCTTCTGGGGATGGCACAGTAGTGAAAGGGTTAGTGCAATTGCTGAACAGTGCCAGCAATCGCCAGTCAGGGTTCAGACACGCTGCTGTCTGTAAGGAGTTTGTACCTTCTCCCTGTGGCCGCATGGGTTTCTTCCCACATTCTAAAGGTGTAAGGATTAGGATGAGTAACTTATGGGTATGCTATGTTGGTGCCGGAAGCATAGCAATGCTTACAGGCTCATCCTTGCTGATTTGATATGACACAAACACTCTATGTTTCAATACTTCCTTGTGCATGTGACGAATAAAGCTAATCTTTATCTTCCACTATTCTGAAAGGGCTGTTACCTTTTCAACTGCCAGGTTCACTTTTCCATCTTTTCAATCTGCTCCACTTCTCACAGCATTGTACCATGCAAAACTATCCCTTTTACATTTTCCCTCCCAATAGGCTAGAAATCCTAACGAATTTTATTGGTGAAATGGGGAGAAAGTAAGTGATTGGAAGGAGGAGAAGGAGTGAAGGGTGGTAGATTTGGAAAAGAGTGAGAGAACTGAAGGGAGGCCTTTGGCTGTGGGAGGTGAGTGGGAAGAGAGAGAGAATGGTGTGGTCACAGACAAGATGGGGATGGCCTGAGGATATTTGGGGCAATGACGGGGTAGCGACTGAGGAGGGTTGTACATTCACTCAGGAAAAGTGCTTGGAAATCATTTGAAGAGGCTATAAAGCAAAAGATGAAAATGTTAGACTTCAAGAAAGCTGCTCAGGCAAGATAGGTTACCTTTCCACTAATGGCACAGGGAGCTTTAATATACAAGACCCACATAGCTCATGGTCCTCACATGTGTTACATAATTTTGCCTTTGTTAGCAAAGGTGATGCCCACGCTGTCTGACCTTATTGCACATACTCAATGACCCTACATGCATGTGTCTCATGTACATCAGAACCCAGAACAGTAACACAAGAAATTCTTTGCAGATGCTGGAAATCCAGAGAAACCCACACAAAATGCTTCAGGAATTCAGCAGATCAGGCAGCATCTAAAGAAGAGGAATTAACAGTCCACATTTCAGGCTAAGACCCAAAAGTTCGACAGTTAATTAGTCTTCTTAGATGCTGCCCAACCTGCTGAGTTCTTTCAGCATTTTGTGTGTGTTACTGGAAGAGAAATCTGGGGTGCATGCCAAACACGCAAAGTATTTGATCACAAACCCAAAATTCTAATACACACACACACACACACAAATGCTACAGAACAGGACCGCTACAAAAGTACCATTTCTATTGATTTGTAAAGAAATAACTAGGAACTGCAAGTCATTAATATGGGATCCTTTTCTTTTCTGAAATTCATTTGACTTTAGCATTTTTTCTCTAGTTATGGCTGTAAGTGGCGCCTGCAAATTGCTGCCTAATAACAGTGCAGGAAGTAATGACCTAAAACCCTCTTTAAAACAAAATTGCTAATGCACTGGAGGAAACCAGTTAATGCTATCAATCATTAGTGTAAAATCTGGGAGAAAATATGCTTTCTGAGTTACAGTTGATATTTTAGCTATTTTTGCAATGCACTTTCTGCTTCTGTTAAGTAAGACCTTTACATGAGGTGTTAAGGTTTGCAGATTATAACATGAACAATCCATTGAGAGATGCTGAAGGGTTACTCAGGATCATTCAGCTACTTTATCCAGTTTCTCTGCCTCTGAGGAAATATTTGACTAAGCACTTTGTCAATGTACTGTTAGCTCCTAAATTAAAATCTCCTGCAATTTTGCATTTACCAAGACTTTGGTCCTAAACATTTTAATACTTCAAGTTTCTTAATACTCAATTCAATCCCATATTTGTATACAGATTCAAAATATAAAATATTTCTTTCTTAAACTTTGCAACCTCCCATTGTGTAACAAAATATTTTAAAATGTGTTTCTTAATATTTCCTGATTCAGCAGTGAGAGGTATTTGCAAACAAAGGAAGCTCTATACATGTGTTAAAGGTAATAGAAAAGTATTTTATTAGAGTTATATAAAGAATCATTTGATAAAGAATATCAAGTATTCGCCTTTCTTTCAGAAAGAATCAACCAATCAACGAGCTGATCTATATAATGCAAAAGGAAACCTCTCACACCAATCGCGACCTAGCAAGATTCCAATTGGCACAAAAAAGTTACCCCTTTTTTATACCTTTCAATACCTAGCATAATCCCTGCCACAGTACTTTTCCATTCAGTCATGAAACCATTCTGTACCCTCTTATCTCTAGTGATCCTTGGCCTATCTCAAAGACAGAGACAACATGATTGCCAAAAGACGTGTTTGATATCATTATCTACTCTCAAAGCTGAATGTCAGTACTCCTGTACGTTCTCAAATCATTCCCACATTCCAAGTTGACACCATTTTGTCCTACAGCCTCCATTTTGTGTTACATATTTAGGCACATACTAAGGAGCAAATAAATATCGTTCAACTTAATCCTTTCCTCACACGTTGCAAAGTTGAAATTATGTTCCTAGCAGTCATTACAACAAAAACAAGCTATTTGGTCTTAATTTTATGAGCTCACTCAGACAGCTCAAGAATTTTAGAATTTGGATGAAAAGTGATCCACATGAGCTATTTGTCTAAGACCAAAGCTGATCTGAATTTAACCTGATCAAAAGTTGACTTGCTGGTAAATGTTGTTAACGCTGGCAGCTAAAAATGAGAAGCATTCCAGTTCCCATTCACTTTGATGAACAAAATTTTGAAAGTGTAACATTCTTACTTTCCAATAAATTTTCCAAATGCAAAATATTGTAAATACTGGAAAAACTGAAATTACCAGAAATATGCAACAGATCAGATAGCAACAGCGGAGAGCAAAACGAAGTGAAACTTTCAAGTCAGGGATCTTACATCAGAATTGAGAAAAGTTAGAAAGGATTGAGGTCTCTTCTAATTTTTCCCAGTTTTATCCAAGGTAAAAGTACCTTCTCATATCTGTACCCAACACCATAAATGGATTCAGAATGTGGCTGGGTATAGCTGATAGTAGGAACTTTAATAACAAGACATTGTTCAAAGCACTTTGAAGCTGCGAGGTAATGTTAAAAACATTTAATGTAAAATACTGTAATAAAATGTTATGGTTCTATTACTACTGACTACTGCACCATGTAGACAGATTCCTACATTTAATTTAGCTTAATTAATTTTAAAATTGGTATTAAAAGTTCATAGTGCTAGACGATAGAAAAGAACCAGTTGAGAAGAGATTGTTTGGGAGATGTAAATAGTTTGGAAGTTACAAGATACCTAGTCGGATCACGAGCCTTTTTATAATTGCAATGGTTTGTTTTTTTTCATTTCGTCTGCTCAATGAAGTTGAACTTGCTAGGCACCAGTGGATAACAGATATCAGAGCAGAGAGATCAATGTCCTTAACCACAATGAGTTAGAACAGGCAAGGATTAAATACGACAATTAAGTTTCACTCTATGGTGTCACCTCTGACTGTGAATAACTGTTTTATCTTTATGTCAGAAGATTAAAAATTTGTCCCACACTGGAGAAGTGTGCTTAAAAATCCAGGCTGACACTCCATTTAGACACTGTGCCTTTGAAACATTTGTCTTTCAGATGAGATGTCAAACTGGGGCCACCCCTCTGCTCTCCCTCTATTGGACATAGGAGGTCCAATGCACGAATCAAAAGAAGAGCGGGGTTTGGGAAGTGGGGGTGCATTAACATTAGAATCCTGGCCAATATCTACCTCTCATCTATATCACTTGAAATAATCACCTCGATATTATTGTGCTGCTTTAGGAGCTTGCTGTTTCAAAATGGCTATCATGTTTCCTACAATAATCATTGCAACAGTAATATTCATAGTCTCTAAAGCATTCCAGGTTAATTCAAAGAATATGGTATTAATACATGTCTTGATTTTGAGTATTAATAGAGTCAAGATGAGCAGAATGATCTAATTTTCCTGTATTTCTCTGTTTCCCTCCTGAAATACAACTCACACTTGGAGACCGTCAGTAGGAATCTGCTCACACTTTAACTGAGCAACAGTACCCAATAGTGATCTACTCAAATGCGTAGCTGATGCGGTGAAGTAACAGTTGTAACAAACAGTGAGCTGACATTTGCACAAGTACACTTACCCTAAGGAGACATCTGAGATCACATTTGGGAATATTGATCTACTCGCTTCTTGGTTCATAATGATATGACCAAATGTAACACCCTGTATACAATCCAAGCAAAAGTCAGATTTGGCCCAGACTGGGAATCAAAGCTGGTACCCAGTGAATTACCTGTGGCTTGGTATCACACCATAAGTAAAGTCAATTATATTTTACAAGTGGAGGGTTTCCTCTGAAAGTTAATTTATGCTTTACGGTTCTTTGATAACTAGTACAACAAGGAGGTCTTCTCCACCCCATAATAAATATTCAAGGGCCTCAAATGTACAGTGAGGAAACAGGAAGTTGGAATTTGTACCAGATAGTAAAAAATAAGCCCCAGGATACACATCAAAAAAGAAGGTAAGAATGTTTCCACCAGACAGAGGAAGCATAATTACCTTACAACAAATGAGTAGCTAATTGTGACTCTTTTCCCCAGTAAGGACACATGAGATAAAAGCAATCGTGGACCACACAGCACTCAAACTGACTCTTCCATACAAGAGTTTGTCAGAATTGGATCAACTCCAATTTTTCACCCTTTCTGTACATCCTTGGGTCTGCTATCATCCCAAAAGTCTATATTCTCAGCCTTGGATATTGTCAGTAAGCATTCATGGCTCTCTGGGATGGTAAATTCCATAGTGAAAGAATGTCTTTACATCTTGACCTCAAATGACACTACCTTACTCCGGAATTATGATTCCTCATTCCAGACTCTCCAGACTTGCTCAACAAAATCACCTCCCACACTTCTAGACCCCACAGGTTTTATGTCCATCCTGTTCAATCTCTCTTTGCAGGATAGTCCCATTTCACAGATCAATCTTGTTAAATCGCTTTCGAAAACAATTTCCTTTACCTGAGGAGACCGATCCATACTTAGCATACCATGTAAACTTTAGTATGGAACATTGAAATGATTTTTGAGTTATCTTGATCTTTTAAAACAATTGCTTGTAATGTAGTGAAATGGGATGTTAGGTATAGGCTGCATTTCCTTACTGCCTCGAGAAGGTATAGTGGATTGCCACACATAGATGGTCAAGATGTTCTCACATTTAAGACCATCTTTCTAATCTTTGCTACCTTCTTTTAATACTTGATTAGTTTATGCTGAAGGACGATGAATTACAATGTGGGCCATCATGCAGCACAAGGCATTATGACGCCACTGAAGCACTCAACACTGAAATTGCACTTTAGTTTCATCAGAGTATTGGCACCTGCTCTGAATTTGGCCCAGAGAACTGTTTGTCGTTATCTGCTTTTTTCCTGATCTATGGAAGTACAATTTGTTTAATCGTACATTTTATTTAACGTACTGAATCTATTAGAGGAAAGCTCTACACAGAGAAAAGGTTTGCCTAAAGGTTCCCTAATTCTCAAAGCTTCTCATGAAATTAAACCATTCCTTACCTCTATTATTTCTTACCGGTGTGTAACTCTCCAATGGCAGTGATATCATCAGCACCTATATTGACTTAGCAGTTACATAGCACTAATATGGAAGCTGAATGACCCAGTTCTGAATTTGGAAAGAACACATGTGTGATAAACGTCTTATACATACTCATTAACCATTTCCATCCTCTCCTTGACTTTTAAATTAGATTCACATTATTTCATTCCATTTTCCAGTAGGTCTACATAAAATTGTTGAGATCATTTTTAGTGAGTTGCTTATTTTCCTCTTTGACATAGTGGGAGCATTCTAGCCTTTCAAGCAGAAAGTCACACCTTGGAAACTTTAAGCCTTGGCTGGGCTCGACAGGAATGAAAGGGTTACTGTATGAGGAATGTCTGGCAGCTCTTGTGCTGTATCACCCTGGAGTTCAGGAGAATGAGAAACATTCCGAATATTAAAAGGCCTGAACAGATTAGATATGGCAAAGTTGTTTCCCATGGTAGGGGAGTCTAGGACAAGACGGCATGACTTCAGGATTGAAGGATGTCCATTTAGAACAGAGATGTGGAGAAATTACTTTTGTTAGAGGGTGGTAAACCTGTGGAATTTGTTGCCATGAGTGGCTGTGGAGGTCAAGTCATTGGGTGTATTTAAGACAGAGATAGGTAGGTTCTTGATCAGCCAGGGCATCAAAGGGTATGGAGAGAAGGCAGGGGAGTGGGGATGACTGGAAGAATCGGATCAGCCCATGATTGAATGGCGGAGCAGACTCGATGGGCCAAATGGCCGACTTCTGCTCCTATATGTTATGGTCTTATGGACTAATAGCGTTTCCGGCATTGGGATGAGAAATTAAGTCAAGGCATAAGCAATCCCAAGGCATTGTTCGAAGATTAGTGCAACAGCTTCTCTTTGTTTTGACCAGCTGTTAACCCAGAATTAACACCTAGAAACAGAAAAATTGTACCATTGCCATTTGTAGTAACTGTGCTCTATATCTCAGACAGCATTGCCTATAAACACAAGAAATTCTGCAGATGTTGGAGATACAAAGCAACACACACACAAAATGCTGGAGGAACTCAGCAGGTTAGGAAATGAATAAACAGTGGACGTTTCACACCGAGACCCTTCTTCAGGACTGGAGAGGAAGGGAGAAGATGGCTGAATAAAAAGGTGGAGGAAGAGTAAGGAGAATAGCTAGAGGTTGATATATGAAGCCATGTGGGTAGGAAAGGTAAAGGGCTGGAGAGAAAGGACTCTGATAGGAGAGGAGAGTGGACCATAGGAGAAAGGGAAGGGGAAGGGGGGCAAGAAGACACGTGAGAAGAGGTAAGAGGCCAGAGTGGGGAATAGAGGACGAGGGAGGGAGAGGGGGAGGAATTTTTTTTTACCAGTAGGAGAAATGGATATTCATGCCATCAGGTTGCAGGTTTCCCAGCCTGAATGTACGATGTTTCTCCTCCATCCTGAGGGTGGCCTCATCGTGGCACAAGCGGAGACCACGGACTGACATGGCCGAACAAGTATACTGACCATACCTCGGAAACTCTTTATTGCCTACAGGGTGGTTTTGTTTTAAATGTCTGGAGATCTTTGAGTGTTCAAAGTAAATCCAAGCTCTTTCTTCAGAGTGAGGGAGTTCCGCCCAAGCGCCCGCCCCCCCCAACTCACGTCTGTGTCCTGCGCCATATTGATCAAGAATTGGTGTTCAGCACGTGTTCAGTGTTGTGTCTTATGATGAGAGACACCCAACGCATTCTGCCCTCCTGGGCTGTATAATGTTAGTTCGCTACGACACCACTTGAGCATTAGAACCCGCAGCACAGTCTGCCATCGCTTACGGACTGCCAGCAACCATCGGTGAGAGGGCGAGGATGGACAAGAGGGACGAGGTAGGGGGAGAAAACAGGCAGGAACGCAGAGAACACTCGAAAAAACGAACCTCGTGACTCACCTGTCAATGTTTCCGTGTGCTCAGCAACAGCTCCAGCTTCTCTTGCCGGCGCAAGGTGTCAGACATGCTAGTAGTGTACGTGCTCTTGTTGAAGGGTGGTAGACCAACCACTCAGCTACATTAGGGCGAGCAGCCCCTCCGTCACCGACCTGTCGGAAATCTTTCTCGGCCAAAGATTGTAGCCGGGTTTAGATGGACGCACCGAGCCGGGCTTTGTTCTAGGCTTCGAAGTGAAATCCGGCTCGTAGCGCTCCTATCTCGATGAGGAAAATACGCGACCAGGTTCCTAAGGGGAATCTGAGAGAGGGCGAGGCAAACCTTCTCCCCTTCACTCTTACTGTCGGATGAAAAAAATTTTAAAAAGGGACGCGTACTGCGATGAGTGTCAACGTAGAAAAAGTTCGTATTCAAAAACCTCATTAGAAGATGCGATTTTGAAGCGATTTGGGATCCTACCATCATCGGCGTTGTAGATAGTGTGTGTTGCGAAGTCTTGCAGGATGATAACGCTAGTACAATTGCTGCGTTTAAAATCAGAAGAAAACTACCCAGTATCGATTTGCGGGAGGGAAATAAGGAGGAACTCGGCATACAGGTAAATAGAAATATTTTATCTCGCGTCAGTAAGCTTTCGTTGGATATCATGTTAAAATATAAGACCGATTATTTCAAGTGTTTGAGATCTGAATCGATGCAATAGTAGGTGAGCCATTGCGGGTTAATTTCTATGTTTTAGTTTGGACACGTATAATTGGACTCGCTTGTAAAATGTTACATTAGTGAAAACATCAAAATGGACCAGGATAACGCCGCATCGGTATCTCCGGCAGCAGACGGGACTGGTCGTAGTCAAATGGAACGCGAGCGCTCTGGCCAGATGGACTTTGGCGCAGATATGGTTGACTATGTTATTTGCCATGCACTTGCGAAAAACTCTTGTAACACTTACTGTTCGACCCACAAAATATTTTTGCGAGTCACCCCAACCGAGGGAAAACACTCCGCTTAATACTTTGACCATTAGTCTCGCGGGGAGAAATTTGCACTTCTAGCGGTGCTCGGTTTTGAACATGATTCCGAATTAATTCCGATCCCATGAAGGCTTATTGATTTCTGACCACAGCAGGCTTGGGGGTGGTGGAATGGTTTTATCAAAAATTTCACAGGAAGAAGATGCATCTCCCACAGCAGTTCTGAAAATGTTCCCTGTAAGTGATGAATAAAATGTAATTGTACTGCGCTCTTTCCCCTTTCCCACGAGGGAATCATCCAATCTTTCAGTAATGTGTCAACTTTTGAACGGAGTGATGAAATAGAATATTGGGTCCAGCCATTTCTTTAAGTGCGGCTAATCCGTGTTAAAAAGGATAGTCCGCTGATTCTCTTTAATTGCAGGCGCCACGAGAAAACTAACGACAGCTGATGCTCAAAGAAATCTTGCATATTTGCTTCATCTTTGACGACGAACGCAAAAGGCTATTATTATATTGCTAAAATTTCCAATTTACTCTCAGACAATTACTCAAGTAAACATGCACAGCTGCCGCTGTAGCCGAGGGCTCTGGGCTTCCTGATTATGTTTCCCGGCGCTGCAGTAAATCATATGGAATAGGGAAGCCGGGCTAGCGATTGATTTAATAATAAATTATTTGATCAACGTTTTTAACTGGAATGATTCAGCCCGTGTAAACAAATACATATTATGAGAATTTGTCATTTAAATGAAGCAAAGTTTTTCTAATCGACGTAAGGGTCGAGAGGCGACTTGATAGGGGTGTGTACGACTATGAGAGGGATGAAGTGGACTGCCAGCACCCTTTTCCCAGGGCGGCAATGGACAATACCAAACGACTTTCCATTGTGTGTGGTGGAAAGTTTAGCGGGGATGTCAGAGGTGGGTGTTATTACAGCGAGAGTAGAGGGTGCCTGGAGCGCACTGCCGGGGCTGGTTGTGGAGCAGATACAACAGGGGCATTTAGATAGGCAAATGGAACGAAGCAAAATAGAGGCTTGTGGGTTGTGTAGAAGAGAAGGATTCGATTGATCGTGGAGTAGAGTTACAAAGGTCGCTCAGCATCGTGGGCTGAAATGCCCATACTGTGCTGCTCTTGTTCTCTGTTTTATGTTCAATGAGGGTAAGTACCACATGACGGATGGCGAACAATTCTCAAAGGCCGAGATTCGAGATTGGAGAAACACTGCCTATCACATTGAGCTCAGAACTGTGTAGTTTCAATTGGAAAGGTAGCTTGCATGTAATGGTTGCCATAGTCCACCGGGCAGCCGCTGAGATGCAAAGCTCACGTTTCAATCAAACCAAGCACAACGGAAACAGCTTGCAAGACAAAACAAATTGTCGGAGGAACTCAGAGTCTGTTGAAGGAAATGGACAGTTGCTGTTTCTCTCCACGGAAGCAGTCTGGCTCACTAAGTTCCTCCAGCAGTTTGTTTTTGGCTCCAGATTTCAGCAACTGCAATAATCCTACCGTTCCTCTATTATAAAGGATATTAGTTAAGGCCAGACTTTAGAAGAAACAGATCTTGCTCAGTGAACATCATGTTTGAAATCCAATTGGGGAAAATCCACCTAACCTATTAGGGGAAAATGTTCAGTGGAGGGAAGTGCCATGGGAATTCCTAAAGCATCTTCTGACAATGCTTCCACCAATTTATAAGATAGATCCTGATGCACTTCACCCTGAAAGCATACTTCCAAAAATTGTCCAATAGCTTGGAAAGGATTGCAAGCTAAGTTGATGGGCACACTTTAGTAATTGTCTCAAGGGATGGAGAGAACCAGAATAATCATGTGGTACTGTACTAGATCACAATGTTGAAGGTAAAGACTAAACTTCTCAGAAATCTTTGCAGGATAGCCCTTCCCACCCCTCACCCAATTCTGTTGACTTGTAGTCACCATTTCAATCTATTATCAAGAATGGTTCAGCAGGATATACACTTGGGCTACACGGTGGCAAATGAAGTTCAGTATGGAGAAAATGTGTTGTTTATTGTTGAGAAGAATAAGAGGCATGTGTACTCAACACATGGAATAAAACTTAGGATAAAACATGGTATGTGACTTGGGGGAATTAGGCTATGACTCACCATGGCTAAACAGTAGGTGGTGTCAGTAAACATGACTGCTGTGTTATGTTGACAGATCAACTCATTTTAAATTCTCCAAAATCGGTAAGGACTGGTCTCTCCTTCATCCGCAGTTACAAACAGCACCCAGAAGGTGTGAATATGGTAAACATGGGTTGATCACCAAAGGTAAAGATAATTTTAGATGAAGTGTGTCCTTCAGTAAATTTCCAGCTCTAGAAAGACATCTGAGAGAAAGAAAAAGGACAGGTGAATCATTATTCTCTGATAGAAGAGGACTGAAAAACGAGGGGATTAAGGTTCAAGCATATGCAAGACAATCTTGGGGCACAAGTCAGGAGGCAGTTCTTGATACTGAAATCAGTGATTGGTTTCTGAGGAAGGGCTGTTTGTTTCTAGCCACTGAATTCATTTAAGTAGCTGTGTGCTGTGATGGAAAAGCTGGTAAATTGTTGCCTGGAAGAACAAAATAACAACAATCAATTAAATATACCTTGAAAACCTAATAAACTACCAGTTAAGGAGTACAAGAATATTTTAGCTTAAAAAGAGCTCATTCTTACTGTTTGATTCTTACTTGCAAAACCACTTAAAAATACAAGATATCATGCTGTAAAGGAGATGAAGTGTGACAGAACTACATCCTTATTCATTCTAAATTAGTGGTAATATTAAACAAACTACTTGGAATTGATTATTGCTTTTTTACTGGAGGTTTTGATAATTGAAATGCTATTGGAAGGTTACCCCAGCCCAAGGTGAAAGAATGCAAAGCAAGGACAGCTCCTTTTTTAGCTAGAATTCTCTCTTGGTAAATTGGATGAGGTTCTGAAATTATTTCTGGAATTCTCAGGAAGCAACAAGGGGAGTGACAGTGGGATTAGGGACCAGCAATTGAGAGGGGAAGGAGTAACAATTCCCAAAACAATTAATGAGAAGCATTAGTCACTCAGTTCATACATTTTTAGTAAAGCATATTCATTATAAAAGCAGCACATTATAAAAATGTCAGTAACTCTTAACAGAAAATAAGAGGGAAATGAAAACATTAACAGAAAACTGAACTTCACCTTAGGTGATACAGCATGAAGCTGGGTGGAAGATAATCAGATGATAGAAGGTGAAGCTGTGGCCAGTAATGACACAAGCTGATCTGCTGCGATGATTTTGATGGAACTCCCAAAAAAAAAAGAAAGGGATCCTCTGATGAAGTTACTACAGATAATTGGAAGAAATGTTTTGTATTCCCCAGACTGTCAACATTACACAACAGTTGTAGGATTTTCTCTTTGGTCTTTTATGGCTTGTTACAAATCAGATTTTCTTCCAAGATTTATTGGTATGCATCGTAAAAGGTAGTTTGTATAAGCTGATCAGAATTCCATGAATCCTGCTACCTTCTGAAAGTCTTATAATAGAACAGTAGAGTACAGAATAAACAATCTTTCTTTTAGTGGTGCTCCACATCATTTACTAAAATAATCCATACACAGAGGAAAGTAATAGCCAGTTGGACTGCATTGTCCTTTGTCTGATTTATTCACCAGGGATTTGATGGAGGTTTCCACTGGTGCTGGTGTTTGCAGCTCAGAAAACAGGGTTAATGTTTCTAGCCAAAGAGTAAGGACACAAACCCAATATTCAGGCATGCTTGTGTTCTCTCAGTAAGTAACTTTTTCCAGACACAAAAGAATTCTGTCAAAGGCTTTGTTATTTTCTGCATCAAATCTGAATGGGACGGAAGGAGTTCAATCAGAATTACAATTAGAATCAGAATTAGGTTTAGTATTGCTGACGTATGTCATGAAATTAGTTTTTTTGCAGCAGCAGTACAATACATACAATATTACTATAAGTTACAATAATAAATATAAAAATGTAGTGCGAAAACAGAGTAAAATTTGCAGCTTCATGGTCCATTCAGATATCTGATGGTGGAGGGGATGAAGCGGTTCCTAACACACTGAGTGTGTGCGTCTTCAGGCTCCTACACCTCCTTCCTGATGGTGGTAATGTGAAGAGGGAATGTATTGGGTGGTGTGGCCCATAATGATGAACGCCACCTACTTGAGGCATCGTCTTTTCAAGATGCCCTCAGTACTGGGGAGGCTAGCACCCATGACGGAGCTGGCTGAGTTTAAAACTCTCTGCTGCTTTTTCTGACTCTGTGTATTGGAGCCTTTTGCCAGACAGTGATGCAACCAGTCAGAATGCTCATCGGTAGAAATTTGTTAAGAGTCTTTGGTGACATACCAAATCTCCTCAAACTCCTAATGAAGTATAGTCACTGACATCCCTTCTTCATAAATGTATCAGCATGTTGGGCCCAGGATAGATCTTCAGAGATGTTGACACCCAGGAACTTGAAGCAGCTCACCCCTTCCATTGCTGACCCCTCAATAATGACTGATGTGAGTACTTCGGATTTCCCCTTCATGCACACAATCCAAAACATCATTACTGACATGAATGTTGGTGTGGCAATGGTATCCTACCACACGACTACCTTGTCAAATTGGTGCACGGATCAAAGAATTTATTCAACACGTTTGTCAGCTGACTCCATTCATTACCTCAATCATTGTTTCAAACAACATATTTGAGAAAATGTCAAAGCTAAAGTTAACTTCAAGCCACCACCAAGAGTAAACAGATATGATGTTTCATTTTGATACTTGGTCACTTTTATTCACCTATTACCAGAGAGAGCATATTTTTGGACAGCCAGGTTTCAACAGGATCTTGGAGATGCATCTCTAGTAATGGTGACAAAGGCCCTTTATGTATCACAGCTGCAACATTGGAAGTTGCACCTTGTTCACAATTTCCTTATTGCAGGGATGAAAGATATGTAAGTGTGTGAAACATCCAACTTCAGTTCTGCGCTGGTTCTTAGGGCAGACTTCTTGGGCAGGGCTCTTTTAAGTAACTTGCCATTAACATTAAACACAGCTAATCCTTTGTACTTTTCATAGTTGGCCCTGGCACTTCAGTGATAATCATAGAGACATAGAGAAGTACAGCACAAAAACAGGCCCTTTGACCCATCTAGTCCATGCAAAAACTATTTCTACTACCGCTCCCAACAACCTGCACCAGGACTATAGCCCTCCTTATCCTTACTATCCATGTACCTATCCAAACTTCTCTTAAATGTTGAAATCGAGTTTGTGTGTACCACTTGTGCTGGCAGCTCATTCCACATCCTCACAACTCTCTGAGTGAAGATGTTTCCCCTCATGTTCCACTTAAACTTGTCACCCTTCACCCTTAACCCATGACTTCTACTTGTAGTCCCACATAACCTCTGTGGAAAAAGCCTGCTTGCATTTATTTACCCTATCTATACACCTCATAACTTTGTACACCTCTATCAAATCCCCCCCTCAATCTTCTACATTGTAAAGAATACAGTCCTAACCTATTCAATCTTTCTTAATAACTCAGGTCCTCCAGACCCGGCAAAATCCTTGTAAATTTTCTCTGTACGCTTTCATCCTTGCTTACATCTTTCCTGTATGTAGTGACCAAAACTGCACACAATATTCCAAATTAAGACTCACCAATGTCTTGTACAACTTCAACACAACATCCCATCTCCTGTACTCAATTTATGAAAGCCAATGTGCCAAAACTTTTCTTTGCAACCCTGTCTACCAATGGTATCACTTTCAATGAATTATATACTTGTGTTTCCAAATCTCTTTGTTCTTCCACACTCCTCAGTGCCCTACCGTTCACTGTGTAAGAACTATCTTAGTTGGTCCTACTGAAGTACAACACCTCGCACTTGTCTGCATTAAATTCTATCTGCCATTTTCCCGCCCATTTTTCCATCTGGTGCGGATTCCTCTGCAAGTCAAGATGGCCTTCCTCGCTGCCGACTACACTCCCAATCTTGGTGTCATCCGTAAATTGGCTGATCCAGTTAATCACAGTTTCATCCAGATCATAGATGTAGATGACAAACAACAAAGGACACAGCGCTGTTCCCTGCGGCACACCACTAGTCACAGGCCTCCAGTCAGAGAGGCAACCCTCTACTACCACTCTCTGATTTCTCCCACAAAGGCAACGTCTAATCCAAATTACTACCTCATCCTAAATGCCGAGCAACTGAACCAGCCTTCCATGCAGGACCTTGTCAAATGCCTTATAAAAGCCTACGTAGACAACATCCACTACCTTGCCTCATCCGCTTTTCTGATAACTTACTCAAAAAACCACATAACATTAGCTGGACATGACCTACCACACATGAAGCCTTGCTGACTATCCTTAATCAGTCCATGTCTATCCAAATACTTGTATGTCTGGTCCTTTAGAATACCTTACAATAACTTTCCCACAACTGATGTCAGACTCACAGGCCTATAATTTCCTGGTTTCTGTTTAGAGCCTTTTTTAAACAGCAGAACAATATTGGCTTCTTCGCATTTTTCAGATATTGAAATGTAGCGTCACAACAGCCGGAAAGCTCTCAACCACCACCCATCCCCACCACCACCACACAACTTTAGAAGTGCTAGAAGTATAGGATCAGGACCGGTTGCTTTCCCAAATGTAAACATAATTTTCTAGTTTCAGGAATTGTTGCTTGGTTCAGTTCCTAAATTATTAGAAAGTGTACATTGGCATCTAAATCAGTTTCACAGATAATGGAATGGTTTGCATGAAATGTTTTAATCTCACATTCAGATTCTCCTGCCTACGAGCATTGGAACTGCATTTTAGATGTGGAGTCTTTTTACAGGATGGAGCAGGTGCCTCTTTGATTACACATGGTCATGACAATGGTCCTCATTTCATCTGAGACATCTGTTGTTCTCACTCAGTACTAGTCCTGAACCTGCATCACCAAAACATCTGATTAACAAGTTATTTTTTCACATTGATATCTGTAAGATCATTGCTAAATGCAGATGCAAAGTTTCTCTACTGTTCAACGTGACTGTGCTTCAGAAGTACTTCATTGGCTGTGAAATGCTTTGGGATTGGTTGAGCTGAAGAAGGACAATTTGGAAATGCAAGAAAGATATTTCACACAAATACCTTCTGATCAGAAGAATAATACTTTCCACATAACTTTTTGATAACACTTTTCACCAGCTTTTTCCTTGGTTCTTCCACTGTACTCGTAAATTAGGTCATGAATCAAGTCTGGGTCATGTGTGGATCCCACAGTAGCTATTGGCTAAAATAATCAGAATATTCAATGCAAATTCCTTGTAGTATTGCATTCAGATGGATTAGGTTTAAATGGACGATTCAAATAGATAATCATCATAATGGTATAGTGTCAATGTGAACAAGACAAAGGAGATGGTTATTGACTTCAAGAAAATCCATATCACTCACACCTCTCTTCATACTGGTGGCAGGGCAAGGGAAACTACAAACAGTTTCAAACTCCTGGGGATGCTCATCTCACACAATCTCTCATTGACCCAGAACACATCCCCAACAGTCAAGAAAGCTCACTGATGCCTCTATTTTCTGAGGAGGCAGAAGAGAACTGGTCAATGCACATTGTTACTCATGACTTTCTTCTTCTTCTTAAGACCATCATCCCTGCTTGTGCATAGGCCGGCAATAACAGCTCGGCAGAGTATGCTGTCCCGAACTGAAGGTGAGGCAGCTCTGTGGCTTATGCTTTTACCACATGAATTCAAATGCCTTCTAGGCATAGATTCTTCCTCTCTCAGGGATGAGCTTCTGTTGGCATTTCTATAGCTCTGGGTCTTTACGAGATGGGGTCGCTAGACCTGTTCCCTGCCCTCTTCTTTTTGCAGCTGGGCTTGGGGCTGTCCTTCTACAGATGCAGGATAGAGAGTATCCTAACATGTCATACATACGATGAAGTACACATCACCCAGTATCAATTCATGTACATACAATCAGTCTACATATATAACAGTTACAACACTATAAGACTATAAGACATAGGAGCAGAATTAAGCCATTCAGCCCATTAAGTCTGCTCCATCATTCCCTCATGGCTGATCCTGGATCCCACTCAACCCCATACACCTGCCTTCTCGCCATGTACTTTGATGCCCTGAGCGATCAGGAAAATATCAACTTCCACCTTAAATACGAGGGGTGATGGATAGGTTCGTGGCCTAAGGTAGAAGGAGTCAATTTTAGAAAACCTGGTACATTTATTTTTCCTACATTTACACACTTAGTCCAGCGGTCGTGGAGCATATGGATCCCTTCTTTGTAGAAGTTGGCGTCTTGGACCTCCAGATGTGGTCGACAGCAGGGGTAATTGATAAGTTTGTGGCCTAAGGTAGAAGGAGATGAGTTATTAACTAACATCAAACTTTCTGCATTTTCACACAAAGAGTTGAACTGCACGTGCATGTAACAAGAGCTGAAAACTCATCTCCTTCTACCTAAGGCCATAAACTTATCAATCACCCCTGCTGTGGACCACCTAGAGGTCCAAGACGCTCTTGTTACATGCACGTGCAGTTCAACTCTTTAAGTGATTATACAGAAAGTTTGAGGTTAATAACTCATCTCCTTCTACCTTAGGCCACAAACTTATCAATCACCCTTACTGTGGATCACTTTCTGGAGGTCCAAGACACTGACTTCTACAAAGAAGGGATCCGTATCGTCCACGACTGCTGGACTAAGTGTGTACATGTAGGAGGGGACTATATTGAAAAAGAAATGTGCTAGGTTTTCTAAAATTGACTCTTTCTACCTTAGGCCACAAACTTATCAATCACCTCTCGTATATGCACGGACTTGGCCTCTACTGCAGTCTGTGGCAGAGCATTCCACAGATTTGCTACTTTCTGGCTAAAAAAGTGCCTCCTTACCCCTGTTCTAAAGGGTCACCCCTCAAATTTGAGGCTGTGCTGTCTAGTTCTGCATACCCACACTATAGGAAACATCCTCTCCACATCCACCCTATCTGCTCCTTTCAACATTCGGTAGGTATCAATGAGATCCTTCTACATTCTCCTAAATTCCAGTGAGTACAGGCCCAAAGCTGTCAAATGCTCCTAATATATTAACCCCTTCATTCCCAGAATCACCCTCGTGAACTTCCTTTGGACTCTCTCCAATGAGAACACATCCTTTCTGATTTATGCTGCCCAAAACTGTTGATTACACTCTGAGTGTGTGGTGATTAGTGTCTTATAAGTGCTCAGCCTTATCTCCTTGCTTTTATTTTCTATTCCCCTTGAAATAAATGCCAACATAGCATTTGTCTTCTTTGCCACAGGCTCAACCTGTAAATTAACCTTCTGGGAGTCTTGCACGAGGACTCCCAACTCCTTCTGCATCTCTGATGTTTAAACCTTCTCCCCATTTAGATAATACAGTCAGTCCCCGAGTTACGAACATCCAACTTACGAACAACTCGTACTTACGAACAGAGGAAGGAAAACGCCGTCTGCCATTTTAAGTCGGATCACGATGCCGTCCGCCATTTTAAGTCGTTGCCGTTAACACCATGTTGAGTGTGTAACTTTGTATTTGGCTTAAATTTTTCTTTACAAGATTTACCCTGACCCCTCACCCTTTCCAGTCAGCACCGCCCCCACTTGTCCCATTTAACCTGTCTCAGTGCGGGTGGACTTTAGGCCTGGGGAAGCTCAGGTCAGGACCTGACACCTGTGGCTGCTGTTGGATCCACAGTGTTCCTGTTCCATTGATGGAAAACGATCACAATTGAAAATAAAGTGGAAATAATAAAGCGATTGGAAAGAGGTGAAATGCCATCGGTCATTGGAAAAGCGTTAAGCTACAGTCGGTCAACGATCGGATAAAGGATAAAGTGAGAATAATGGAGCATGTGAAAGGCCCTGCCCCAATGAAAGCTACAATTATTACTAAGCAACGCACTGATTTAATTATTGAAACACATATGTTTTTTAAGTGTTTTATATAGAAACATAGAAAACCTACAGCACGATACAGGCCCTTCGGCCCACAAAGTTGTGCCGAACACATCCCTACCTTAGAAATTACTAGGCTTACATATAGCCCTCTATTTTTCTAAGCTCCATGTATCTATCCAAAAGTCTCTTAAAAGACCCCAACGTATCCCCCTCCACCACCGTTGCCAGCAGCCCATTCCACGCACTCACCACTCTCTGAGTAAAAATCTTACCCTGACATATCCTCTGTACCTACTCTCCAGCACCTTAAACCTGTGCCCTCTTGTGGCAACCATTTCAGCCCTGGGAAAAGCCTCTGACTATCCACATGATCAATGCCTCTCATCATCTTATACACCTCTATCAGGTCACCTCTCATCCTCTGTCGCTCCAAGGAGAAAAGGCCAAGTTCACTCAACCTATTCTCATAAGGCATGCTCCTCAATCCAGGCAACATCCTGTAAATCTCCTCTGCACCCTTTCTATGGCTTCCACATCCTTCCTGTAGTGAGGCAATCAGAACTGAGCACAGTACTCCAAGTGGGGTCTGATCAGGGTCCCATATAGCTGCAACATTACCTTTCGGCTCCTAAATTCAATTCCACGATTGATGAAGGCCAATACACCGTACACCTTCTTAACCACAGAGTCAATCTGTGCAGTAGCTTTGAGCTTCCTATCGACTCGGACCCCAAGATCCCTCTGATCCTCCATACTGCCAAGAGTCTTACAATTAATACTATATTCTGCCATCGTATTTGACCTACCAAAATGAATCACTTCACATTTATCTGGGTTGAACTCCTCCTGCCACTTCTCAGCCCAGTTTTGTATCTTATCAATACCCCGCTGTAACTTCTGACAGACCTCCACACTATCTACAACACCCCCAGCCTCCCAACCTTTGTGTCATCAGCAAACTTACTAACCCATCACTCCACTTCCTCATCCAGGTCATTTATAAAAAATCACAAAGAATAAGGGTCCCAGAACAGATCCCTGAGGCACTCTGCTGGTGACCGACCTCCATGCAGAATGTGACCCGTCTACAACCACGGTTTGCCTTCTGTGGGCAAGCCAGTTCTGGATCCACAAAGCAATGTCCCCTTGGATCCCATGCCTCCTTACTTTCTCAATAAGCCTTGCATGGGGTACCTTATCAAATGCCTTGCTGAAATCCATATACACTACATCTATTGCTCTTCCTTCATCAATGTATTTAGTCACATCCTCAAAAAATTCAACCAGGCTTGTAAGGCATGACCTGCCCTTGACAAAGCCATGCTGACTATCCCTAACCATATTATGCCTCTCCAGATGTTCATAAATCCTGCCTCTCAGGCTCTTCTCCATCAACTTACCAACCACTGCAGTAAGACCCACTGGTCTATAATTTCCTGGGCTATCTCTGCTCTCTTTCTTGAATAAAGGAACAACACCCACAACCCGCCAATCCTCCGGAACCTCTTCCATCCCCATTGATGATGCAAAGATCATCGCCAGAGGCTCAGCAATCTCCTCCCTCGTCTCCCACAGTAGCCTGGGGTACTTCTTATCTGGTCCCGGCGACTTATCCAACTTGATGCTTTCCAAAAGCTCCAGCACATCCTCTTTCTTAATATCTATATGCTCAAGCTTTTCAGTCTGCTGCAAGTCATCACTATAATCACCAAGATCCTTTTCCATAGTGAATACTGAAGTAAAATATTCATTAGGTACCTCTGCTATTTCCTCCAGTTCCATACATACTTTCCCACTGTAACACTTGATAGTCCTATTCTTTCACATCTTATCCTCTTGCTCTTCCCATACTTGTAGAATGCCTTGGGGTTTTCTTTAATCCTGCCAGCCAAAATCTTCTCATGGCCCCTTCTGGCTCTCCTAATTTCCTTCTTAAGCTCCTTCCTATTAGCTTTATAATCGTCTAGATCTCTAACCTTACCCAGCTCTCTGAACCTTTTGTAAGCTTTTCTTTTCTTCTTGACTAGATTTATTACAGCCTTTGTACACCATGGTTCCTGTACCCTACCACAACTTCCCTTTCTCATTGGAATGTACCTGTGCAGAACTCCATAGAAATATCCCCTGAACACTTACCACATTCCTTCTGTACTTTTCCCTGAGAACATCTGTTTCCAATTTAAGCTTCCAATTTCCTGCCTGATAGCCTCATAATTCCCCTTACTCCAATTAAATGCTTTTCTAACTTGTCTGTTCCAATCTCTCGCCAATGCTATTGTAAAGGAGATAGAATTATGATCACTATCTCCAAAATGCTCTCCCACTGAGAGATCTGACACCTGACCAGGTTTATTTACCAATACCAGATCAAGTACAGCCTCTCCTCTTGAAGGCTTATCTACATATTGTGTCAAGAAACCTTCCTGAACACACCTAACTAACTCCACCCCATCTAAACCCCTTGCTCTAGGGAGATGCCAATCGATATTTGGGAAATTAAAATCTCCCATCACAACAACTCTGTTATTATTACACCTTTCCAGGATCTGGTTCCCTATCTGCTCCTCGATATCCCTGTTACTATTGGGCAGCCTATAAAAAACACCCAATAAAGTTATTGATCTCTTCCTGTTCATAACCTCCACCCACAGAGACTCTGTAGACAATCCCTCCATGGCGTCCAGCTTTTCTGCATCCGTGACACTATTCTGATTAACAGTGCCACGCCCCACCTCTTTTGCCTCCCTCCCTGTCCCTTTCTGAAACATCTAAAACCCGGCACTTGAAGTAACCACTCCTGTCCCTGAGCCATCCAAGTCTCTGTAATGGCCACCACATATTATCTCCAAGTACTGATTCACGTTCTAAGCTCATCCGCTTTGTTCACAACACTCCTTGCGTTAAAATAGACGCTTCTCAAACTTTTGGTCTGAGCACGTCCCTTCTCTATCACCCGCCTATCCTCCCTCTCGCGCTATCTACAAACTTTCTCTATTTGTGAGCCAACCTCCTCTTCCCCAGTCTCTTCAGTTCGGTTCCCACCCCCCAACAATTCTAGTTTAAACTCTCCCCAGTAGCCTTTGCAAACCTCCCCGCCAGGATATTGGTCCATCTCGGATTCAAGTGCAACCCGTCCTTTTTGTACAGGTTACACCTGCCCCAAAAGAGGTCCCAATGATCCAGAAATCTGAATCTCTGCCCCCTGCTCCAATCCCTCAGCCACGCATTTATTCTCCACCTCATTCTATTCCTATTCTCACTGTTGCGTGGCACAGGCAGTAATCCCGAGATTACTACCTTTGCGGTCCTGCTTCTCAACTTCCTTCCTAACTCCCTGTACTCTTTTTTCAGGACCTCTTCCCTTTTCCTACCTATATCATTGGTACCAATATGTATCACGGCTTCTGGCTGTTCTCCCTCCCACTGCAGGATAGCTTGGACGCAATCTGAAACATCCCGGACCCTTTCACCTGGGAGGCAAACTACCATCCGTGTTTCTTTCCTGCATCCACAGAATCGCCTGTCTGACCCCCTAACTATAGCGTCCCCTATCACTACTGCCTTCCTCTGCCTTTCCCTACCCTTCTGAGCCACAGAACCAGACTCTGTGCCAGAGACACGGCCACTATCGCTTCTCCCAGGTAGGCTCTCCCCCCCAACAGTACTCAAACAGGAGTACTTATTGTCAAGGGGTGCAGCCACAGGGGTACTCTCTAGTACCTGACTCTTCCCCATGTGACCACCTGCCTATAACTCCTTTCTATTACCTCCTCGCTCTCCCTGACCAGGCGAAGGTCATCGAACTGCATTTCCAGTTCCCCAACTTGATCCCTTAGGAGTTGCAGCTCGACCCACCTGATGTAGATATGGCTGTCCGGGAGGCTGGGAGACTCCAGAACCTCCCACATCTGACACTGAGCACAGAAAACTGGCCTCACACACATACTTCCTCCTTTCTGCAAATAACACTGGTAAACCTACCTTGCCTTGTCCTGTTATTGCCTAAGCCCATTGTGCCAAAGCCCTATCACTCTGCTGCCTCTCGCTCCGCTGCCTGCTCCAAATGCTGCCCGCTGGATATGGCAGTCTTCTTTATAAACCTTTCGTGCTCTACTGGCTGACGTCACGCGCCTGCGCAGTCTTGCCTCTCTTTTACCTTAGTGGTAAAAACTGCCCCGGCTCTGGAAATCAGCCGTTCACTTGCAGCCTTCTTGCTCCAAATCAAATGCATAGAAAGGTTAAATATATACTATATACGAGGGGTGATTGATAAGTTTGTGGCCTAAGGTAGAAGAAGTCAATTTTAGAAAACCTAGCACATTTATTTTTCAACATACCTCCTACATTTACACACTTGGTCCAGTGGTCGTGGAGCATATGGATCTTGGACCTCCAGAAAATGTCCACAGCAGGGGTGATTGATAAGTTTGTGGCCGAAGGTAGAAGGAGATGAATTATACAGCTCTCATTACATGCAATGCAGTTCAACTCTTTGAGTGATTATGCAGAATGTTTGAAGTTAATAACTCATCAGGGGTGATTGATAAGTTTGTGGCCTAAGATAGAAGGAGATGAGTTATTAACTTCAAATTTCCTGCATAATCACTTGAAGCGTTGAACTGCATTGCATGTAATGAGAGCTGTATAACTCATCTCCTTCTACCTTAGGCCACAAACTTATCAATCACCGCTGCTGTGGGCACTTTCTGGAGGTCGAAGATTCGTATGCTCCACGACCACTGGACTAAATGTGTAAATGTAGGAGGGGACTATGTTGAACAATAAATGTGCTAGGTTTTCTAAAACAGACTCCTTCTACCTTGGGCCAAACTTATCAATCACCCCTCGTACTAAGACAAATGTTTGACTAACTGATGCTAAATAATACGGGATGTACCTGTTCCGACTTACGTACAAATCCGACTTAAAGGCGGACTCAGGAAAGGAACGTGTTCGTAACCCAGGGACTGCTTGTAGTCTTCGCTATTGTTTCTTTTACCAAAATGCATTATCATACATTTCCCTACACCGTATTCCATCTGCCACTTTTTTGCCCTTTTTTTCAATTTGTCTACCTGTTGCAATCACGTTGCTTCCTCAGCACTGCCTACCCCGCAACCTATCTTTGTATCATCCACAAACTTTGCCACAAAGCCATCAATTCCATTATCTAAATCATTGACAAACAATGTGACAAGTAGTGGTCCCAATACTGACCCCTGAGGAACACCACTAGTCACTGGCAGCCAACCAGAAAAATCCCCTTTTATTCCCACTCACTGCCTCCTACCTGTTAGCCATTCCATTATCCATGCCAGTATCTTTCCTGTAATGCCATAGGACTTTATCTTGTTAAGCAGCCTCATGTAAGGCATCTTATCAAACACCTTCTGGAAATCCAATTGAATTACATCCACTGATTCTCCTTTGTCTACCCTGCTTGTTACTTCCTCAAAGAACAGATTTGTCAGGCAAGATTTCCCTTTACAGAGACCATGCTGACTCTGACTTATTTAGTCATTAGTCTCTAAGTATCTTGAAACCTCATCCTTAATAATAGACTCCAACACTTTCCTAACCATTGAGGTTAGGCTAACTGGCCTATAATTTCCTTTCTTTTGACTTCCTCCCTTCTTAAAGAATGGAGTGATATTTGCAGTCTTCCATTCCTCTGGGACCATGCCAGAGTTAAGTGATTCTTGTAAGATCGTGACCAATGCATCCATTATCTTTTCAGCAACCTCTCTCAGGACTCTGGGATGTAGTCCATCTGGCCCAGGTGACTCATCCACCTTAAGACCTTTGAGTTTGCCTAGCACCTTTTCCTTTGTAATAGCAAAGGAAAAATAGTTATTGTGCATTGTGTTTGATAGGATTGCTTTTATATTTATATTTATTATGTTCTTTATGCTTATTGTGTTTTATTATGCTGTATTGGATGAAAGGGTTAATGAATAAACTGGAGGTGATACCTACTACTCTGATAATGCTAACATTCCACAGAAATCTCTTCGAAAGTTCAAATGCCAAAGTAAACTTATCAATGTAATAACTTCTGAACCAGTATGGAACAGAATACAATATGAATTTAAGTTCAGTTTATATTTCTGGCTTCAACTCTTAGACCCATATATGTAACTCCGGTAAGATAAGGTTGAAGATGATCAATTACAATATATGCACATTATCATGTTTATTTTACACTAGAACATTTGACAGATTGCAAATGGTAGAATCAGTTTTACTGGTGTAAAGACCATTGCAATGCCCTAACATGCAATTCTGTACCTGGGGTTAGCATCTGATTGATAACCTTTACATTTGTGTCAAAGAGCTTTTGTATAATACTCAAATGAGATGTTAATATATGTAAATCACACTGTCTGCAACTTCCTGTCATTTTTGTTCTGAAATCATCTTTGCTGAACCATTGGACTGCTTATAAAGGAGAAGCTTATTTGAAGGAATTCATAAGGAGCACATTGTATAATAATTAATTTATCTATTCTCCCCAGGATCAAAGTATTTGGATGTTATTCTCTGTTAATTCCTCTGTTTTTTTGTTTGCTTCAATTTTTGCTCTGTTTTCCTGTTGCTTTTGGAAACAGATCATATAATGACTATTAGTCCAATAATCTGCTGCACGCGCAGGCAGCAATTTGGTTGCGTTTTGTCTGCAGAATCAATAGAAATCCAACTACAATTAAAATATTCCCAGTTTATGAACAGAACAGGCTGAAAGAAAAGAGGACATGAAAACTATCACCTCGAGCAGTAACAGACCAACTTGTAACCTACAGTCTTGTACTAGTTGACCAGAAATCATATTAATCATTGAGTTTTGATTGGTATCCAAAGGTGGTATTTCTGCTATGCCTACTATGTTGGTTGGTGAGCAGATCCCAGTTGCCCGCTTTCAGCCCACAGTCCTCTAAACTGCTCCTATCAATGCATTTATCTAGATCATTCACCCATGTACTTATCTATGGAGCAGACATCCCACCCTGCAAAAACTCATTTCAGGGCGGTAGCACCATCAATTTGCAGGAGACTTCTGGGGGAGGTGGGATGTCTGCAATAGAGTAGCTCCTTAGCAGCTAGCCAGCTAGTTTAAATAACATTAGCTATGCTAATGAACGAATGACACCTGTTAAACTCACCTCAACATGTCTTTTACAGTCTTAACCCACCATGGGCAATAAAAAAGTCACTGTTGCAAACAGTGCAGCAAGCAACACTGTAATTATTTTTGACCCCTATTAGGCAGGGGTACACTTCAGTGTAGTCTGGGGTGACGTACGTTTTATATTTTTTTGGGAACACTCTGCCTTGGCACGCGCTCGCTCGCGCTCTCTCTCGTGGTCGCTTGCGCGCTCTCAAGCGCTTTCGCTTGCTTTCGCTCTCACTCGTACGTTTTTGCTTGCTTTCTCGCTCTCGCTCGCTCTCAAAAAAATTGATTTCCGTGATATTGTATATAATTTGCGGGCATCAGGGAGCCACTATTAATATGCGGGAGACTCCCGGAACTTCTGGGAGAGGTGGGATGTCTGATGTAGTTTCAGGACTCTACAACTCATGTTCTTGTTATTATTTTTTGTTTGTTTGTCATTATTTACTCTCTTTATTTTTGTGTGATTTGTCTTTTGCACATTGGTTGTTTGTCAGTCTTTGTGTGTAGTTTTTCATTGTTTATATTGTATTTCTTTGTTCTTTGAATGCCAACAGGAAAACATATCGCAGTGAGGTATATGGTGACATATACATACCTTGATTACTTTGAACTTTCAGATAGCATTAAAATGTTGCTAATGTCCCTGTCTCAACACTATTTCTGGCAGTTTATTCCAAAAATGTGCCGCCCTTTGCCTGAGGTTGCTCAGGTGTCCCTTTTAAGTCTCTCGTTTCTGATCTCAAACCTATGCCCTCTTGTTTCTAGCACCCTCTCCCTGGGAAAAGGACCATGCTTTATCACCCTGTCTATATCCCTCATGTTCTTATTTACTCTAATAGGTCACCACTCAATCTCCTAATTTCCAGGGTATAAACTCCTAGTTTACACAACCTTTCCTTGTAAATTCGGGCCCCCGAGGCACACACTCAATGATTCAAGAACAGCTTTTTCCCTTCTCCCAGACTTCTGAGTGGACATAGAACCTATATATATATACATATATATAGCAATTCACAGATTTTATTTATTTTATGTATTGCAATGAGCTGCTGCCGCATAACAACAAATTTCATGATATATGCCATAAGACCATAAGACCATATGATATAGGAGCAGATTTAGGCCATTCAGCCCATCGAGTCCGCTCTGCCATTCCAACATGGCTGATCCTGGATCCCACTCAACCCCATACACCTGCCTTCTCGCCATATCCTTTGATGCCCTGATCGATCAGGAAACAATCAACTTCTGCCTTAAATATACGCGCAGACTCGGCCTCCACTGTAATCTGCGGCAGGGCATTCCACAGATTCACCATTCTCTGGCTAAAAAAAAATGCCTCCTTTCCAGTGCTATTAAAACTGATTCTGATCCTGATTCACACATGTGGAGAGAATGTGCAAAGTCCGCAGTGATAGCATCCGAGGTTAGGGCTGAAGTTCTGTCCCTGCAGCTGTGAGGCTGCAACAGTAACTGCTGCACCACCACACAGCCCTGGCCGATTTATTATTTTAGATAAAACCTGAATTAGTCTTACTTTTATATAATGTACACTGTATGTTGTACTCTTTATTCACTGAAGGAATGATCAGCCTGCTATAATAATCTGAGTTTAGAGATCTCAGCACAATTTCTTATTAGAGCAATGTTTGAAAATAACAAATAACGAAGTTTTAACAAAACACTGTACATCAGAAAGAGAAATTCATATACCACTTTTAATCAAAGCCAGTTCTCCATAATACACCGAATATTTTTATTTGGACAACAAAGCTAAAATAGAATTTATACGTGGCCACAATATTAGCGACTTTGGAAAGTGAATTTAAAAGAACAAAATGTTTATTCCCTTCCGTAGATTCTGCCTGACTTGCTGAGTTCCACCAGCATTTTGTGTGTATTATGGACAGTCAAGTTCAATTTCGTTATGAATCCAGGCATTCTGAGAAAATTATAAAGACAAGAGATTCTGCAGATACTGGAAATCCAGAGCAACACACACAAAATACTGGAAGAACTCCATAGGTCAGGCAGCATCTACAGAAGTGAATAAACAGTCGACATTTCGGGGTGAGACCCTTCTTTAGGACTGGAAAAGAAGGGGAGAGGTACCACAATAAAATGGTTGTGGGAGGGAGGGAAAGGAGGAGGAGGAGGACTAGCTAGAAGATGATAGGTGAAGCTAGATGAGTGGAAAAGTTAAAGGGCTAGAAAAGAAGGAATCTGATGGGAGAGGAGAGTGGACCACGGGAGAAGGTGAAGAAGTAGGGGCATTAGGGGGAAGTGATGGGCAGAAGAGAAGAAGGGATAAGAGGCAAGTGGAGAACAGAACAAGAAGGAAGGGGGAGGGGAAAAAGTTACCAGAAGGAGAAATTGATGTTGATCCCATCAGGTTGGAGGCTACCTAGATGGAATATGAGGTGACGGCAGCTTCTTTGTGGCAAAAGAGAAGGCCACAGGCTGGCATTTGGCCACCGGGTATCTCCACTTTTGGTGGATGGAGCAAAGGTGCTCAACAAACCGATCCCCCAATTAACAATGAGCCTCACCAGTGTATAGGAGGTCACATCTAGAGCACTAAATGCAGTAGACGACCCCAAAAAATATGAAGGTCAAGTGTTGCCTCTCCATTTATGCCATTATAATTTATTAGATAAAATTTAAACAATGTAGTATGAATCATACAATACAATAACAAACAACTTTGAGTCATACATTAAGTTTAATGCCTGTTGCTAAGGTATTAACAGTTCACCTCTGCTAGTGTTTTTTTAAAAATAGTGAATATACCTACATATGCATAAAATAGGTGGCACAGTGTCATATGCACTGCTAGCAAAGCTGCTGCCTCATGGACCCAACAGCCTGGGTTCAATCTTAACCTTTGGTGCTAAACACTCAGTAGCTACTTTATTAGATACATGAGTGGAACACTTTATGGTCTTCTGCTGCTGTAGCCCAGATGTTTCAAGTTTGACATGTTGTGTGTTCAGAAATGCTGCTCTGCACACCATTGTTGGAACACATGATTGTTAAGTTACAGTCTCCTTCCTGTCAGCTTGAACCAGGCTGGCTATTCTACTCTGACCTTTCTCGTTAGTAAGGTATTCACCCACAGAACAACCACTCACTGCATCTTCTTTTTGGTTTCTCACACCGTTCTCTGTAAACTCTTGAGTTTGTTGTGTGAGAAAATCCCACAAGATCAGCAGTTTCTGGAGATACTCAAACCACCCCATCTGGCACCAGCAATCAGTCCACAGTCAAAGTCACTTAGATCACATTTCTTCCCAATTCTGATGTTTCTCCTGAACAACAACTGAACCTCTTGACATGTCTGCATGCTTTCATGCATTGAGTTACTGCCACATGATTGACTGATTAGATGTTTGCATTAATAAGCAGGTGTACAGGTATATCTGATAAAGCAACTGCTGAGTATATTTGTAGAGTTTGTACAGTCTCCCTGTGACCAACTGGGCTTCCTCTCACATTGCAAAGGCATGTGGGTTGGCAGTTTAATAGGCCACTGTAAGTTACCATGGTGTGCAGGTGTGTGGTACAGCCTTTGGGAGGGTGGAGGGATGTTAATGGAAATGTGGGGAGAATAAAATAACATTAGTGCAGAATTAGCATAAATGAGTGCTTGATGGTCAGATAGACGCTGGAGATTCTGTTCTGTAAGACTATAACTCTAATACAGTATAGCACGTATAAATCTGAGCTATTTAGCTGTTAAAGCCATTTTACCATTGAAATGGAATTAGCTAAGCATTTCCAAGTGCATCTGAACATCATTTATGCAATACTATTCAATAATACTAAATATGCATGAAATCCCAACTTTTATTTCGACTAAAGGGGGCATAAAAAAGTTCATAAATGGTCCTGAGATTGATTGTGTGATAAACCAGGACAAGATTATGTGATGGAATGGTCAGTTGGATAATCAAGTGGAAAATGGGATTTAATTTTATCAAATGTGATGGAGTGTATTTGGGAGGGTACCGTGAGCCAAGGGGGTACACACTTAATGTGAGGTAATGAAAATTTTAGAGGAACATAGGGAACTTCGAATGAATGCATGTAAGAAGGCAGCAAGACAGGTAGGTAAGGTTGTCAAAGAGGCAAGTACATTGTATGCTTCTTTGCTAGAAGAGACATGGAATATTAGAACAAAGAATTATACTAGAATTGCATTTCATTGCTTGTTAAGCAACAGCTTGAGTATTGTGTGCAGTATTGTTTACCACATCACAGGAAAAATATGATTGAATTTCGGCAGTGCAGAAGAGATTTATGAGAATGTTGCCAGATCTAGAAAGTATTAGCTATTATGAAAGATTGGATAGACCAGGGACTAGGGACTGGAGACTGGAAAAATTAATTGAGGTGTATATAATCATATGAATCTGGAAAAAAAAGCAGAGGCAATAAAATGTCATAATGCAGTTAATGCTTCTGTGAGGCAACACCTCTTCCGCTTATCACAATGCAGTGGAATTTTACTTTCCATTTTCAGTGTTTTCTCATGCTATGGCTTCTTGAACAGGAGCCTCCCCCGAGAATACTGTCAGGAACGTCTCAGCATTCAGTCCCATTACTCTTACCTATTTCACTCCACAAAAGGCTCCAATACCAGGAGCAAGGACTTAAAGTAATTGGCAGAAGGATTAGGTAAGAGGTAATGAAAAATATTTTGAGTGGTAAGGAAGTAGGCCTCAGCCTAAAGGAATGGTAGACACAGAAATGCTTACCACATTCCACTGCCAAACTCTGAACTTGGAAGAAGCAGAGATGACAGGGCTGTCTATCAAGTGCCACAAGGCTAGATTTGATTGGGCCATTCCTTTCAACCACCTCTGACACTTTCAGCTAAACCAGGGGTCGGCATCCTTTTTGCCTTTGTGGGGCGGATTATGTATTAATGAGCGGACGGTGGGCCAGATAAATGCCATAAAAAACTTGAAATATGGGAATTATCCATTTAAATACATCTAGTTATGTTTTGCCTCGAATTAATGAATAACGCATGCTAGAAAATCATTTGTGCTTAGGGTTGCCTACCCCTGAGCTAAACGGCTTCCTTTTGTTGTTGAATCTTTGTTCATGTTACTGTTCTATCACTTACATAAATAAGAAGTGGTAACAGAGCCATCTGTTCCATATTCATCTGGGTGAAGTACAGTGTCACCTTTTCCAAGCAGGAGATGGATATTCCACAAATGCTTGTGACTTTCTTTGTTAATGTTGCTCCACTGTCGAATCATAACTTTTTCTTTGAACAATTGCAAAATGTTTAAAATTAGCTTTGCCAAGGACAGGTCATGCATTAGGAACCTGACTGGATTCTTTGAGGATGTAATAAAACACATTGATGATGGTAGAGCAGTGGATGTAGTGTATATGGATTTCAGTGAGGCATTTGATAAGCTTCTCCGTGCGAGGCTCATTCAGAAAGTAAGGAGGCATGGGATCCAAGGAGACCTTGCTTTGTGGATCCAGAATTGGCTTGACCCCAGAAGGCAGTTGTGGATGGTTCATATCCTGCATGGAGGACGTTCCAGAGGGATCTGTACTGGGACCCCTCCTCTATGTCATTTTTATAAATGACCTGGATGAGGAAGTAGAAGGGTGGCTTAGCAAGTTTGCTGATGACACAAACGTTGGGGATAGGTGCGGATAGTCTGGAGAGTTGTCAGAGGTTACAGCGGGACATTGATAGGATGCAGAACTGGGCTGAGAAGTGGCAGATGGAGATCAACCCAGATAAGTGTGAAGTGGTTCATTTTGGTAGGTCAAATTTGAAGACAGGATATAATATTAATGGTAAGACTCTTGGCAGTGTGGAAGATCAGCGAGATCTTGTGGTCCATGTCCATAGGACACTCAAAGCTACTGCACAGGCTGACAGTATTGTTAAGAAGGTATATCGTATATTGGCCTTCATCCACCATGGAATTGAGTTCAAGAGCCGTGAGGTAATGTTACAGCTATATAAGACTTTAGTTAGACTCCACTTGGAGTACTGTACAGAGAGAGTGCAGAGGAGATTTACAAGGATATTGTCTGGATTGGAGAGCATGGCTTATGAGAATAGGTTAGGTGAACTTGGCCTTTCCTCCTTGGAGCAATGGAGGATGAGAGGTGACCTGATAGAAGTATATAAGATCATGAGAGGCATTGATCGTGTAGATAGCCAGAGGCTTTTTCCCAGGGCTGAAATGGCTAACATGAGGGGGCATCATTTTACGGTGCTTGGAAGTAGATACAAGGGGGATGTCAGAGGTAAGTTTTTCCACACAGAGAGTGGTGGGTGTGTGGAATGCACTGCCAGAGAAGTTGGTAGAGGCAGACACAATAGGGTCTTTAAAGAGACTCTTAGGTAGGTACATGGAGCTCAGAAAAATAGAGCGCTATGTGGTACGGAAATTCTAGGCAGCTTCTAGAGTAGGTTACATGGCTGGCACAACATTGTGGGCTGAAGGGCCTGTAATGTGCTGTAGATTTCTGTGTTTCTATTTCAGGCTGTTTCAGTGCAAGTGTGGTGGTCAGAATACTTGGACACATCTGACAGTATTTTTTGGGGAAAGCTCATGTTTATAAAGGTATATCATGAGAAGAAATTGAAAATGAAAAATTAAATTTCACTTCACTGTGATGAATTGAAGGGGAGCCAGAGATGTTTGATGCCACTCACCAGACATAATCCATGATACGACATTTTATTCTCTCTGTATTTTAAGTTCACATTTTCAATAAAGGACAATCATTTTGTCAACCATAATAGTAATATGAGTCCTCTACATCTCCTCTGTGCACCATTGTGCCATTAAACAAGTGAGGCTGATCACGTGCCTCAGTTCACTTCGCTGTGCAATCCCCATGTTCTTTGAATTCAATGCGCCCAACAGACTGTCTGCTTCACCCTTCCATGTACTTAATGAGTGGACAATGAAAGTGCTGAAGGGTAGACAAATCTAAAGACTTACAGTCTACACTTTAAAGAAAATGCTTCTTATCTCAGCACTAACCTTGTGATGAAATTATATCCCAGCTCCCGAATTAGCAGCAGACTTTTTAATGCCAATAAACTTTGGTGTAGGTGATGGCTTTAGTGTTTTCAACTCAATCCATCTGCACATTTGAGAACACCACTGATTTCAAAGTTTAAAGTAAATTTTATTATCAGAGAACATGTATGTCACCACATAGAACCCTGAGGTTTATTTTCCTGTGGGCATATTCAGCAAATCTATAGAGTAGTAACTGTAAACAGGATCAATGAAAGATCAACCAGAGTCCAGAAGACAACAAACTATGCAAGTGCAAATATAAATAAATAGCAATAAATAACAAGAGCATTACATAATAAAATAAAGAGTCCTTAAAATGAGATCATTGATTATGATCACTCTCTGTGTGAAAAACTTACCTCTGACACCCCTCTTGTACCTACTTACAATAGATGAGTGCAGTTGTCCTCTTTTGTTCAAGAGCCTGATGGTTACGGGGTTGGAACTGTTCTTAGGCTCTTGTACCTTCTATCTGATGGTAGTGGCGAGAAAAGAGCATGGCCTGGGTGGTGAGGATCTTTGATGATGGATGCTGCTTTCCTACAACAGTGTTTCATGAAGGTGTGCTCAACGGTTGGAAGGGTTTTACCTATGATGTACTGGGATTTGTCTATTTTTCTCTGTTGACTCAACAATTTGTTTATAATGGTGAATTTAATGTACTTTATTAATCTATTTATTGTTCATATACAGAGAGTGGACATTAATGGCAATGGTTGTATTTATTATCTATTCCTACTTGCCCCTATACATATAACTAGCTATGGAGCCATAAGTAAACTAGACCAAGTAAGGAGAGTAGTTTTCCTCCCATTGAAGGAAATTAGTGAACCAGATTGGTTTCCATAGTCAATAGACAATAGACAATAGACAATAGGTGCAGGAGTAGGCCATTCGGCCCTTCGAGCCAGCACCGCCATTCACTGTGATCATGGCTGATCATCCACTATCAGTATCCAGTTCCTGCCTTATCCCCATAACCTTTGATTCCACTATCTTTAAGAGCTCTATCCATCTCTTTTTTGAAAGCATCCAGAGACTTGGCCTCCACAGCCTTCTGGGGCAGAGCATTCCATATATCCACCACTCTCTGGGTGAAAAAGTTTTTCCTCAACTCTTTTCTAAATGGCCTTGCCCTTATTCTTGAACTGTGGCCTCTGGTTCAGGACTCACCCATCAGCGGGAACATGCTTCCTGCCTGCAGCGTGTCCAATCCCTTAATAATCTTATATGTTTCAATAAGATCCCCTCTCAGCCTTCTAAATTCCGGAGTATACAAGCCCAGTCGCTCCAATCTTTCGACATATGACAGTCCCGCCATCCCGGGAATTAACCTTGTGAACCTACGCTGCACTCCCTCAATAGCAAGAATGTCCTTCCTCAAATTTGGAGACCAAAACTGCATACAGTACTCCAGGTGTGGTCTCACCAGGGCCCTGTACAGCTGCAGAAGGACTTCTTTGCTCTTAGACTCAATTCCCCTTGTTATGAAGGCCAGCATGCCATTAGCTTTTTTCACTGCCTGCTGTACTTGCATGCTTGCTTTCAGGAAACTACATGCTCACCATTCCTGACACTTGTATTATTATTACAGATACAGGTGTCCCCGCTTTTCGAACGTTTGCTTTACGAAACCTCACTGTTATGAAAGACCTACATTAATACCCTGTTTTCGCTTTCAGGAGGTGTTTTCACTGTTACGAAAAAAAAGCAGCGCGCGAAAAAAGGCAGCGCGCACCCCGAGCAGCCGCTCTCCCGCGGATTCTCTCTGGCATTGCTTTAACACGTGCTTGTGAGCAGCCGTTAGCAAGATGAGTTCTAAGGTATTGGAAATGTCTGAAAGAGCTCGTAAGGGTGTTGCACTTAGTGTAAAACTAGACATAATTAAGCATTTCGATCGTGGTGAATGAAGTAAGGACAAAATGAGTTTGGCTTGTGGAAGCTGACGAACATGATGTTGAAGTGGTTTTGGCATCCCATGACCAAGAACTGACAGATGAGGAGCTGATGCAATTGGAAGAAAAAAGGATAACAATCGAAACCGAATGAGTAATGATAAAGTACGACTTTAATTTTGAAAGGGTACGTCGGTTTAGGAGATATTTGCAGGATGGGTTGAGTCCTTACAAAGAATTGTGTGATAGAAAAATGCGCGACGCTCAGCAGTCAAGCAAGCCTTCCACATCAGCCACAGCAGACGACGAATCTCGACCTTCGACATTGAGGCGGGCAGTGATAGGAGAAGATGAGCTGCCCGCTCTAATGGAAACAGACGACGAGATGACACCCCAGTGTCCGACCACCCCAACACCCAGGCCGCGGACAGATACTGTACCGATTCATGGAGAATGCAGCAGTAGCCGGGAGGCACACAGCACATCTTTAAGAAAAAAGCCAAAATAAACATGCTAATTAATTAGGTGCCGCCGATACATAATTGTCGGCCCAGATCAGAGGCGACGCAATCGGAAATCGGCACTGACCTGGGCGACAAATACGTGTCGGGCAGCACCTAATTAATTAGCATGTTTGTTTCGGATTTTTTCTTAAAGATGTGCTGGATGCCTCCCGGCTACCGCTGGACCCCTGCGTGCCTCGCGGCAATATATCCCTTGGCGGCCTGGAGGGTGGGGGCCACTGCACCACCCCAATTCCGACTCAGCCTAACACACCATCATCAGTGTGCTCGGCGCTGAACCAATTCCGGTAAGTGATACTACACTGTACATACATTATTTCTACTTTATATAGGCTGTGTATTTTTACATGTTATTTGGCATGATTTGGCAGCTTCATAGCTTAAAGGTTACTGGAGAGAGTGTTTTTGCCAACAGCGCTTGTATGAGATTTTCTGCTGACGGCGCTTGCGTGAGATTTTCTCTACGGAGAACGGTTCAGTAATGATTGTGGAAAAGTATTTCTACTTTATATAGGCTGTGTATTTATCATATCATTCCTGCTTTTACTATATGTTACCGTTATTTTAGGTTTTATGTGTTATTTGGCATGATTTGGTAGGTTATTTTTGGGTCTGTGAACGTTCACAAAATTTTCCCATGTAAATAAATGGTAATTGGTTCTTCACTTTTCAACATTTCAGCTTACGAACCGTTTCATAGGAATGCTCTACCTTCGGATGGCGGGGGAAACCTGTAGACTTATTTTCATTTAACTTTTGTAGGAATTCATATTTATTTCTCTGAATAAATGGTCCATCAAACTGGAACCTCACCATCCTGGACTTGCCTTCTTCACATTACTACTATTGGGGTGGAGGTACAGGAGACTGAACATCCACACTTGATGTTTTAGGGGCAGCTTCTTCCCGTCCGCCATCAGATTTCTGAATGATCCACAAACCCATGAACACTCCTTTGTAATTCTTTTTTTTTTTGCGCTATTCATTTATTTTGCAACTTATTGAAATGTTTACGTGTTGCACTGTGCTGCTGTCACAAAGCAACAGATTTTACCACTTTGTCAGTGATAAATAAACCTGATTTTGGATCAAGAGGATTCAGAATGTAGTACACCTGTTCCAAATTTTCATCCTCTCCATCCATCTTCCTAATGAATACTAACAAGAAATGGTCATTCAGGACATCACGCATATCCAGAGTAGCACACACAAAATGTTGGAGGAACTCAATGGGTCAGGCAGCATGTAGAAGGATGAATAAACAGTCATCCCTTTATCAGCACACATACCTGCTGGTTCCACACAAAGACTTCCCCTTTGGTCCTTGTGAGCACCTACTCTTTCCCAGCTACCCTTTTCCTTCTACTGTAACATATTTATAAAAGTTTTGTAATTTCCTTTAATTCTTCTAGCCACTTCTTTTTATTTCCCTTTTTTTCCCACTAATTTTTTTCTTAAGATCTCTCCTATATCCTCTGTAAACCTCAAAGGACTCAGAAGAACTATATGCCATACCAGATTTATATCTATTTCCCTGGCTTTTGACTCTTCATTATTTATATCCTTCAATAAAGTCTTTTCTCAATCTCCTCTGTTCCAAAGGAAACCCCAGCGCTTCTCATACCACTGGCAACATCCTCATAGATCACATCTGCACCTTCTCTAATGCAACCATGTCTTCCTCGTAAGATGGGGAACTCACCATTTACCGTCCTAACAAGCATTTTGTTCAATTTCAGTATTACTTCCTGCGCTTGTATTTTATGCCTTGGCTAATAAGGAGAGCACCCAGTTAGTAGTTTTACTGCCTGTCCTAGTGGCACATCAAAGACCGGAGACAGAAACAGTGGAGAATCCTAGTTGGGTAAAGCTGTGTTTGCAGAAACTGATCTAAAGTCAGGGGAGGCACTCACTAAGAGGTTGTATACAGGCTGTCCATGGCTAACGAATGAGCTCTATCTTAACAGATGTCTGTAACTCGATTTTATCTGTAAGGCAGAAAGCATACAGAAATCACCTGATAAGGTAACCATACGTCTGTGGAATTGTAATGAATAGCATCAAAAGCACATGATGCTGATGTAATTCTAGTTCAGATGTTTGTAGCAACAAACATATGTACAAATGTTGAACTTCTGAATTGAATTATATATTATCGGGGCTGGGTGGTAGGGGATGGCGAGGAAGCAGTGCACTTTTGCATGTAGTAAGGTCCAAAAATCAGGTACTTGTAAACTGGATATGGCCTGTGTAGGAGGAACGAGGATGGGATCCTCCAGGGACTTTGCAACATCGCAAGAGCAGAAAAAAAAAGCTTTTGCTCGATGCCCATAGACGGGTGAAATTACTTCATTTACTTTCAAACTTTCTTGTAATTGTCATGAATGTTCATCCATCTCTCCCATCCTTTGGGAAATCATGCATAAGAAAAGGATAAGAACCTTCTTCATTATCTTCATAAACAGTGCAAAGAAAATGATTGACTGAGCTAATATGTCTCAAAGAAGTACGAGCTGTGGTCATCTTTCATTGTAACTCTAACCTTTAAGTTACGACCTCCTTCTGAAAAACCATTGGCCAACTTTAACAATGGAAGGTTGTGTGAAGATAAACTATATGCCAAATGAATTAGTTTTAGTGGCAAAGTTTGTACCACTTCTTTTCCTGACAACTGCTAATGTTTCTATTAAGCTCTTTTGGTAGAAAACAATTGAATTTTACAGAGCAGAGTTTAAAATGGCAAATGGAAAGTAAGCAAGGGAGAAAAAGGAACATTGTGCAGTGGGCACTGTAAGAGAGGAGAGTAGAAATTTGTTTACTGAAGTTAAATATGGTTCTGTTCCAGTTCCGAAGAAGGGTCTTGGCCTGAAACGGCATCTGTTTATTCATTTCCACAGATGCTGTCTGACCTGCTGAGTTCCTCCAGAATTTTATGTGTTTAACTGAGGGTGGTGGAAGGTATTTCTGATCATTTTCTAGTAGGAAAAGTACTACAATGGAAGGATTTCATGGGTACCATGGGAGCGTAATGGTTACTGCAACACTATTAAAGCTTAGGGCATCAGAGCTCAGCGTTAAATTCTGATGTCCCCTGTAAGAAGTCTGTCTGTCCTCACTGTGGAATGCATGGGTTTTCTCCAGGTGATCTGGTTTCTTCCCCCACTCCAAAGACAAACTAATTAGGAGGTTAATTGGTCATGGTAAATTGCCCCATGAATAGGCTAGGGTTCAACTGGGGATTGCTAGGCGGCATGGCTTGAAGAGCTGGAGGGGCTTTTTTCTTGCAGTATCTCTAAATAATAAAAAAAATTAGATGAGATATTTGAAAAGACAGCAACTCAATAAATTTCTCATCAAAAAAAGTCAACCAAGGGTTGGGAGCGTTCTTAACTGGTCAAGTGTTTCTCCCCAGTTTTCTGCTTATTTCTAGTTATCTTTTTCCCTTTGTGATGTCGTGGTCATGATGCTGACATAATTGTAACTCATTCACCCCCATCCCCATCCGAATCCATCAGAACAAACACTTCTCCAAAGCAAATGGGAAAATCCAGACTTTTCAATAAAACATGTTTTACAGAGTGCAAAGAGTTCATTTTGAATCAGCACTGACCTAAGAGCTAAGCTAAGCTTCCAGACTTTTCTCTGTTTCATTTTTAAAACAGGATCCATGTGGCGCAATGAACAATGGCCCAGCTGTACTACAAAAAAGCCAACTATTCTCCGTACATAGACCGGATCCCGTTGCAGATAGTGCGCGCAGAGAGTGAGCTGTCGTTGGAGGAAAAGGCTTACCTGAATGCGGTGGAAAAGGGTGATTATGCCAGTGTGAAACAGGCCCTGGAAGAGGCTGAGATCTACTTTAATATCAACATCAATTGTACAGATCCTCTGGGGCGCAGTGCACTCCTCATTGCCATTGAGAATGAAAACCTAGAGATTATGGAGCTGCTCCTCAGTTTCAGCATCTATGTTGGGGATGCCTTGCTTTATGCAATACGGAAGGAAGTTGTTGGAGCTGTCGAGCTTCTGCTGCATTATAGAAAGCCAAGTGGAGAAAAGCAGGTAATTAATTCACTTCTTTTTTGTGTCACTACATTTGAATGTTTGGTTTTACCGAAGGGGACTACGAGGTTACAGTTTGGACATCAGGATCTATACTTGACGATGGGACTTGTGTTCATGCTGTGTCTCTTCCTCAGGGCGGGATTTTCCATCATGTCCTATGCCAGCCACTTTCCAACAAACGTTGTCCATCTGGGCAACTGGGGAGCAGGTTCCTTGAACAAACAAAAACAGAAAATGCAGCATCTGTGAAAAGGGGAACAGTCAACATTTCACATCTTCGATCCTGAGTCAGAACTCAGAAAGAGAGAGGTGCGTTAAATTTCAGTAGGAGAGAAAGCGGAGGGAAGGATCAGTAAAACAGGGAATGTCTGTGATAGGACGAGTCCCAAGGGCTTTAGCAGCACATTAAGATTCTTGGTCTGTGTAATGTGTCGTTTAGTGGTTAGGCGGTTGTACCTCCCTGGCAGGCTAGACTTAGAGTACATGAGTAGGATAAGGAAAACTGAGCCCACAGAAAAAAAGGGAAATACTGGAATGGTGGAACTTGCAATGCATAATCTGAGGCTGCTAGGATGGAAGGAAAGGACCAGGGGAATGCTTGTTCTTGTTCTGTCCGGGAGAAGGGGTGAGAGCATCAGTGCAAGAAATAGATTTGGTGCAGTAAAGGGCCCTGTCCACTATGGTAGAAGAGAAGTCAGAATTAAGGAAGAGTGAGGAGTTGCCTTGACTACCTTATTTTCAAATGCAATGGATGAATAGAGGCCATTTGTGTGGGGAAGTGGAAGGGGATTCTGCTCTAAATACTGTATAAACTTTATAAACTTTAAAAAGTTCCATGGGAGAATAATTGGAAATGGCCTGTTCCTTTGGTACATTACGAACAGACAACAGGTGCTTGAACCAGGAAGCCCAAAATTCACCATAAATTGGACCTCAGTAACATAGCCCAACAACCAGAGCCTGGCGTACCTCATGTCCGTTCCAAAAGGACTACTCCTGGACTGTTTATAGTAGTCCTAGGGTTCAGAGCTGTGAATGAGGAATGGAGGAGTCGATGATGACTCCTTGCACGGACTTAGTGCTTCAGAGTGGGTCTGAGACGAGAAGAGGCTAAGGAGCCAAGGCACATCTGAAAAATAAAATCCCATGCTTCCTCATGGGCAGCTCTTTCCTAACCAGAGCCCACTGAATACTCCTAAGTGGATGAGCCTAATCCATCCATAGTTGATGAATTCAAACCTCAGTGTAAAGCCCTTGTCCGTTTTTAACTGACCACCAAAAATGCCCCCCAAATCATCCCAAGGTTGGTGCTTTCGCTTTGATTTATGGAACTAATGAGTGGTGGCTTCCAACTTCATTGCTCATTAATCTTGAAGTTCTCAGCAAGGTAGTAAACATTACACAAAATGCTGGAGGAACTGAGTAGGTCAGGCAGCATCTATGCAGAGGAATAAACAGTCGATGTTCTGGGCTGAGAACCTTCATCAGGACTCAGCCCAAAACATCTACTGTTTATTCTTCTCTGTAGGTGCTGCCTGACCTTCTGAGTGCCTCCAGCATTTCGGATGTGTTACTCTGGATTTCCAGCATCTGCAGAATTTCTTGTGTAGGTAAACATTGTATTCTGATTAATAATGGTGATCTTAATTGATTAAAAATATAAGCTAAATTTGCAATATAGAGAAAAATTCTTCTCTAATCAATTGCTGGGAAAAGCAAACACAAGAGTATTCAGTAAAGTTATGGTTAGCTACTCCTTCTCATTTTAGTGGTAACAGGGGACAGCCAGTGAGCAGAAAGACCCGAAGAACACCAGAAAAATATATCGGAGCCAAAAATAATCCATTGAAACTGAAGTAGCATGAAGCTAAAAGGAGTAGGGACAAGAACAAAGAAAGATAAAAATAGATTCAAAATAAAATAAGTTAGAAGTTGTAGTTATACCGAGAGAGCTTAATGCAAGAGAATGCTTCCTGGCAAGGACCATAGTGAGATTGGTGCAGAGTGGGGTCTAGTATAGGAATGCGAATTTTTAATACCCTGAATAGTTAAACATGTCAGGGTAGATATACGTCATTGTCAACAGGTTGATTTACAGTCAAGCTGCCAAAGTTTGCACCCATAAGAAAAAAGCTTTATTGTTGAGTCATGATCAACTTAAACAATTATTTGTGTTAATTGATGCATTGATGCATTGGACTTCATCAATCGTGAGATTGAGTTTAGGAGCCAAGAGGTAATGTTGCAGCTATATAGGACCCTGGTCATACCCCACTTGGAGAACTGTACTCAGTTCTGGTCACCTGACTACAGGAGGCATGTGGAAACCATAGAAAAGGTGCAGAGGAGATTTACAAGGATGTTGCCTGGATTGGGGAGCAAGCCTTATGAGAACAGGTTGAGGGAACTTGGCCTTTTCTCCTTGGAGCAACGGAGGATGAGAGGTGACCTGACAGAGGTATACAAGATGATAAGAGGCATTGACTATGTAGATAGTCAGAGGCTTTTTCCCAGGGCTGAAATGGCTAACATGAGAGGGCACAGTTTTAAGGTGCTTGGAAGTAGGTACAGAGGAGATGTCAGGGGTAGGTTTTACACAAGGGAGTGCTGGAGGCAGCCTGCAAGTGTCACCATACATTGCTGCCCCAACACACAGTGCCCACAGTGTTCAGCAGAACAACATAAGCAGCAGCAGCAGCAACATCAGCAAAACAAGCCCCTTCCCTCACCCACTCATCCACTCACACAACACACATACAGACTCTGATCTTATCTCTAAAATGCATCAGGGGAGAGAAGCTGCTGAGATACTATTTTTTTGGAGTGTGTAATTGGTGCAAAATTGCTTCTTCATTCACTGGGCCTAGCAGATTTAGTTATAGGATTTTAACTCACTGGATGGCTGTTATAGACCACAGGATTCCCAGTTAACACAATATGCATAATTTTATTAACACAAAATCCTCAGGTTAAAGGGAACTTTTTATGATTAATAATATTAGCTTTACCTCAGCTTACATACAAATCCTGAGTTTACATACAAATTACCAGGATTATTTCTGCACTACTTCAACTCAACCACGAATGAGATGATTCCATGAGGATGTTATTTTGGAGAGAAATTTGTCCTTAAGCATTCTAATGGCACCAACACGGCACACTAAGGCTAAGGGGAAAGCAGTTGTCAAAGATCCCAAGCCTAGTACTAGTACACAGAAATCAAATATTATTCATTTGATTGTCAACGTGTAGGGCACCAATTCAGGGAACCAACTGAATTTGCATTTTAAATGCTCAGTTTTGCAGAGAAAGTTTTAAATTCTGCACGCTGCCCTCTTCTAGGCAAATGGAATTGACTTCACTTTAGGAAATGTGGTTGGCCGGACGAGAGTTGTCTGGGTAAAAAAGGTAAACATTGGTTACAGGCTCCTTAAAGGTGTTACAGCTGGGAGGGTGTATGGGGTGTCCAGGGAGGGGTAGCTCCTCTGGTAAAGGGGGTTGTCATGTTTGTTCTGGGGCATCTCACTCACCTTTGATTCCCACCAGATGCTCAGCTCTCACTTGTGACTCCAAGTAGCTGTTTGCATGTGACAGTGGCCACACCCCAGTACACCGCTTTGACTGGCGGGCTAAACCAGGTGAGGGTAGCCAGCGGACCTCATACCCTGGTGAGATAGAGACATGCCTGTCCTAACATGCAAAGTCACCTCTGATGTTCTGGGCAGCCGAGATCTATAGTGAGATCCAATAGCCGGGAAGGTGATTCTGCAATGCTCCGTGGAGATTGAAAGGCATGATAGGACACAGAAGACATCATAGTTATCCACTGCAACCAAGGAAGACCCAGTTTGTGGTGCTTGTTTGTACTGGACCTGGGCTTCTGAGGTCAAAGGAGTGGAACTGCCCTCGAGTAATGGCTTTTCCACTTTAAAAACTCTTCTGTATTGGTCTCCCGTCATCGATGGACATGACGGACAACTACCACCGCCACCAGAGAGGCTGCAGAAAGACTTAGACAGTTAAAGAGAATGGACAAAGAGATGGCAGATAGAATACAGTGTCAAGAAGTGTATGGCCATGCACTTTGGCAGAAGGAAAAAAAGCGTAGACAATTTTAAAAATAGGGAGAAAATTTTTAAAAATCTGAGGTGCAAAGAGATTTGGGAGACCTCATGCAGGATTCCCCAAAGGTTAATTTGTAGGTTGAATCAGAGGTGAGGAAGGGGAATGCAATGTTAGCATTCATTTCAAGACTAGAATATAAAAGCAAGGATGCATTGCTGAGGCTGCATGCAGCACTGGTGAAGCCTCATCTGGGGTATTGGGAGCAGTTTTGGGAAACTTATTTAAGACAGGATGTGCTAACGTTGGAGTGGATTCAGAGGAGAGTCGCGAGAATGATTCTGGGATTGAAAGGGTTGTCATATGAGCAGCGACTGATCACTCGGCCTGTACTCACTGGAATTTTCAGAATCAGAATCAGAATTTAGAAGAATGAGGAGGGGATCTCATTGAAACCTATTGAATGTTAAAAGGCCTCGATAGGATGTGGAGTGGATGTTGTCCTTTGGTGGGGGAGTCTAGGACTAGAGGACACAGTCTCAAAATAGAGGGATGACCATTTAGAACAGAGATAAGCAGGAATCTCTTTAGCCAGAGGGTGGTGAATCTGTGGAATTCGTTGCCACAGGCGGTTGTGGAGTCCAGGTCATTGGGTGCACTTAAGGTGGAGGTTGATAGGTTCTTGATTAATCAGGGCCTGAAAGCTTATGGGGAGAAGGCAGGAGAATGGGGTTGAGAGGGAAATAGGTCAACCATGATGAAATGGCAAAGCAGACTCAATGGTCAAAAGGCCTAATTCTGTTCCTATGTCTTATGGTCTTATAGGATAACTTCTCACTACCTTTTCAAATGCTGTCAATGTTGTGCACCTCAAATAGCCTCTAACAACCAAGATGAGCTCCTGGCCTTCACGTGTGGCAAAGTTATTAAGCCCAGTGGAACATTTTCTACTGACAGGAGAGGGGGCAAAGGCATGTTACTGTACTGGTGCCTGAAAGCCAGTCGCTTTGGGCAGATGGGGCTTGTCAGCTGTGGTTGGCAGCTCACCTAGAAGAAGGAAAACTCTGCTATCAGCAGCTATGCCCGCTTATGGCAAAGGCTTTGGTAGTAAACCCTAGGAAAAATCCGGAGTTCCAGTCCCCAGGTCAGTCCTACATCGAGTTCAACCCTGACTGGCAACCGCTGCAATGCTACCGGTGCCAAACTGTATTGGTCTCTTCCATTCCTTTGGGTTCATCGGCTGCATAAAGAGGGAGAGCCCGCTGCACAGGCAACAGCTTGGTCTCCATATTGTACTGCCCTGGGTCTGGTTTGCATATCACCCATCTAACATCCATGGTCAACCTTGACCAATGGAGGGCTTCCAGTGGCAACAGCAGACAAGTCAATTCCAGTTTCGAAAAGATAGTATTAATTGACAAGTTTTGGGAAGAAGTTCTGATTCTACAGTTGATTGTTCCTAGCAATAGAAAGCACTTGTGAAAAAAAAATTGAGAAATCATCAGCTGCTTATTTTCCTTATAAAAGCTGGAAACTCTAGGTCAGTGGGCACATGGGTCAGCACTGATATTTCCAGTATATTTAATAGTGCATTTCCAATCAAGGATTCCTGGTCATGAAGGAAGGAATCTCACTGACAGAAAATAGATCCCCTTTCTATTTCTTAACCAAATATTGATGGGGCATAAGATTATTTAAGAGTCCAATCAGCTTGAAATTGCAGTGATTATTCAACTTTGAGCTTTTGGCTTTAAGTACATAATACCTGCAAACTGCCAATCCCAGTTAAACATCCAAAGCTAAGTTGCAATTGGTTTCGGACCTATCTGGGCAGCTGGCAATGGCTTTCAGGTATCTACCCAGGCAGTGGGGGTGGAAAACAGTTGTAGCAACAGAAGCATAGCCAGATTCCAAGAGGGTTTTTAAAAAGACATTATGTCCCTCATCAACAATTGCAAGTTAGTCTAATGGCTGTTATAGCAGCCATCAGAGATAGCTAAATATCACACCTGGCAAAATGGCATTGAATCCTTTGAGTGCTGCAAACAAATAAAAAGAACACATCAAACGATTGATCAGAAGAACCTGGAGAGCACTTGAAAAAAACGTTGCAGAGGCCAAAAATTAATCCTTTGATATTGCACTAGTTTAAGGACTGACAGAGTAGAGACAAAAAAATGGAGAAATAAAAATGGACTTGAAATAAAAAAAAAGAAGGTGCACTAAAAGAATTTAAAGGAAACAAATACTTCCCTGTAATGACGGTAATGGGAGTTGAGTGCCAGCACAGGTGTGAACAGGATGACGTATATTCAGACTGCAAAGTTTGCAACAAAAGAAAGGTCTTAAATGTGATCAAATCTCATCAATTCTCATCTCTCATACAAAAATAAGTAGGAGTGACACGTTCACATTGAACAAGACATGCTATTAATCGAGAAGTAGGATTTTGAGAAAATAAGTAAGCGAAAGAATACATTTGAGATTTTTCTTGAGGTTTGCTCTTCTAAAATGTCAATATGATATTTTGTGAATACATTTTTTTATTTTACTGAAGCATTCAGTTAGTAGTGGATTGAACACCCACTTCACCCTACCTTTCAAAAAATCTGGTAAGAACAACCGTAGGGTGTTAGTTGACTTGATGGATTTGACAGGATACCACAAGCAGGTATAACTAATTCTGTCAACCTAAAGTCCTTAGAGCCATTGTTAGAAAGATCAGCTTTACCTGAGCTTATGCACGCAGGCTGTTCATCTTTACAGTAATATTCACAACATCTTTACAATAATAAGAACATAAGAAATAGGAGCAGGAGTCAGCCATCTGGCCCATCAAGCCTGCTCCACCATTCAATAAGATCATGGCTTATCAGGCCATAGACTCATCTTCACCTACCTGCCTTTTCCCCATAACCCTTAATACCCCTACTATGCAAAATTCTATCCAACCTTGCCTTTGCGGTAGCTCCCACTGCTTCATTAGGCAGAGAATTCCACAGATTCACCGCTCTCTGGGAAAAGCCGTTCCTCCTCATCTCTGTCCTAAATCTACTCCCCGGAATCTTGAGGCCATGACCCTAGTTCTAGTCTCACCTACCAGTGGAAATGACTTTCCTGCCTCTATCTTATCGGTCCCTTTCATAATTTTATACGTTTCTGTACAATAATATTATACTATTTCAACTTGACGCAGGTAGTGGATAATAATTGAGATGATTCAATGAGGCTGCAAACTTGCACAAAAATCTATATTTGAAGATTCAAATCTCATAACTAAGGAGCAATAAAGAGTATTTGCAATGACTCTCAACTCTGGCACTATTACACTGAAACTGGTAAATTGGTTTATTGTCACTGAAGTACAGTGAAAAACTTGTCTTGCATATTGTTCACAAACAAGAGAGACTGCAGATGCTGGAAGTCCAAGTAACACGCACAAGATGCTGAAGGAACTCAGCAGGCCAGGCAGAATCTATGGAAAAAAGTGCAGTCAATGTTTTGGGCCAAGACCCTGCCGACTGTACTTTTTGTCCATAGATGCTGCCTGGCCTTCTGAGTTCCTCCAGGATTTTGCATATTGTTCATATTTATTAATTCCTTACAACAGTACATTGAGGTGAATTGATCTGTATGGAGGATATGCAAGGCAATGTTTTCGCTGTACTTTGGTACATGTGACAACAATAAAGTAATTTATCAATTTACGAGGTAATAACAGAATGCAGATTAAAGTGTTATAGATACAGAGAAAGGACAGTGCAGGTAGACAATAGGTGCAAGATCATAACGAGATAGATTGTGAGTTTAAGAGTCCATATTATTATATTAAGGAATTGTTCAGTGGTCTTGCAACTGCAGGATAGAAGCTGTCCTTGAACACAGTGGTATGTGCTTTCAGGCTTTTGTATCTTTTGCCATTGGCAGAGGGGAGAGAAGAGAATGTTGGGGTGGGTAGGTGTCTTTGATCAGGTTGGCTGCTTTATTAAGGCAGCAAGAAGTGTAGACACTTTCTATTCTTTCATTTTTAATATGGGTGACTTGCTCATTTGTTAAGACATGTATTATTGCTATTTTGACGAAGGGTCTCGGCCTGAAACGTCGACTGTACCTCTTCCTAGAGATACTGCCTGGCCTGCTGCGTTCACCAGCAACTTTGATGTGTGTTGCTTGAATTTCCAGCATCTGCAGAATTCCTGTTGTTTATTGCTATGTTTGTCTGTATTGCAATGATCCTTCTATTTGTACTATTGATTTTTTTTTCTACACTGTAGTTTGTAGAAAATCATAAATAAAATATTTTTTAAAGAAGAAGTGTAGACAGAGTTCATAGGGGGTTGGCTGGTATCCTTGACGTGCCGAGCTGTGTCTCTAGTTGTCCAGTTTCACGTGAGCCAAGGCAGAGCAGTTGTCATACCAAGCCAAAGATGCACCCGGACAGGATGTTTTCTATGGTGCAACAATAAAAATTGGTGAGGGTCAAAGGGGACATGTCAAATTTCTTTAGCCTCCTGGGTAAGAATAGGTGTTGGTGAGCTCTCTTGGCCATAGTGTCAAACGTGGATGGGCTATTAGTGATGTTCTCTCGAAGCTCTCAACTGTCTCAACTTCATTGATGAAAACAGAACATGCTTCCCATTCCTGAAGTAAATGACCAGCTCTTTTGTTTTGCTGACACTGAGGGAAAGACTGATGTCATGAAACATGTTACTAGGCTCTCTATCTCCTTCCTGTAATTGGACTCATCACTATTTGAGATACTGCCCACTATGGAGGTATCACCTGCAAACTTGTAGACAGAGTTGCAGCAGAATGCGGCCACACAGTTGTGAGAGTACAGGGAGCAGAGCAGGAGGATGAGGATGCAACCTTGTGGGACACCAGTGTTGAAGACAATCATGGTGAAGGTGTTACTGATTACCTTTATTGATTGTGGTCTGTTGGTCAGGAAGTCAAGGATCCAATTAAAAAGGGAGGTTTTAGGTCCCAGGTCTTGGATTTTGGAAATGAGTTTGCCTTGTATTATAGGAGGCCAAACAGTAGTCATTCCGAACATCAAAACAAAACTCTTTCAGAAAACATTTCCCAGCTTGCTATTATCAACAGTCATAATTTGTTGATTTCCTTTTTGATCATGTACACCCCCATTCAGAGAATCAAACATAATTTGCATTTTAGATGCTCAAATTTGTAAATAAATTGCAAAATTCCTGTATAGTGCCATTTTCTAGCAAAATTCAGAGGCTTGGGGCTTATTCAAAATTGTAGTCTGAACCACTTAATACCAACAACTTGCCGGTCCAAGATTGTCTATTCCAGTGGCAGATTACAGTTGGTTTTTATCTAGCCAAACAACTGGATAAAGCTCTTAGTTGGGACTGCAGCAACAAATGCATAACTGGATTTCAAGAGGTTATAAAGCAATGTTACATCATTTGTAACGTATATAAATTATTCTAATGGCTGATTTGGAACTGCTCGAAACTATTGTGAACAGCACCTGAGATAAAATTAAGGACACAACTGTGGGAAGTAATCCTTTTTATCTCAATATCATGTCCAAAATGTGGGCATTTTCTTTCACTGTGACTCAAAGCCATGTAGGTCATGAATGACATGCATTGGCATCCAAGTTAAAACAAAACATTTTTTTAGCTTGCCAATTGCAATGAAATCATAACTTTTAAACAATGTTAGATTTGCTGCACATATTCTAGAAAAGGAAGTTTTCAGAGAAATTTACTTGCTCAAATGATAGTTAAAATTTATTCAGAGATCATTAGTGTCATTGAACAAGACCTAAATTTATTTTTTATCTGTGATTGCTATGAGGAGGTGTTGGTGAGCTGTCTTGTTGAACCACTGCAATTCTGTGAACTGGCTTATTGCAAATGGAGGGTCTTTTTAAGGCCACTTTCAAAGATGGTTAATATTCAACTATGCTGAAATTATATGCATGTATTAAAATGATGTTATCTTCTTTCAAAAATATTGACAGGACAATTGAATTTTGAGATTAGTTTTCTATAATAACTTTTTTATAACAGCTAATCTTTCCATTTTTTAAAATTGAGTTCAAATGTTGCAGGGAATGCAATAGCCCTCTGGAACTCAACTCCAGGAATTAAAATTTAAAAGCAATCAAATAGATGGAAAGGCAAAAAATTGCTTCATTATAAAATTACCAGTTAGAGTCCCATATTACTTACATTATTCATTATAATCTTCGCTATTGTATTATTTTCATATTACAGAGGAATAGTGATTACAAATCCTCCTTTTGTTGAGCAACATTATAAATGCATTTGTGAAGACTTCTTTTGTTATTCATAGTGAAAGGTGTCGGAGTGTGTTTATAATTTTGTTGGAAAAGGGAGGAACTCTTTGGCAACATATATTTGGATGCAACAACTAGTAGAACTCCTACCTCTTTAATTTAGCACAAGCAATTTAAATGCACATCCTCTGGTAGCATTCAAAGTATTTCTGGTTTATAGTTGGTTTATTTTCTGTGTGGCAGTTATTTCACAGTATAAAATTTTACCGTACATTAAATTTCTTGATATAAGCCTTTTGTGAGCCCTCTTTATGCTTAAACCATCAGTGAAATTGTATTATGCAAAACAAAGATCAGCACACGGAAGTCATTTCAAGGCTGTTATCCTACCGTGTTTGATTTAATATCATCTAGACTTTCTATTAAGCTAAAGCATTAGTATAAACCATTCTATATGTCTCTATAATCCACACCCTCCTAAAGTTGGGGAATTCCAAGTCTATGATAAATTACTAAATTCTCAATTATTTAAAAAAAAATGACCCCAGTGAATGGTGAGTAAACAACTTAGACTTCACAAGGGATCCATTTATTGACTATTTTTCCCAGATTTCCAAGATTTATTGTTCATTATTCAAACAAATCATCTTCATTACTGTATGTATGCAGTGCACTGATTAGGACCATTCCATATGAGTGGCAAAAATGTTGCATCACTAATGAGCAATAATATATATACAAGGGAAGTAAAGCATTGCTGGTGCTAACTGCCCTCAGTTTTACAGAATGAGTGTAGATCCAACATACTTTATCTTGAGATTAGTGTGTTTTCACAGTTCACACACAGAGGAGAAAAGTCAATGAAATAACTCTTGTAGATGCTACAATCTTATTAATTTGCTATTAATTAACTTCAATAGCAATTTTAGTTAAGTTCTATTGAACTTTTGACTTACCAAGGTAAGAGTTGTTAACGATCATAAACATAAGTGATTCTGCAGTTGCTGGAGATTCAAAGTAACATTCACACAAAATACTGGAGGAACTCAGCAGGTCAGATAGTAGGAAAGGAAGGGGGAGGAGAAGGGGCACCAGTTAGAAGGTGACTAATGATGAAGCAGATATCTCCCCAGGGCCACTGCAATTTCTTCTCTACCTCCCACAAAGTCCAAGGATACACTTGGTCAGGCTGTGGGAATATATCCCCTTTACTGTGCTGTAAGGCTACAAATGCCTACTCTCTGGTAATATGAATCTCCTTCAAAGCACAACCATTTGCTTCCATTATTACTTGAACAACATGATTTCCTCCTCATTAAACAGCGAGAAGTAATGTTTGTTGAAAACCCCACTCAGCCCCTGCAGCTCAAGACACTGATGACCTTGCTGATCTCTTACTCTGTCCCCAGCCACCCTTTTAGACTTAATACTGCATATCTGTAGAACCTCTTGGTATTTTCCTTAACCTTCCAGATTCATCTTATACCCTCTCTTTGTCCCCTTGATTTCCTTAGACTTTTTATAGCCATTAAGGAATTCACTTGTTCCCAAACTTGAAAAACCAATGTATGTTTCCTTCCTTCTCTTGATCAGAGCCTCAATTTCTCTTGTCAACTTAAACTTGCCAGATTTTCCCTTCAGCCTCTAACAGGAAGATGTTGCTCCTGTTAGGGTGAGGGAACTTGCTATTCATTCCTTTCCTTTCAAATGGACTCACCCTATCAACCTCTGATAGAATTTGCCTAACTCTCCCAAAATTAGCCCTGGTCCGGTTTAGAACCCTAGCCTGTGGACCTGCCCTATCCTTTTCCATTACCATCTTAGAACTAATAGTATCATGGTCACGAGAACGAAGGTGCTCCTGACTGCCACTTCAGTTAACTCCCCTGACTCTCTCCCTAAGAGAAGATCCAGTATTGAATCCTCATGAGTAGGCTGCTCTATATGTTGACTATTCTGGACAACACTGTGCAGGCCCTTAACAATCTGCATAGTCCAATCAATACTGCAGAAATTAGAATTTCTCGGTAATACAAACCTTACAACTATGAGCAATTTCTTTACATTCCTGCTAGTCAAGTTCCTGCTGACTATTGAGGGATCTGTTACACAGCCCCACTAGAGTGTGCCTCTAAGTTCTACCCATATGGCCTCCCTAGATGGTCTCCCAAGAATGCCATCTGTAAGTACTGCTGTTACATCCTCCCCAATCATAAAGGCAGTACTTCCTCTGCAATTACATGTACTGCTGTCATGCCTGAAGAACTGTATACTGAAACATTGACTGCCAGTCCTGCCTTTCTCTTGGCCATGTTTCTGCTATGGCTATAACAGCTCAGTCCTAAGAACCAATCCATGTTCCTGAGTCCATCTACCTTCTCTGTTAAACCATGAGCAATGAAAAAAATACAATTTAACTAAATATTCCTTTCCCTGCCTTTGCTGTGTCCCTGGTTCTTCTGATTACTAAACTTACTCTTGCTGGCTTCCTCTCTAACCTATGACTTGCTCCTACTTAGAGTCCCACCTCACAGCCAATCTGGTTTAAATCGTCCCATGTAGCATTAGCGAATTTCCTTGCAGGGATATCAGTCCTTCTTTGGTCAAGTGCAACCTGTCCCTTTTGTACAGGTTGCATCTGCCTCGGAAGCGATGCCCATGCCCTGAGAACCTGAATTCCTGCCCCCAGCATCAGCTCCTCAACCATGAACCTACCTGGTGTTTCCTTCTATTTCTGACCTCCCTAGCATGTGGGAGTGGGAGTAATCTGGAGATTATTACGGTCAAGATCCTGCTTCAGGACTTCTGACTTAACTCCTTACATTCAATCTGCAGGACCTCATCTCTTGTGCTATCTGTGCCATTTGTTCCATACAGTGCAGTGACCGCTGGCTGCTCACCCTTCTGCTTGAGAATTGTCCGCAGCCAGTCCGAGATATCCTTGTCTCTGGCACTCAAGTGGCAACACAGCATCCTGCTGTCTCTTCTGCAGCCACAAATTCTCCTGTCTGTACCCCTTACTATCGAGTCTCCCATCACAGTTACCCTGACTGACTGCCCTTTCAGTCTGAGCCTCAGAGCCAGCCACAGTGCCAGAGACCTGACTATTGTGGCTACCCCAAGAAAGAGCATCCCTCTCCACAATGTGCAAAGTGGTATCCCTGTTAGTTACCAATTTATGAAACTCCCTCCAACAACTGTACACTTTCCTCTTTTCTCCTCTCCTCCCCCTCACCTTCCTATTTGACTCTCCCCCTTCCTTTCCAGTCCTGATGAAGGGTCTTGGCCCGAAAAGTCGACTGTTTACTCTTTTCCATAGATGCTGCCTGGCCTGCTGAGATCCCCAGCAGTTTCTGTGTGTTGCTTTGGATTTCCAGCATCTGCAGATTTTGTCCAGTTTCTTCCTCCCTTAACATTTTTCTAAATTTCTACCTATGTAGTCAAGCATATGGTCATATGCTCTAATAAGTCCAAACATAGCCAGTTACCAAAGGTTATAAATGTCTTTCCTGTGAACTGCCTTGGTGAACTTCATGACTTCAACAGAGTGCATAATATAAGCTGGTGTTGAAAGAGTTATTTAGTGCATCAGTTTGTCAGAGAGAAATAATTTGCTTCTAATGTTTCCTTGTTAAACTTGGGACAAGGGCCCGAAGCAAAAGTTTGGGCACCCTGCATGGTCAGTACTTAGTAACACACCCTTTGGCAAGTATCACAGCTTGTAAATGCTTTCTGTAGCCAGCTAAGAGTCTTTCAATTCTTGTTTGGGGGATTTTCGCCCATTCTTCCTTGCAAAAGGCTTCTAGTTCTGTGAGATTCTTGGGCTATTTTGTGTGCACTGCTCTTTTGAGGTCTATCCACAGATTTTCGATGATGTTTAGGTCAGGGGACTGTGAGGGCCATGGCAAAACCACCAGCTTGCGCCTCTTGAGATAGTCCATTGTGGATTTTGAGGTGTGTTTAGGATCGTTATCTTGTTGTAGAAGCCGTCCTCTTTTCATCTTCGGCTTTTTTACAGACAGTGTGATGTTTGCTTCCAGAATTTGCTGGTATTTAATTGAATTCATTCTTCTCTCTACCAGTAAATGTTCCCTGTGCCACTGGCTGCAACACAAGCCCAAAGCATGATCAATCCAACTCCATGCTTAACAGTTGGAGAGGTGTTCTTTTCATGAAATTCTGCACCTTTTTTTCTGCAAACATACCTTTGCTCATTATGGTCAAAAAGTTCTATTTTAACTTCATCAGTCCACAGGACTTGTTTCCAAAATGCATCAGGCTTGTTTAGATGTTCCTTTGCAAATTTCTGATGCTGAATTTTGTGGTGAGGATGCAGGAAATGTTTTCTTCTGATGACTCTTCCATGAAGGTCACATTTTTGCAGTTGTTGCTGACAGTGGAACAGTGCACCACCACTCCAGAGTCTGCTAAATCTTCCTGAAGGTCTTTTGCAGTCAAATGGGGGGTTTGATTTGCCTTTCTAGCCATCCTACAAGTAGTTCTCTCAAAAAATTTTCTTTGTCTTCCAGGCCTCAACTTGACCTCCACCATTCCTGTTAACTGCCATTTCTTAATTATATCACAAACTGAGGAAACCGCTACCTGAAAACACTTTGCTATCTTCTTATATCCTTCTCTTGCTTTGTGAGCATCATTTATTTTAACTTTCAGAGTGCTAGGCAGCTGCTTAGAGGAGCCCATGGCTGCTGATGGTTGGGACAAGGTTTGAGGAGTCAGGGTATTTATAAAACTTTGAAATTTGCATCACCTGGCCTTTCCTAACGATGACTGTGAACAAGCCATAGCCCTAACAAACTAATTGAGGTCTGAGACCTTGGTAAAAGTTATCTGGGAGCTCAAATCTCTTGGGGTGCCCAAACTTTTGTATGGTGCTCCTTTCCTTTTTTTCACTCTAAAATTGTACAAAACAAAAATAATACACTAATCTTGCTTAAAATATTGAAAAGAATGTTTCATCTTTAACTTTGTGACTTTTGGAGATCAGTTCATCTTCTACTCACTTAACTATTTACAGTAACAGAAGTTTTGACCAAGGTGCCCAAACTTTTGCATGCCACTGTAAGCTGGTGTTGAAAGAGTTATTTAGTGCATCAGTTTGTCAGAGAGAAATAATTTGTCTCTAATGTTTCCTTGTTAAATTTGGGACAATCTGGGTGTCTAGAATAGAAATATTTTAAACATCTCTTAAGTAAAATATCAATTAATTGTGAATTGTGGTCACAATTTTGGCATGGGAATTGCTTAAATAGGGTTTCAATTGACTTAAAACATCACATAAGGCTTTCATCATATAAACCTGGGTTAAGTTTTAGTATCCAGAGGTAAAATGCTAATTTGCCGTATGTGATCATTTGTTTGTTATGGTGAACACATTTTAGCTGAGAAGATGGATTTGGTTGCATCTCCCTGAACATATGTAAGGGGTGGTTTAGCTCCACCATGAAGAGGATTAGTTAGGAATATGGCATATGGTCCTTGCAACCTGCTGCTCAAAAAGAGTCAGATTCAAATCAATATTGAAAATGTGTGTGAATATCTTCCCATTGTAAAAATCTGTATGTCAGTTAAAAGAAAATTGTAGCAAATCGTATGAATTATTACTGTGAAGGTTATTGTTATCCGTTCCATTTTCTAGTTGAATTATCTGCAGTGCCTCCTTCTTGCTCTTCAGAGAGCTTATCATCAATTTCCCCATTGTTGGCATATGTCTAGACTTGGCAGGATGTGATTTTTATCAGTAAGAATCAAGAAATGTTGATATCACCTCACATTCACAGATCAATGAAAAATATTTCCATCATTAATCATCCAAATATACTAATAGACAAATCTTCTCTTATAACTCTAATGCAACTGCTAAATGAAGAAGATGATTTAAAACAATTAAATTTGTGTAATGGACTTATGCATATCCATTATTTATACATTGACAGTGGTTGTAAAAGCTCTGAACGACATAATGGTTGACAAACTGTACGCTGCCATTATTCTGTGCAGACCTGAAAACTCACAAAAATCAAAATACATACTAAAAAAATTAACTTTGATTTCATCAGCTGAACATATTTCTTTTAATTGCCAAATGTGATTTTTATATGTAGAATCTCTCAGGATCGACTGTTCATGAGCCCTTGTGGATGATCCCATGTGTTTTGTTATTTAGAGCATCTAACATTGATTGGATGTAATCTTCTAGTTTATATCACATGATTACCTGCCTCAAATTACCCCTCCCTACACTCATGTTAGAAAATCCATCAAGTTTACATTGCCTTCCTCTATTGGTTTGACAGGAAATAACTCTTATTTTATTGGATCAAACTTGACGGTTACTGAAAAAGTCTTTGGCCTCAGTAGTTTTATCTATTCATATCAGTAAAATGTAAATAACCATATAACAATTTTACTCCATGTCCATAAGTTTTTATTTGTTTGCAGATCCCAAAGTTAACCTTTAACGTTTGGAGACTCCAGGACAAACATTTATGTCTGATAGCCCATTATGTGACTCCTTGAAGAGTTTGCATTCATTCAGAAATTCAAATTTCAGTTGTTCAGAAGATAAATTCTGATAATTAAGCTGGTTTCTACTAGTGCTCAACTAATGTAGAGGAAGGTAAGGTTTGAGATCAGAGCCCAGTGAATCCAAACAAGTCGATGAAGTCTGAAAATGTCAAATTAGAACATAGAACATAGAAAACCTACAAAACAATACCGGCCCTTCGGCCCACAAAGCTGTGCCGAAGATGTCCTTACCTGAGAAATTACCTAGCATTACCCATAGCCCTCTATTTTTCTGAACTCCATGTACCTATCCAGGAGTCTCTTAAAAGACCCTATTGTAATCCGCCTCCACCGCCATCGCCAGCAGCCCATTCCACGCACTCACCACTCTCTGCATAAAAAAACTTACCCCTGACATCTCCTCTGTACCTTTTTCCAAGCACCTTAAAACTGTGCCCTCTTGTGCTAGCCATTTCAGCCCTGGGGAAAAGCCTCTGACTATCCACATGATCAAAGCCTCTCATCATCTTATACATCTCTATCAGGTCACCACTCATCCTCCGTTGCTCCAGGGAGAAAAGGCCGAGTTCAGTCAACCTATCCTCATAAGGCATGCTCCCCAATCCAGGCAACATCCTTGTAAATTTCTCTGCACCCGTTCTAAGGTTTCCACATCCTTCCTATAGTGAGGCGACCATAACTGAGCACAGTATTCCATGTGGGGTCTGACCAGGGTCCTATATAGTTGCAACATTACCTCTCGGCTCCTAAACTCAATCCCACGATTGATGAAGACCAATTCACCATATGCTTTCTTAACCGTAGAGTCAATCTGCGCCGCAGATTTGAGTATCCTATGGACTCGGACCCCAAGATCCCTCTGATCCTCCAAACTGCCAAGAGTCTTATCATTAATACCATATTCTGTCATCAGACTTGACCTACCCAAACGAACCATCTCACACTTATCTGGGTTGAACTCCATTTGCCACTTCTCAGCCCAGTTTTTCATCATATCAATGTCCCACTGTAACCTCTGACAGCCCTCCACACTATCCACAACACCCCCAACCTTTGTGTCATCAGAAAATTTACTAACCCATCCCTCCACTTCCTCAACCAAGCCATTAATAGAAATCATGAGGAGTAGGGATCCCAGGACAGATCCCTGAGGCAGACCACTGGTGACTGACTTCCATGCAGAATATGTACTGTCTACAACCACTCTTTGCCTTCTGTGGGCAAGCCAGTTCTGGATCCACAAAGCAGTGTCCTCTTGGATCCCATGCCTCTTTACTTTCTCAATAAGCTTTGCATGGGGTACCTTGTCAAATGCCTTGCCTAAATCCATATACATCTACTGCTCTACCTTCATCAATGTGTTTAGTCACATCCTCAAAAAATTCAATCAGGCTCATAAGGCACGACCTGCCTTTGACAAAGCCATGCTGACTATTCCTAATCAATGCCTCTCCAAATGTTCATCAATCCTGCCTCTCAGGATCTTCTCCATCAACATACCAACCACTGAAGTAAGACTCACTGGTCTATAATTTCCTGGGCTATCTCTACTCCCTTTCTTGAATAATGGAACAACATCTGCAACCTTCCAATCCTCCGGAACCTCTCCTGTCCCCATTGATGATGCAAAGATCATCGCCAAAAGCTCAGTGATCTCCTCCCTCGCCTCCCACAGTAGTCTGGGGTACATCTTGTCCAGTCCCGGTGACTTATCCAACTTGATGCTTTCCAAATGCTCCAGCACATCCTCTTTCTTAATATCTGCATGCTCAAACTTTTCAGTCTGCTGTAAGTCATCCCTACAATCGCCAAGGTCCCTTTCTGTAGTGAATACTGAAGCAAAGTATTCATTAGGTACCTCTGCTTTCTTCTCTGGTTCCAAACACACTTTTCCACTGTCACACTTGATTGGTCCTATTCTCCCACATCTTATCTTCTTGCTCTTCACATACTTGTAGAACGCCTTGGGGTTTTCCTTAATCCTGTCCGCCAAGGCCTTCTCATGGCCCCTTCTGGCTCTCCTAATTTCTTTCTTAAGCTCCTTCCTGCTAGCCTTATATTCTTCTAGATCTCTATCATTACCTAGCTTTTCAAACCTTTCATTAGCTCTTCTTTTGTTAGATAACAAGCCAAAGAAGGGACACACCACCTTTTACCCACATGCCCTGTCAACCATCTACTGCCCCACAGCAGCAGATACCACCCAGCCATCTCAGATCCCACAAGACTGGGCAGAAGCAGTCTTGACCCAGAGGGACTGCAGAAGAAAATTCTCTTCATTCACATGCTTGTTGACAGTTCCCAAATTTCCAAGTTCCTAATTGTCACCACTCTTTGTATTTGTTTGGTCCAATACCATCTGTTGTTGTAGATTTGTATAAATGGAAGAGTATCTGTACATTTATCTTTCCAAATTTCTTGATAATTAAAAAATATAATGGATCTCCTCTGTGCCTTATCTGTTCCAGAAAACTTTACTGCTGGAGCTTTTATCTTATTTGGAGATACAACATGATAACGAGCTGCTCAGTTACATCCATGTGACCGTTATAACAAGTTTTAAGTCTCCTGAATGTTCTCCAATGCTCTTTTCATAGAACATTACCTAAACCTGCACACAGTACTCAATGCTTCTTTTGATTAATTCCTTTTTTGGAATCTGGCTGTCACTTGCAAGAGTAATTTATTGCTCTTGGGCGAGTGATGGTGACCATTCTTACCATAAATCCAGTGATCTTCTCCTCTGAGATCTAACTATATGCAATTATTGGATCAGGGCAATTGCACAAAATTATGACCTTAGATTGATACTTACAGGTAGAAATTTGTCTTCAATGTATGTGCTAATTGTGTGACACATATGTAAGGCAGTCTGCATCTAAACTTTTGATTCCAGTAAAGTCAATAAAATGAAATTTTGGAAACAGAAAATCTACAAATGATGCTGCATCACTCATTTTGCAAAGAGTACTGTGAAAAAATTTATAACCCCTCCTCAGTGAGATAATTTTGACATTGGGAGAGTTGATTTTAATCATTTTCAGTTGGACTATTTTTAATCATTTTAAAGGGAATTATTGTTGCAAACACAGCAAAAACAAAACAATTATCTTGATATAAAATAAGGATTTGATTTGTCTTGGTATTAAGAATGAGTTATTTCAATGAAATTGTTTTTGAAAAAAGCAACCCTTTGACCTTAATTTTCAGTGATGTCATTAAAGGAGTATTATTGGTTCCAAAATGGGTTCCTAGTTTGATCCTGGTAATGGAGCTGGTTCCATTTTAAATGTTTGTTATTGTCACATGTACTGAGGTACGGCAAAAAAAATTGTTTTGCATGCCATCCATAAAGATCACTTCACCCAGGTCAGGACATTGAGGTAGTAGAAGGGAAAAGCAATAACAGAATGCAGAACCTCATGTTAGTTACAGAGAAAATACAATGTAGACAGACAATAAGACATAAGGCCATGATGAGATAGATTGTGAATTCAGGAATCCATCTGGTTGTACAAGAGGCCAGGTCAATAGTTTTATAATATAGGGATAGAAACTACCTTTGAGTCTGGTAATACAAACTTTCAGGCTTTTGTATGGTCTACCCAATGCGAGGAGAGAGAAGAGGGAATGTGCAGGGTGGGTGGGATCTTTGATTATGTTGACTGATTTACCAGGGTAGCATGTATAGAGAGAGGCCATGGAGATGAAGCTGTTTGTGATGTGCTCACGATTCTGCGTTTTCTTGATGCTGTCTCCAGGTGTGTCCACTACCCAACTATTTTTATATAATGGTCCTCATTTAGTATGAAAATTGAGATTTTATAGTACATATTGGACCATGGTTGGTATTTTAGAAACAAACTGGCCATCTGAAAGGGAGATACCTACAAAAAAGTTCAGTTATTATTATTGTGGGCCCTGGAGACAGAGGAATTGGCCTTTGGGCCTCCAACAATAACCTGGACGACAAAGGTACTACAACCACCTTTTCTAAATGATTGAGACTACTTCAAAACAAGAACTGCTGACTGACCTGTGTACTCCATGATCCAGTATCTCAAAATTGCATTTCTACTGTTTTCAGTCTATAGCATTTCTAAGTTTTTTTTGCTTTGATATTTCAAGATAATTATTGATTAATATTTTTTCTTAACTTGACAGGTTCCTCCTTTACTGATGGATGCCCAGTTCTCAGAGTTCACTCCAGATATTACACCCATAATGCTTGCTGCACACACCAATAATTATGAAATAATAAAACTTTTGGTGCATGGGGGGGTCTCCATTCCTCGGCCCCACCAAGTGAGATGCAACTGTGTGGAGTGTGTGTCCAGCACTGAAGTTGACAGCCTTCGTCACTCAAGGTCACGTCTGAACGTCTATCGTGCTCTCGCCAGCCCTTCGTTGATAGCCTTGTCAAGTGAAGACCCAATCCTCACAGCCTTTCAGTTGGGTTGGGAGCTGAAGGAACTCAGCAAGGTTGAGAATGAGTTCAAGGCTGAATACGAGGAACTGTCGCAGCAGTGCAAGCTATTTGCCAAGGACCTTCTGGATCAAGCACGCAGTTCCAGAGAGCTCGAGATTATCTTGAACCACAGAGATGACCAGAGTGATGAACTAGACCCTCAGAAATGTCATGATCTAGCCAAGCTCAAGGTAGCCATCAAGTACCATCAGAAAGAGGTAGGACTTGGACATTAAGCTCTTGTTACAAGTAACCTTCGGTGTAGCTTGCAACTCCATCTAGGCAGGCAAATGTTATCCTGTGGGCTCAGTGTGTGTGTGTGCTTGTATGTTATTGTGTATGAGTGTGGGTCTGTGTAAGAATGTGTGTGTGTGTGTAGTTTGTGTATATGTGTATGTGAGAGTGTACTGTAGGTGAGCTAGTGAGTGTGTGTGTGTGTGTGTGTGTGTGAGGGAGAGTGCGCTGTATGTGAGCTAGTGGGTATGTGCGTGTGTGTGTGTGAGGGAGAGTGCGCTGTATGTGAGCTAGTGAGTATGAGTGTATGTGTGTGTGAGGGAGAGTGCGCTGTATGTGAGCTAGTGGGTATGTGCGTGTGTGTGTGTGAGGGAGAGTGCGCTGTATGTGAGCTAGTGGGTATGTGCGTGTGTGTGTGTGAGGGAGAGTGCGCTGTATGTGAGCTAGTGGGTATGAGTGTGTGTGTGTGTGAGGGAGAGTGCGCTGTATGTGAGCTAGTGGGTATGAGTGTGTGTGTGAGGGAGAGTGCGCTGTATGTGAGCTAGTGGGTATGAGTGTGTGTGTGTGAGGGAGAGTGCGCTGTATGTGAGCTAGTGAGTATGTGTGTGTGTGTGAGGGAGAGTGCGCTGTATGTGAGCTAGTGAGTATGAGTGTGTGTGTGTGTGAGGGAGAGTGCGCTGTATGTGAGCTAGTGGGTATGTGTGTGTGTGTGTGAGGGAGAGTGCGCTGTATGTGAACTAGTGAGTATGAGTGTGTGTGTGTGTGTGAGGGAGAGTACGCTGTATGTGAGCTAGTGGGTATGAGTGTGTGTGTGAGGGAGAGTGCGCTGTATGTGAGCTAGTGGGTATGTGTGTGTGTGTGTGTGTGTGAGGGAGAGTGCGCTGTATGTGAGCAAGTGGGTATGAGTGTGTGTGTGTGTGAGGGAGAGTGCGCTGTATGTGAGCTAGTGGGTATGAGTGTGTGTGTGTGTGAGGGAGAGTGCGCTGTATGTGAGCTAGTGGGTATGAGTGTGTGTGTGTGAGGGAGAGTGCGCTGTATGTAAGCTAGTGGGTATGAGTGTGTGTGTGTGTGTGTGAGGGAGAGTGCGCTGTATGTGAGCAAGTGGGTATGAGTGTGTGTGTGTGTGAGGGAGAGTGTGCTGTATGTGAGCTAGTGGGTATGAGTGTGTGTGTGTGTGTGTGAGGGAGAGTGCGCTGTATGTGAGCTAGTGGGTATGAGTGTGTGTGTGAGGGAGAGTGCGCTGTAGGTGAGCTAGTGGGTATGAGTGAGTGTGTGTGTGTGAGGGAGAGTGCGCTGTATGCGAGCTAGTGAGTGTGAGTGTGTGTGAGGGAGAGTGCGCTGTAGGTGAGCTAGTGGGTATGAGTGAGTGTGTGTGTGTGTGTGTGAGGGAGAGTGCGCTGTATGCGAGCTAGTGAGTGTGTGTGTGTGTGAGGGAGAGTGCGCTGTAGGTGAGCTAGTGGGTATGAGAGTGTGTGTGTGAGGGAGAGTGCGCTGTATGTGAGCTAGTGGGTATGAGAGTGTGTGTGTGTGAGGGAGAGTGCGCTGTATGTGAGCTAGTGGGTATGAGTGTGTGTGTGTGTGTGTGTGTGTGAGGGAGAGTGCGCTGTATGTGAGCTAGTGGGTATGAGCGTGTGTGTGTGTGAGGGAGAGTGCGCTGTATGTGAGCAAGTGGGTATGAGTGTGTGTGTGTGTGTGTGTGAGGGAGAGTGCGCTGTATGTGAGCTAGTGGGTATGAGTGTGTGTGTGTGTGTGAGAGGGAGAGGGCGCTGTATGTGAGCTAGTGGGTATGAGTGTGTGTGTGTGTGTGTGTGAGGGAGAGTGCGCTGTATGCGAGCTAGTGAGTGTGAGTGTGTGAGGGAGAGTGCGCTGTAGGTGAGCTAGTGGGTATGAGAGTGTGTGTGTGAGGGAGAGTGCGCTGTATGTGAGCTAGTGGGTATGAGAGTGTGTGTGTGTGAGGGAGAGTGCGCTGTATGTGAGCTAGTGGGTATGAGAGTGTGTGTGTGTGAGGGAGAGTGCGCTGTATGTGAGCTAGTGGGTATGAGTGTGTGTGTGCGTTTAGGCATTTGCAGGTGACAGATAAATCTTACATTAAGGGCCTCAAGCATGATGGGGTAAAATGGTGGTGAGTTTCCTTTCCTCTGCCCCCATCACCTGGCAGAAAATGGCTCAGTTTGTGTCCATATCTTTAAGCAATAGTGTTACAGAAATTTTCCTTAAGCTTTTGTCCTTCAATATCTATTTATAGGAAATAATTCCTGTTCGGTAAAGGGGCAGAGAATTTCTAAACTGAATGTGAGGTGATGCGTGAAACTCACTGTTCCATTTAACCTAATGCAGTTATGTTTAAAATGCAAACTAATTAATCTCTGATAGTGTAACACACTCTAGTTTAAGATCAATTGTAATCCTTGGTTGAAGTGGTTTGGAGGGTGGAGGCAAAATGAATCAGAAAGCATGGATCAGGCTCCATTCTAAAGTCAAAAGCAATGCTGAAGATCTGTGCCTTGCCTGAAACCAGGACAATTAAACACAAGAAAGGGGAATAGAAGCATTGTCCAGATCTTTTTCCTGGTGGATCTGCATGTGGAAGACCAGGCTCATGTGGGTATAAAGCTGCAAAGGGATATAAATCAAAATCTTAAATGGCTGTAACTCCATTGTCAATTGCAAATGAGTGAGCATGGAATAGAATGGAATTTCTGCATATTTGTAAGTGTTGATTGGCCAATATACCTGCAGTATTGCTGTTGCTTCCTTACAAAATAGCCTAATTTTTTTTACTATTGTGTGAGGAAGGTGTGATACTTCCAGACCTAAAGATACCTTGGCTCCTTCTCGAGAAATCTCCCCTTGGATTCCCTCCTCTTTTGCAACTTGGTGTCTGCAGCTGATTTGTGGTCTGAAAGCAGAGCACTGGCTGCATTTAACTGACGCCCAAAGTCAACCTTGGCTGAGCATTGCAGACACTCCATTGGTTTCATGCAACCAAGAAGAGGTACCAGAGGAAGTGGTTGAGGACAGATACAATAACAACATTTAAAAGACATGTATGGGGATAGGAAAGGTTATCTGGATGTGGGCCAAATCCATGCAATTGGGAGTATTTCAGATGAACTTCTTGGTGGGCATGGATGAGTTGAGCCAAAAGGCCTGCTTTCATGCAGTGTTACTCTGTAACTCTCCATGTCTCAAAGTATTGATGGGCAAGAATGCTAATCTACTAAAAAGATGTTTCAGGTAAAAGCTAAGTACTTGCCACAAGGCAACCAACATCAGAGCTCCCTGCATGAGGAAAGAGTTAGAGAAGTTGATGAAACTAAAGCAAAATGTTGGAAATATTGGAAAGTCCTGCTGGAGGGTCTCAGCTCGAAATGTGGACCATTTACTTAATTATCTATCGAGATACAGTAGGGAATAGGTCCTTCCTGCCCTTTGAGCCACACTGCTCAGCAATACCCTGATTTAATTCTAGCCTAATCGCAGGACAGTTTCCAGCCAGTATGTCATTGGACCGTGAGAGGGTATCAGAGCAGCTGGAGGAAACCCACACGGTCATGGGGAGATCGTACAAACTCCTTACAGGCAGTGGCAGGAATTGAATCCAGGTCACCTGTATTGAAAATCATTGTGCTAACCACCATGCTACTGTGCTGACCAATTTCCCTCCATAGATGCTACCTGACCTGCTGAGTTCCTTCAGCTTTTTTGTGTGTTACTCTGGAAAGTTGACGATGCTGGAATCTGGAACGAAATATATGTATATAAAAAAACTGGAAGAACTTAGTGGGCATCTGTGGTGGCTAATGCATTATTCTTTGGGTTATGACCCTGTATCAGGACTGAGAGGGTAGAGGGAGGATATCCAGTGTATAGAAATGAGAGGCAGGGGGGAGACAGAGGTTGTAATGATAGGTGGACCCAGATTGAGTTGTAATGGAGAAGGTTGTATATTGTGAATTATTCATATTAATATAATATTCAGGTGAAAATTGACAATGAGGAGGAAATAGAAGTAAAAAAAAAAGTCATCAGCTGAAAGTGAGATACCTACAATGGCAGTGTAACTTGCAGGAGTCTTCCAGCTCCCCCTAGTTACTGGAAAGCATGGAAAAATGACCATGTTGAAAAGAAACACAAGGAGATGCCAAGCAACTTCAGTCAGGCAGTGTAATCTTGATTCTGGGGAAATAATAATGGCAAAAAAAAAAATTGTTAAGAAGAGCCAGCACGAGAGATTAAAGTATTTAGGAAGTCGATTGAACAGTATTCTGGTGAGGAAGTGTCCAATACAAGTAAATTAAATGGGCAAACTTGCCGATATGATCACACTATAGGAAATTTATATTACTTTCACCCCAGTATGATATGGATTTGGTAAAGGTAAATCCTGTTTGACAACCTGATTTAATAAGGTAAGAACAGCTTGGTGATGTTATGGTTACCACAGGTTCAGTTCCCCTTATCCAAAAACCTCCAAAATGCATTTTTTTGAGTGCTAACATGACATCACAAATGGGAAATTCTACAAAGTGCTGGGAAGGTTCCCAGGCAATGCACAGGTCTCTGCACACCACAGACAGTTCTGAGAAGAGACCTCGCGTATGTAATGAACAGAAGTTGATGAAAAATAGAAAAACCCTGCATAAAGTGAGAAATGAAGATCTCAATTGTGTATTGAAAGAATGGATTCATCAGTGTCGGAGTGAACATATGCCGCTTAACAGTATGCTGATCATGAAACAAGTGAAGACGAACTGAAAATCAAAGGTAATTGTGAAAATTTATCAGAGTGATTAGAGAAATTGAAGAAAAGGCATGGCATTAAGTTTTTAAATATTTGTGGTGATAAAGCATCTGCTGATCGTGGAGTAGCAGAGAAATTCTTTGAGTCTGCCAAGATCATTACTGATGAAAATCTAACACCAGGACAAGTCAACAATGCTGATTGTTATTATACTTTAACATAAAACCTAAAAAAAAGTAAAATACAAGTACAGTGTACTGTCACAAACATGAGAAAGTCTGCTAGAAATCCAAAGCAAGACACACAAAATGCTGGAGGAACTCAACAAATCAGGCAGCATATATGGAAACGGATAAACAGTCGACATTTTGGGCTGAGACATAGTCAAAACATGGAGACTGAAAGCCTGCCGTTGTTTGTTGTTGTTTAACAGCTGATTCAGGTATTTTCCCGATGCTGCTGTGTTGCTTTTGTTACCCTGCACACAGTATATTTTTGGTATACTTATGATGTGTAATAATTTTTACTGTTAAGCACATATGTGTGATGAACAAATTAAGACAAAGACTGTTTGCCAGTCGTATACATTCAGAGTTGGAAATGATGGTGATCCCAAACTATCTCATTATATATTCCGAAATCCTAAAAAATCTGAAATCTGAAGCACTTGTGGCCCCAAGCATTTTAGATAAGGGATATTCAACTCATACAGCTCTAACAACCTGGGTTCAATTCCACTGCTGCTTGTAAGGTGTTTATACGTCTTCACCGTGACTGCGTGATTTGCTCAGGGTGCTCCAGTTTCCTCCTACAACCCATAGGCGTACAAGTTAGTAGGCTAATTGGTCACATGGATGTAATTGGGTGGTGTGGGATCATGGGCTGGAAGGAACTGTTGCCACACTAACTCTAAGAAGACTAACTAAAGAGAGAAGATTAATAAAGGGAATGCAGATAATATTGTTTATGTGATTTTCAGGAGGTAATTGATGCAGTTCCATTTAAAAGTTAGCAAAATTAAGCTGCATAGAATTAAAGGACCAGTGGGCAAGAAAGTGGTTCAAAGATGGGGAGCAAAGAGTAGTGATAAATGGTAGTTTTTACATTCTAGGAAGATATCCAGATGCGTTCTCCAGGGCTACTGCCTCTTTAGGCATATTGATCACCCAGACAGTGATGTGCAACGTGAAATTTCCAAATATGCAGGTGACACAAGGGTTGTAGCTATGATAAGGTACAATAATGGGCTATAAAGGGATATTTCTCCAGTAGCAAAATAGGCAGAAGAAACTTAATGCAAAGAAGAGTGAAGTGCTATGTTTTGGCAGAGAAAAAAGTCAAGACAGAGAGCATAGATTAAACAGCAATTTAAATGTTTCGTGGAAACACAGGGACCTGAGTATCAGTGTTGAAAATGTCAAGATATTTTAAAGGATTGAAAATTTTAAAAAAATGGAATGCTAACCTTCATAAACAGAGGCGTAGGGTTCAAATGCAGAGCAGTTATGTTGATCTACTGTATATTAAAAACAAATAGATTAAGTCACAACTGGAGTGTTGTGTCCAATTCTGGTCATCATATTTTAAGAAATGCATGATGATATTGTAAATCTTCCAGAAAAGGCTTACTTTGGTTGCAATCTGGTGGTGTTTTAGCGTAAGCTGTTGGAGGTAACAAAAACATGGATAGTGATGCCAAGACCTGCGCAAGGCAATAAAATCTCTCACTTTGCATATAAAATGGTGGAATCTCTGTAACTTTTATCAGCATGGTGCATCCAGATTGAAGCCATGTAAACGTTGGAGCTGAATTATGAGCACACGTGATGAGACTCCTTGTTTGCTAAAAGCTGGGTTTAGTTACTGCATTGCATTGTTAAGTATGCAGGATGTTAGAATCTGGCATAGTCTAGCTATTAAAATAAACTGCATCGGGATCAGTTATTGGGGAGGGGGTAAGTTAGATCTTCAAGCTGCAGAGTGCCGCAACGTTTAAATGACATGACTTGTGGTGACACAGCCAGTATTTCTGCAACCGCAAATGACTTCAGTGTTTGCCAAATCCCTTAGCCTGGTGGCACGGCAACCAGTCTACACTAGTTACCTTTATCTGTGCACAATCTGGTTCTTTGGACAGAGAGAAAAAGGAGAAACATCCTATGGGGGGCCTTCGACCTCAGCACTGTGCTTTAAATGGGCTCTCATCATTTTTATTTCCTTCACAGTTTGTCGCTCAGCCTAACTGCCAGCAGCTCCTGGCTACGCTGTGGTATGACGGGTTCCCTGGCTGGCGTCGCCGACACTGGGCAGTGAAGCTTCTAACCTGCATTACCATTGGGTTTCTGTTCCCGATACTATCTGTGGTGTACTTGGTGGCACCAAAGAGCAGACTGGGACTGTTCATTAAGAACCCTTTTATCAAATTTATTTGCCACACTGGATCCTACCTGACCTTCCTTTTCCTGCTGCTGCTGGCGTCTCAGCACATCGTCAAGACGGATCTTCACATGCAGGGGCCACCGCCAACCATTGTGGAGTGGATGATATTACCATGGGTTTTAGGTAAACCTCTCTTCATACGCTGTCCTCTTATTCAGCATCAACTTACATTAGTTCATACCATGTGGTGAGATATCAGGAAAGTGGATTTTGGCCATTGGTAATGAAGCTAGATCTGGAGACCAGATGAAAGGAAAAATCGTGAATTTGGCTACAATCAAATGTGAAACTGTTTTAGGCACAGAAATAAATACTAAAATGGCAGATGTTTGGATAGGACCACTGAATTCGGCACAGGTCCCATCTCACATCAGTCAGGGTATTGATTATAGGATTTGGGACATTATGTTGCAGTTGTACAAGACATTGATGAAGCTGCACTTGGAGTACTATCACATTTTGTCACCCTATTATTGAAAAGACCTGTTTAAACTGGAAAGAGTGCGGAGAAGATTTACAAGGCTATTGGCAGGACCAAAACGCCTGAGTTATAGGAAGAAGTTGGCCAGGCTAGGGCTTTAGAAAGACTTGGATAGGTACATGGAGGATCTCAGTGGGAAATGGGCTGAACACAGGAAATTGGGACTGGTTGGATGGGCAGTGTGGTCAGCACAGATCAGATGGGCCAAAGGACCTGTACCTCTACTGTATTGCTCTCTCTCTGCTATGCCACAATTAGGGAAGGATATTTACCTTCAAAGGCACACTCCCATTACACATTATGGCTGTCAGAGATGAGGCATGGACTGTGAGGGAGGAGGAGGAGGACAGCCACACAAAGAAACATGAATAACTTGATGAGATTGATGTTTGAAAAACATAATGAGATTAATGCCAAGAGGGTGTCTGTGCGCTATCCAGAGTCGTAGAGTCATAGAAAAGTACAGACGGAAGCAGGCCCCTCAGCCCATCTAGTTCAGCTCACACAGGCCATAACACTCACCAGGCCCATCAAAAAGAAGGTGGTGGCTATGGTAGTCTCATCAGGGGAAGAGAATTCCCACTCAACTTAGTGACAGTGAAAGAAATTTCATTCCTCCTCATGGTGAGTCAGGGTGATCTCTTTACATCTGCAGTTGGAGATCTGCACAGGAAAATGGAGTTTATGCGGGAGTCCGAGCTCCCTCAGCAAGTTGGCTTGAAGAAGTAGAAGAATGCTGTGGCAAGCCATTACTGTAACTGATGTACATTCCTTTGCAGGATAGAATTAATGCAGGCAGATCTTGAAAGCAGGGAATGGAGGATTATTAATGGTCTGGCTGAGCTGCCTGACCATTCCTGCTCAACTTTGGCAGGAATGATTGGAGTGTGGAACGGGTCACTTGGCTTGCGCTGAGAATCACAATTCTGCAGATTCTCAAGGGATCTCTTCCAAAGAGTTGGTGAAGCTCCATACTGATGAAGCTTACCTTTTCTGGTCATTAGAGAAACGAGGCTCTAAATAATGAGCTGGAAAATACCCTGAAGCATACAGTATATAAGATAGGCAGTTAGAATCTTTTCTCAGAGAAATGTTAGGTACTTCAGGATATGAATTAAGGTGAGAAGGGAGACATGCAAGGCTAGTTTTCATTTACCCCGAGAGTGAAAGGTGCCTGGAATGTATTGCCAAGGATGGTGGTGGAAGCAGATATAATAATGTGATTTATGAGCTTTTAGAGAGGGACAGGGATATATGGGGAACAGTGAAATATGGGTCAGGAGAGATTATCTTAATTAGGCATTATGTTCTGCATAGACATTATGGGGCAAAGGGCCTGTTCCTTTGTTGTCCTATTCTGTGATCTATGTTCTTTCTCCTGTTCCATTCGAATAATACCAATCCCATTATTGTCACAGTTACACTTAAAATATATTATTGTTATACATGTGAATGTCCATGTGAAAGCCTACAAAGAATAATAATGCATCAGAAAATATTTTAAGAAGGTCGAGGAAGGAGAAAAACTGAGAACATTTTAAGATGATGAGTAAATACTGATCTTACATTTACTAAAAATAAAAACAACATAGAAAACCAGATCAAATGAAGAATTTCAGAAATACAGATAAATAAAACAAATACTTTTTTTTTAGGTTTTATATGGGCTGAAATCAAGGAAATGTGGGATGGTGGTTTTAATGAATATGTGCACGACTGGTGGAACCTGATGGACTTTGCTATGAACTCTTTGTATCTGGCCACCATCTCACTGAAGATCGTTGCCTATGTGAAGGTGAGTAGTCAGCATACTGTACACTTCAACACAGGAATCCCAGTAAGCACCATTAATGATAGCAGGATACACCTTTGGTAGTGATTGCGATGGAAGCAATTTGTGAAATCGGTGTATCACCCAGAAAGTGTTGCACAGCATTTGAACATGATGGTTAACTGTGAGCTGCACCAATAAGGTCAACCCTCCCATGTAAATTTTCCTTTAAAGAATATCCATTTGAGGGATGAATGGAGGTACTCCAGGGAATGATTGTTCTTGTATACAGGGGAATTGTTGATCAGAGTCCATGGTTGTTTGAGGGGTCAATTGTTGTACGTGTAAGCAGGCCAAAGCTAATTGAACTTGGAGAAAAATACCTATTGTCATTTACCCTCTTCCCTGGGGAAATTCCATGGGTACATATTATATTGGATCAATTTCAGGGAGGCAAACCCAGGTTCTAAAAAGGGTAACACGAGGAAATCTGCAGATGCTGGAATTTCAAGCACCACACATAAAAGTTGCTGGTGAACGCAGCAGGCCAGGCAGCATCTCTAGGAAGAGGTACAGTCGACGTTTCGGGCCAAGACCCTTCTTCAGGACTAACTGAAAGAAGAAATAGTAAGAGATTTGAAAGTGGGAGGGGGAGGGGGAGATCCGAAATGATAGGAGAAGACAGGAGGGGGAGGGATGGAGCCAAGAGCTGGACAGGTGATTGGCGAAAGGGATGTGAGAGGATCATGGGACAGGAGGCCTAGGGAGAAAGAAAGGGGGAGGGGGGGAAAGCCCAGAGGATGGGCAAGGGGTATAGTGAGGGGGACAGAGGGAGAAAAAGGAGAGAGAGAAAAAGAATGGGTGTATATAAATAAATAACGGATGGGGTACGAGGGGGAGGTGGGGCATTAGCGGAAGTTTGAGAAGTCAATGTTCATGCCATCAGGTTGGAGGCTACCCAGACGCCCCGTCCGTTATTTATTTATATACACCCATTCTTTTTCTCTCTCTCCTTTTCTCCCTCTGTCCCCCTCACTATACCCCTTCCCATCCTCTGGGCTTTCCCCCCCTCCCCCTTTCTTTCTCCCTAGGCCTCCTGTCCCATGATCCTCTCACATTCCTTTCGCCAATCAACTGTCCAGCTCTTGGCTCCATCCCTCCCCCTCCTGTCTTCTCCTATCATTTCGGATCTCCCCCTCCCCCTCCCACTTTCAAATCTCTTACTAGCTCTTCTTTCAGTTAGTCCTGCCGAAGAGTCTCGGTCCGAAACGTCGACTGTACCTCTTCCTAGAGATGCTGCCTGTTCTGCTGCGCAACTTTTATGTGTGTTAATTGTAAAAAGGCTTTCTTTTTTCACATATTGTTGGTTTCTTTAATACATAGGGCATAGTTTTCCGTAATATCCTTGTTTTACTGCTCTCTGACCAAGGTCATGGGGAATAGGGGTAAATTGTGGGTTTGGGGAATATCCACTTCCTGCCCTATAGCTACTTCAAATGGATTATCAAGTCAGATTCCTCATTTATCACTTTTATCAAATTGTTTTCTCCCCCCTAGTAAGACCAAACCTTACTAAACACAAGTTCTGGATAGAGCAGATTTCTTTGTATCTTGAGCTACATGTTAGGAAATTCAGGAGGACAAATCACTGTTGAATCACCCACGTATCTCAGGGTAGTATATGGTGAATTATATGTACTTTGATAATAAATATACCATGAATTTTCATCATCTATAATACGTACGGGCAGTTCATTCAAGTTATTGCTGATTGATACACTTTTAAATTTGGTTTTGTTTAGGAACATTGAAATATTTTAAATGGAATATTATTTACATACTTAAGTTTTGTTTTTTTTTCCTTCTGATCTATTCTTCCCTCTCTGAGTTGTTGTGGGCAATGCATCAATTAGTTTCTTGAACTCTGCTATTGGGATAGCTCAGCAGAATGTGCCTCCAGGTTCCACTATATCTCAAGCCATCCCAGGTTGCTTCATCCACAATTAGTGTCAGAAAATGAAAGGAGGAAGATCACTTGAATCAAAAGTCCCAGTGTGATACTCCTAATTAGACATAGATTTTTGTATAAAAAAGCCTACACAGTTACCGGAGAACCTACTTAAGCAGGTTTTGCTCTGGTAGGGCATAAAACTTTAAAAGCCAGTTGAAAATATATACATTCTGCTGATACATAATCAGCCAGATATATTGCTGAGCAGAAGCTTTTACGCCAAGTAAGACTGGGGGGGTGGGGGATCAAAAGCAGTGCATACATGTTCAGGCAATGTCAAACAAATTTCAAACACATCAGTGAACAATTTTATTACTCTAAATTATGGATGAAGTCTGCAAAAAGAACTATGATTTTCCTTTCTCAGGTCATCAAATCTTTACCACAAAAAATTCAATAGATTTAAATTTTAATAACAGACTCCAAATAACTTTTGGTCCAGATGGCACCTGTGTACAATGCTCCCATGGTTGACATCTTCTGGAGAGACCACAAAACCACTTATTTCTCTTCTTTTATGTCTTTTACTTTTTTTTTGTCTTGAGTGAGATTCTGGAACTGTTGGAGGCCGTGATTTTCAGTTTGTACATTGTTTGGGTCTTTCGACACTCTGCAGTGTCTGTGAGGATTCTGGGAGGCAGAGGCAGCATGCGTGGACCTCATGGTGAGAAGGTTGTGGAACGGACTGCGAGGCTAATGTTCAACTCCATTTCACCAATTAAAGCTTCCATTGTTCACCGATTAAAGCGATGAACGAGATTGAAACATCAAATCGAATGCGAAGGGTGAGCGCCAATCGCCTGCCTTTTGATGGCAGGTGGAATCACTCTGTTACTGGAGAGGGAAGTCTGCCTTTTGATCGCAGGTGGGATCGCTCAGCTATCGGAGAGGGGAGTCTGCCTCTTGATCGCTGGTGGGATCATTCTGCCACTGGAGAGGGGAGACTGCCTTTTGATCGCTGGTGGGATCGCTCTGCTATTGGAGAGGGGAGAATGCCTCTTGATCGCTGGTGGGATCACTCTGCTATTGGAGAGGGGAGTCTGCCTCTTGATCACTGGTGGGATCGCTCTGCTATTGGAGAGGGGAGTCTGCCTCTTGATTGCTGGTGGGATCACTCTGCTATCGGAGAGGGGAGTCTGCCTTTTGATTGCTGGTGGAATCGCTCTGCTATCGGAGTGGGGAGACTGCCTTTTGATCGCTGGTGGGAATGCTCTGCCACTGGAGAGGGGAGACTGCCTTTTGATCGCAGGTAGGATCGCTCTGCTGCCACAGAGGGGTGAGACTACAAATGTGCTAGGAGAATGTTACCCAGGTTTTCTCTGTTTTGGATACTGACTTGGACTATGGACATTTTTCCAGTCTTGTAGTTTTTTTATATTCTGTGTTTCTCACCCGATCTTTCTCATTTGTTTTGTGTGTGTGGGCGAGAGGGATTTGGGGCTTGATGTGTCTGTTCCATTTTTGTTCATTTTTTTTGAGTGGGGAGGAGGGATCTGGAGGTTAGTGATCATGCTGTCATTCTTTTCTTTTTTGGTTTTGTAGCTATCTGGAGAAGAAGACTTTCAGAGTTGTATACTTTGATGATAAATGAACCTCTGAACTTTTGAATATTGGGAACACAATATAAGATATTATATGAATACGCTATTTGCTTTTAACAGGCACAGTCACTGACAGTCACTCAAATATACTTCTATGTTGTGTGTGTGCAGTCCTAGGAGTTTCTTACTAAATCCAGAAACTAATATTTTAAGATGCACACAAAATGCCAGAGAAACTGTACAGAGGGGAATAAACAATCAACGCTTTGGGCTGAGACCATTCATCAATATTTTGAGTACATTGTTCACTACTACCAGCACCTGCCATATCTCTTGTGGTTAAAATATTTTAAGAAACTTTCCATTGGTTAATATTTTAATAAGCCAGTAGGCAGTTCAGAATCAGGATCAGGTTTAATATCCCTGGCATACGTGAAATGTTTTGATTTGTAGCAGCAGTACAATGCAATAATAAAAAACTATAAATTACAATAAGAAATATATTCAGAACATTAAACTGAGTTTAAAGTTTTATATGTAAATTTATACTGAATCTAAGTAGTGCAAACAGAAACCAAAAGAATAAGACGATAAGACCATATGATATAGGAGCAGAATTAGGCCATTTGGCCCATCGAGCCTGCACCACTATTACATCGTGGCTGGTCCGGATCGCACTCAACCCCACTTATCTGCCTTCTCGCTACATCCTTTCATGCCCTCACCTATCAGGAAATGATCAGCTTCTGCCTTAAATATACCCACGGACTTGGCCTCCACTGGAGTCTGTGGCAGAGCATTCCACAGATTCACCACTCTCTGGCTAAGAAAATTCCTCCTTACCTCTGTTCTAAAAGGTCACCCTTTAAATTTGAAGCTGTGCCCTCTAGTTCTGGATACCAAACGATCCTCATATGTTAACCCCTTCATTCCTGGAATCATCTTTGTGAACCTCCTCTGGACTCTCTCCAATGACAACACATCCTTTCTGAGATATGAGGCCCAAAACTGTTGACAATACTCCAAGTGCGGCCTGACTAGTGTCCTATAAGACTCAGCATTATCCCCTTGCTTTTATATTCTATTTCCCTTGAAATAAATGTCTACTTTGCATTTGCCTTCTTTACCACAGACTCAACTTGTAAATTGACCTTCTGGGAGTCATGTACGAGGACTCTTAAGTCCTTCTGCACTTCTGATGTTTAAACCTTCTCCCCATTTAGATAATAGTCTGCACTATTGTTCCTTTTACCAAAATGCATTATCATACATTTCCCACTGTATTCCATCTGCCACTTTTCTGCCCTTTCTTCCAATTTGTCTAAGTCTTACTGCAATCACATTGCTTCCTCAGCCTACCTACCCCTCCACCTATCTCTGTATCATCCACAAACTTTGTCACAGAGCTATCAATTCTATTATCCAAATCATTGAAAATGAATGTGAAAAGTAGCGGTCCCAATACTGACCCCTGAGGAATAACGCTAGTCACCAACAACCAAACAGAAAAGGCCCCTTTCATTCCCACTCACTGCCTCTTGCCTGTCAGCCATTCCGCTATCCATGTCAGTATCTTTCCTGTAACACTATAGGATTCTATCTTGTTAAGCAGCCTCATGTGTGGAACCTTATCTAATGCCTTTTGAAAATCTAAGTGAATGACATCCACTGCCTCTCCATTGTCCACCCTACTTGTTACTTCCTTGAAGAACTCTAACAGATTCGTCAGACAAGATTTCCCTTTACAGAAGCCATGCTGACTTTGACTTATTTTATCATTAGTCTCCAAATACCCTGAGACCCCATCTTAAGCAATGGACTCCAATACTTTCCCAAGCACTGAGGTTAGGCTAGCTGGCCTATAATTTCCTTTCTTTTGCCTTCCTCCCTTCTTAAAGAGTAGAGTAACATTTGCAATCTTCCATTCCTCCAGGATCATGCCAGAATCAAGTGATTCTTGAAAGATCATGAACAATGCATCCGTTAACTCTTCAGCAACCTCTCTCATGACTCTGGGATGTAGCCCATCTGGTCCAGGTGACTTATCCTATTAAGACCTTTGAGTATGCCAAGCACCTTTTCCTTTGTAATAGCAATTACACTCACCCCTGCTCCCTGACAGTCACGGATCTCTGGCACACTGCTAGTGTCATCCACAGTGAGGACAGATGCAAAGTACCCATTAAGTTCAACTACCAATTCTTTGTCCCCCAGTACTACCTCACCAGCATCATCTTCCAGTGGTCCAATATCAACTTGCACCCCCCTTTTACTGTTTATATAACTGAAATAACTTTTGGTATTCTGTTTATATTGTTAGCTAGTATGCTCTCATATTTCATCTTATCTGTTCTTACAGTTTTTTAGTTGCCTTTTGTTGGAATTTAAAAGCTTCCCAATCATCCAATTTCCCACTCACTTTTGCTACCTTATATACCCTTTCCTTCACTTTTATGCAGCACTTAATTTCCCTTGTCAGCCACAGTTGACTAGCCCTGCCATTTGAGAACTTCTTCCTCTGTGGGATATATCTATCCTGCCTTGTGAATTATTCCCAGAAACTGTAGCCATCTCTGCTCTGCCATCATCCCTGCCAGTATCTTCCTCCAATCCACCTGGGCAAGATGCTCTCTCATGCCACTGTAATTCCCTTTATTCCACTGCAATACTGATACATGTGGCTTATGCTTCTCCCTCTCAAATTGCAGTATGAATTCAATCATAAAATGATCACTGCCTCCTAATGGTTCCTTTACATTAAGCTCCCTAACATGATCTGGGTTATTACACACCATCCAGTCTAAGATAGCCTTTCCCCAAGTAGGCTCAAGTACAAACTGCACTAAAAAGCTATCAACAAATTCCCTCTTTTGCGATCCAACACCAACCTGATTTTCCCAATCCCCTTGCATATTAATGTACCCCTTTACAATTGTGTCATTACCCCTATTATATGCCTTTTCCAGATCTCTTTGCAATCTCAACCCCACACCTTGGCTTCTATTTGGATCCCTATATATGATTCCCATAATGTTTTTTTTAATCCTTACAGTTTCTGAACTCCACCCACAAAGATTTAGCGTTCCCTGAATGAGAAAAGAAATAGTGTAGTTTACCTGGGTTCACTGTCCATTCAGAAATCTGATGGTGCAGGGGGAAAAGCTGTTCCTGAAACATTGAGTGTGTATCTTCAGGCTTCTGCCCCTCTTCCTTGATGGTAGCAATGCAAAAAGTGCATGTCCTGAGTAATGGAGGTTCTTAACAATGGTAGCTGCCTTTTAGAGACATTGCCTTTTGAAGATGTCCTCACTGCTGGGGAAGCTAGTGCTCCTGATGAAGCTGGCTGAGTTTACAACTTTCAGCAGCTTTTTCTGATGTGAGCAGTGGCCTCTCCATACCAGATGCTGATGTAACCAGTTAGAATGCTCCCTCTGGCACATCTGTTGAATTTGCGAGTGTCATTGGGTGACACACCAAGCCTTCTCAAACTTCTAATGAAATATGGCTGCTGTCGTACCTTCTTTGTAATTTTGAGCCCTGGGTAGATCTTCAGAGATGCTAACACCCAGGAATTTAAGCTGCTCACCTTTTCTACTGCTGACCCCTCGATGTGGACTGGTGTGTGCTTCCTCGCCTGCTTCTTCCTGAAGACCACAATCAATTCCTTTGTCTTACTACTGAGATAGAATACAAGGTTGTTGTTCTGTTACCACTCAGCCGGCTGACCCAGTTTGCTCCTGTACACCTCCTCATCACCATCTGAAATTCTGCCAACAATAGTTGTGTCATCAGCAAATTTATAGATGGCATTTGAGTTGTGCTTAGCGACCCGGTCGTGGGAGTAGAGAGAGTAGAGCAGTGAGCTAAGCACTTTATCCTTGTGATGTGCCAGTGTTGATTGTTAGCAAGGGGGAGATGTTATTTCAGATCTGCATTGACAGTGGTTTCTGGTTGAGGAAGTCAAGGATCCAATTGCAGTGGGAGGTACAGATGCCCAGACTTTGGAGCTTGCTGATTAAAACTGAGGGCAATCAACACTGAGCGGTAATCAATAAACTACAGCCTGATGCAGGTATTGCTATAAAGGCATTGAAAAGTTGTGTGTTCATTGCCAACAGTACCAGAAAACCTACCATAGGGAAGCAACAGCGATCAGCTCCCTGTGGCTCAGAAGGGAAGGCAGAGAAGAGGCGTGTAACAGTGACAGGAGATTCCATAACTAGAGGAGCAGAAAGCAGATTCTGTAGACGTAAAAGCGACACGTAGATGATATGTTGCCTCTCAAGTGCCAAGGTCAGGATATCTTGGATCAGGTCCTCAGTGTTGAAAAGGGGGAAGATGAACAGCCAGAAGTCGTGGTACATATTGGTACCAATGACATAGGTAGGAAAAGGGAGAAGGTCCTGAGGAGAAAATTTAGAGTGCCAGGTAGAAAGCTAGAAAGCAGGACTTCCAGGGTAATAATCTCAGGATTGCTGCCTGTGCCAAGCACCGGTGAGGGTAAGAATAGGATGATTTGGCAGATGAATGCATGGCTGAAGAATTGGTGCAGGAGAAAGAGTTTCAGATTTCTGGATCATTGAGCTCACCTCTGGGGAAGGTATGGCATGTACAAAATGGAGAGGTTACACTTGAACCTGAGGGGGACCAATATGCTTGCGGGCAGGTTTGCTAGAGCTGTTTAAGTTAATTTTGCACGGGTATGGGAACTGAAGTAATAAGGCTGAGGATGGGGCTGTTGGTATACAACTAGGTGCAGTGTATAATGAGACTGTGAGGAATTCAGGCAGATGACGGCAAAATTGCAGTCACTGGGATGAGTTAAAGTGTAACAAGGAGTCAAGATCAAAAATAGTGATGCATACAGGACTGAATGTGTTATATTTGAACACAAGCAACATAAGGAATAAGGTAAATGATCTTGTAGCACAGTTGGAGATTGGAAGGTATGATGTTGTGGGCATCTCTGAGTCTGAGAGAAGATCATAGTTCAGTGCTTAACATCCAAGGATACAAATCGTATCAAAAGGACAAGCAGTTAGGCAGAGGGGGTCAGGTGGTTCTGTTGGTAAAAAATGAAGTCACATCCTTAGAATGTGATGACTTAGATCAGAAGATGTAAAATTCTTGCGGATAGACTTAAGAAACTGCAAGGATAAAAAGACCCTGATGGGAGTTATATACAAGCCTCTGAACAGTGGCCAGGATGAGGGCTACAAATTACAATGGGAGATAGAAAGGGCATGCAAAAAGGGCAATGTTGAATTTCAATTCGAATTTATTTAAAGCTTACATCCGTCCCACGATGTGTGGGAGTAAAAATCATTCTGTTATGACTTCGTCCCAATGTATAGACATGTGAATTTATGTCTAATGGCTTGTAGAAAGAAGCTCTCCGATAGCCTGTTGGTCCAAGGCTGCGGTACTGTTTGCCAGACGGAAGCAGCTGAAACAGTTTATGGTTGGGGTGACTGGTGTCACCAATGATCTTCCAGGCCTTCTTTCTGCACCTGCTGCTGGAAATGTCCTCACTGGAGGGAAGTTCTCAGGTGGTGATACAGCCAGTAAGGATGCTCTCAGTGGTATCCCCGTAGAAGGTCTTGAGCATCTGGGGACTCCCAAACTTCTTCAGTCGCCTGAGGTGGAAGAGACACTGCTTTGCTTTTTTTTTGCCACAAAGCTGGTGTGTACAGTCCAGGTGAGATCTTCGGTGATGTGTATGCCAAGGAACTTGAAACTACTCACCCTCTCAACTGCAGTCATGAGGGCTTTTAATACGCTGGTGGACTGGGAATATCAGTTTGGTGCTGGATCCCAAGAGAGGAAATTAGTAGAATGTCTACAAGATGACTATTTAGAGCAGCTTGTGGTTGAGCCCACTAGGGGAATGATAATTCTGGATTGAGTGTTATGTAATGACTCAGATCTGATTAGTGGCCTTGGAGGCATGATCATAATATGATAGAATTCACTCTGCAGTTTGAGAAGGAGAGTATAAAATTAGATATATTGTTATTATGGTGAAGTAAAGGGAATTACAGATGCATGAGAGAAGAGCTGACAAAAGTTAATTGGAAGGGACATCAGCAGGGATGATGGCAGAACAGCAGTGGCTGGTATTTCTGAGGGAAATTTGGAAGGCACAAAAAAGATGCAATCCAGAGATGAAGGAGTATTCTAAAGGGAGGATGTGGCAACCTTGGCTGCCAAAGGAAGTCAAAGGCAGCATAAGAACAAAAGAGAGGGCATATATAATATAGCAGAAATTAATGGGAAGGTAGAGGATTGGAAAGGTTTTAAAAACCAACCAAAGCCAACCAAAAAATTGATAAAGAGAGAAAAGTTGAAATATGAGGGTAAGCTAACCAATAATATAAAAGAGGATACAAAAAGCTGTTCAGATATATAAAGAGTAAAAGAGAGATGAGAGTGGATATTGGACCGCTGGCAAGTGATGTTGGAGAGGTAGCAGTGGGGGAGAGAGAAATAGCAAACAAACTTAATAAGTTTTTTGCTTCAGTATTCAGTGTGGAAGGTACTAGCAGAATTCCAGAAATGCAAGGGTATCAGGGGGCAGAAATGAGAGTTGTGGCTACTACTAAGGAGATGGTGCTGGGCAGTTGAAAGATCTGAAGGTAGATAAGTCACCTGGATCAGATGGACTGCACCCCAGTTATTTGAAAGATGTAGCTGAAGAGATTGTGGAGGCATTAGTAATGACCTTTAAAGAATTACCAGATTCTGGAATGGTACTTGAAGACTAGAATATTGCAAATATCACTCCACACTTTAAGAAGGGATGGAGGCAAAAGAAAGAAAATTATATGTCAGTTAGCCCGACTTCAGAGGTTGGAAAGATGTTGGAATCCATTATCAAGGATGAGGTTTCAGAGTTCTTGGAGGCACATCATAAAATAGGCCAAAATCAGCATTTCTAAAGGGGAAATCTTGCCTGATAAATCTGTTGGCATTGTTGGAAGAAATAATCACAATAGACAAAGAAGGTAGGCACGATAGACAAGCGCGAAAGACAAAGGATAGTCAATGGATGTTACTTATTTGGATTTTCAGAAGGTCTCTGACAAGGTGCCACACATGTGTCTGCTTAGCAAGTTAAGAGCCCATGGTATTACAGGAAAGGTACTATCATAGATGGAAGATTGGCTGACTGACAGGAGGCAAAGAGTGGGATAGAAGGGGCCTATTTTGGTTGACTACCAGTGAGTAGTGGTGTGCTGCAGAGTTGGTGTTGAGACTGCTTCTTTTCACATGATATGTCAATGTGGAGGCGGGGAAGATGGTGGCGCGATGCAACTCGCAGCAGCCACTCCGGTGGTGATGTCTATTATTTGTCAAGTAGGGTGCCGTGCACAGTCCTGATTTGATGGAGACAGACGTGAGACCACGGAGGAACATCTGGTGAAACTTCTGAAATGCCTGCTTTGCTGCTGCTGCTACTGTGTGGTCCAGAATCTCCGGAGGAGAAGACCCTGAGTCCTCGGCTTTGCTTGTTGCTTAGTGGCTGGGGTGGGGTCGAAGCGCTCGGCAGAGGATGGTGCTCGGAGAGGCTGTGTCGGAGGGACTGGTTGGAGGCTCGAATTTTTTGAACGGACTCAGAGTCCACTGCGGTCGGGTGCTTCCAATGGTGCTGCATCGGCAAGTTGGCAGCGCTTGGAGGTTCATGGCGGGGCGAGTTCCTCCCTTCTGCTGCCTGCATGAGATGATGGGGCTATTGGGACTTTGAGACTTTTTTTTACCGTGCCCATGGTCTGCTCTTTATCAAATTATGGTATTGCTTTGCATTGTTGTAACTATATGTTATAATTATGTGGTTTTGTCAGTTTTAGCTTTGGTTTGTCCTGTGTTTTCTTGTGATATCATTCTGGAGGAACGTTGTATCATTTTTTAATGCATGCAATAAACGAAAACTGAACTGAATGATTTTAGATGAATGAATTAATGGCCTTTTTTTTTGGCCAGGTTTGCAGACAATACAAAGGTAGGTGGAGGGGCAGGTAGTGTTGAGGAAGCAGGGAGTCTGCAGAAGGACTTAGACAGATTGGGAGACTGGACAAAGAAGTGGTAAATGAAATATAGTGTAGGGAAGTGTATGGCCACATACTTTGGCAGAAGGAATAAAGGCCTAGACTATTTTCAAAATGAGGAAGAAATTAAAAAATCAGATGTGCAGAGGAACTTGTGAGTCCTCATGCAGGATTCCCTAAAGGTTAATTTGCAGATTGTGTCTGCAGTGAGAAAGGCAAATGCAATGTTAGGACTAATTTGAAGAGGACTAGAATACAAAGGCAAGGATGTAATGCTAAGGCTCTATAAGGAGTTGGTCAGACCACACTTGAAGTAGTGTGAGAAGTTTTGGGCCCCTTATCTGAGAAAAGATGAGCTGGCATTGGAGAGGGTCCAGAAGAGGTTCACGAGAATGATCCCAGGAATGAAAGGGTTAACATATGAGGAGCGTTTAATGGCTCTGGGCCTATGCTTGCTGGGATTTAGAAGAATGGTGGGGGGCAGGGTGGAAATCATTGAAACCAATTGAATACCGAAAAGCATGGATAGAGTGGATGTGGAGGGGATATTTCTTATAGTGGGGGCGTCTAGGACCGGAGGGCACTGCCACAGAATTGAGAGATGAGGAAAAATTTGTTTTGCCAGAGGATGGTGAATCCATGGAATTTATTGCCACGGACGGCTGTGGAGTCCAAATCATTTTAAGTATCTTTAAGGTGGACATTGGTAGGTTCTTGATTAATCAGGATATCAAAGTTTATGGGTAGAAGACAGGGGAATAGAGTTGAGAGGGATAACAAATCAGCCATGTTGGAATAGTGGAGAAAACGCGATGGGCTGAATGGGCTAATTCTGCTCCCCTGTCTTATGCTCTCATAGTATGAAGTAGGCTATGTTTATTGCTAAGCAAACATTAGTGCAGCGCTGTGAAATTATCACTCAACAGGGGCTATTTAAATATCTAAAACCATCTGAAGTGTTGGCAAATTATATTTGCAATTGAAAATGTTAAGGCTGTTCCAGCATTGCAGAAATCAGCAACATTATAACATGACACTGAATGCAAATTCTTTATATATAGGGCATTAATTTCCATATTGACAGCACCCAAAAAGGGTGAACATGTACTTTCCAAAAGGCAAAGGAGATTGAAGGGGTCTCCAAGTTCTTCTGCACTAAAACATAGTAAGTTAGGAACAGCTTTGTCTACTCTGCCAGTCAGATTTCTGAATAATCCATCAGCCCACGAACAAGACTTTGTTATTCATCCTTTCCTCTATTTATTTTTTGTAACTTGGTGTAATTTTATCTCTTGTACTGTACTGCTGCTGCAAATCAAGAAATTTCATGGCATATATCAGTGATAATAAACCTGATTCTGGAAAAATATGATAAACCAAAGAACAACACAATCATTCAAAAGAGAAGGATGAACATTTCATTGTGACCAAGCGTGATTAACATATGGACCAGTTGTACTGCGCTTCTAAAATTAAATGCCTTCATCTTCAGTAGAACAGAACTTTGAAATGTATTTCTGCTATTTTATTGTGCATTAGGCCAAGAAAAAATCTCTTACCTCTCTTTCTTATTGATACATTTTTACAAATTTGGTCTTGAAACCAGAGCAGGTGTTCTTTTCTTCAGCAGCAACGCATCATGTGATTCTTTTAGCTTTGTGAAAGAGTAATTTAGAGTTTGTGCTAAGATAGTTTTTACAGCCATTTTGTTTCTTTACGTGAGGTAAGCGGTGTTATTTTGAAGTTTACCGGTTGCTGAAGCAGCTGTTAGCTTCAGGGGAAGAGAATTCTGCCCTTCGTTTATAGCATACATTTATACAGCTTTAATTGAAATTCCTGTGATGTATCAGCTCTCTATTCAAAGTTCAAAGAAAATTTATTATCAAAGTGCATGCAGTTTATGTCAGGATTCTTGATGAGATTCGTTTTTGTGGGCATGCACTGTAAAAACAAAGAAACACAATCAAATCAATGAAAAGCTGCCACAACAAAGATGGACAAACTACTAAAGTGCAAATGACAGCAAATTGTGAAAATACAAAAAAAAAAATTTGCAAATGTAGCCCCCCGGTAAGCCTCAGGGTCGCTTAACTCGCTGTCGTCTAGGGGAAACAACTCCCGCCCCCGCCAGACTGGAATAATTAAGTTTGTGTGGATGCTGTGTGATGTACCCCACCCCGCCCAAATAACAGACAGTACACCATATATGACTAAATGATTACAATTTATAGATATTACTGGAAATATGTAATTAATAGAGATAATATATAAAAGGAAAGTGAAAGGCACCAAACTTATCAAAGTTCAACCTCTTCGTGCACAACATTTGGAGCTCTAGTAACGTCCTCTGTTCAGTATTGAATCCCCTCTGACCACCTTGTCCCGCCGCCCTGGGACCACACACATTGGTCAACCAGACGCTCCACATGAGTCTGTCTTCATCTCCTCTCCTCGCCGACAACCCTGGACCTCGGATTCGGGCTCGGGGTCCTTCCCGTCAGCCAGCTCACAGCACCGCGTCCACTCTCTCTCTCCCCATCGCGCCTTCTGCCCAAAATCCCGCGCATCACAATAGTTTACAGACACACAAAAAAGAATAACATCTATCCCAATTGGTTAACAAATGGATACAATTCTCCTTATCAGTAATATATCCCAAACAAGCTGCTAGAAAGAGAACCATTGTCTCAGCAGTTAACATCACAAAGAAGCCATCTTAATTATAACATAACAAAGAAGCTATTTTAATTAGCCTATGCAGTAACATAAAAGAAGAAACACCTTACAAACACTAAATAATAAATAAATAAATAGATAGATAGATAGATAGATAGATAGATAAATAGGTAAATATTGAGAACATTATAAATGACCTGAATGAGGAAGTGGAGGGATGGGTTAGTAAATTTGCTGATGACACAAAGGTTGGGGGTGTTGTGGATAGTGTGAATGGCTGTCAGAGTTTACAGTGGGACATTGATAGGATGCAAAACTGGGCTGAGCAGTGGCAGATGGAGTTCAACCCAGAGGTGTGTGAGGTAGTTCATTTTGGTAGGTCAAATATGACGACAGAATATAGTATTAATGGTAAGACTCTTGGCAGTGTGGGGGATCAGAGGGATCTTGGGGTCCGAGTCCATAGGACACTCAAAGCTGCTATGCAGGTTTACTCTGTGGTTAAGAAGGCATACGGTGCATTGGCCTTCATCAATCATGGGATTGAGTTTAAGAGCCGAGAGGTAATGTTACAGCTATATAGGACCCTGGTCAGACCCCACTTGGAGTACTGTGCTCATTTCTGGTCACCTCACTACAGGAAGAACGTGAAAACCATAGAAAGGGTGCAGAGAAGATTTACAAGGATGTTGTCTGGATTGGGGAGTATGCCTTATGAGAACAGGTTGAGTGAACTCAGCCTTTTCTCAAACAACAGAAATTCTGCAGATGCTGGAAATTCAAGCAACGCACATCAAAGTTGCTGGTGAACGCAGCAGGCCAGGCAGCATCTCTAGGAAGAGGTACAGTCGACGTTTCAGGCCGAGACCCTTCGTCAGCACTAATTGAAGGAAGAGTTAGTAAGAGATTTGAAAGTTGGAGGGGGAGATCCAAAATGATAGGAGAAGACAGGAGGGGGAGGGATGGAGCCAAGAGCTGGACAGGTGATTGGCAAAAGGGATACGAGAGGATCATGGGACAGGAGGTCTGGGAAGAAAGACGGGGGGGGGGGGGAACCCAGAGGATGGGCAAGGGGTATATTCAGAGGGACAGAGGGAGAAAAAGGAGAGTGAGGGAAAGAATGTGTGTATATAAATAAATAACGGATGGGGTACGAGGGGGAGGTGGGGCATTAGCGGAAGTTAGAGAAGTCGATGTTCATGTCATCAGGTTGGAGGCTACCCAGACGGAATATAAGGTGTTGTTCCTCCAACCTGAGTGTGGCTTCATCTTTACAGTAAAGGAGGCCATGGATAGACATGTCAGAATGGGAATGGGATGTGGAATTAAAATGTGTGGCCACTGGGAGATCCTGCTTTCTCTGGCGGACAGAGCGTTGGTGTTCAGCAAAGCGGTCTACCAGTCTGCGTCGGGTCTCGCCATTGTATAAAAGGCCACATCGGGAGCACTGGACGCATCGACTTCTCTAATTTCCGCTAATGCCCCACCTCCCCCTCGTACCCCATCTGTTATTTATTTTTATACACACATTCTTTCTCTCACTCTCCTTTTTCTTCCTCTGTCCCTCTGAATATACCCCTTGCCCATCCTTTGGGTTCACCCCCCCCACCTTGGCTTACTTCCCGGACCTCCTGTCCCATGATCCTCTCATATCCCTTTTGCCAATCACCTGTCCAGCTCTTGGCTCCATCCCTCCCCCTCCTGTCTTCTCCTATCATTTTGGATCTCCCCCTCCCCCCCAACTTTCAAATCTCTTACTCACTCTTCCTTCAGTTAGTCTTGACGAAGAGTCTCGGCCTGAAACGTCGACTGTACCTCTTCCTAGAGATGCTGCCTGGCCTGCTGCGTTCACCAGCAACTCAGCCTCTTCTCCTTGGAGCGACAGAGGATGAGAGGTGACCTGATAGAGGTGTACAAGATAATAAGAGGCATTGTCCTGTGGATAGTCAGAGGCTTTTTCCCAGGGCTGAGATGGCTAGCACGAGAGGGCACTGTTTTAAGGTGCTTGGAAGTAGGTACTGAGGAGATGTCAGGGGTAAGTTTTTTACGCAGAGAGGAGTGAGTGAATGGAATGGGCTGCTGGCGACAGTGGTGGAGGCAGAAATGATAGGGTCTTTTAAGAGACTCCTGGACAGGTACATGGAGCTCAGAAAAATAGAGGGCTATGGGTAACCCTAGGTAATTTCTAAGGTAAGGACATGTTCGGCACAGCTTTGTGGGCCGAAGGGCCTGTATTGTGCTGTAGGTTTTCTATGTTTCTGTGAGCTGAGTATTGAAAATGGGCCCACAGGCTGTGGAATCAGTTCAGAGTTGGGGTGAGAGAAGTTAATCCTTCTGGTTCAGGAGTGAACCTGCTATATAACAAGTTGTTTGCAGAAACACAGCCGATGTTGGGTGATAAATTATTATTTATTAAAATTCATTTATAAAAGCATCTATAAGGTTGACTGGATAGTGGTAAGATGGTGTAAGATAGTTGATAAGATAGTGGCAGTAGAGCACGTACCAGAGAACCCCGTCCTCCTAGCAGGTGACAGGAATGGAAATGGATTGGAATTGTCACGTGTATTACGGTTCTGTATAAAGCTTGCTTTGTTCATACAGATCAAATTACACAGAGCACTGAGGTAGTACAAGGTAAAACAATAACAAAATGCAGAATTAAATGTAACAGAAAATGCAGTAATGTAACAGAAACCATTTAATAGTCATTTACAAGCTGTCTTTGAGCTTGGTGGTGCATGCTTTCAGGCTTTATGTCATCTGTCCAGTGGGAGAGGGGAGGAGAGAGAATGCTGGATGACTGGGGCCTTGATTATGCTGGCTACTTTACTGAGGAAGCGAGATACATGGGCAGTCGATGGAGGGAAAGCTGGTTTCTGTGATATGCTGAGCTGTGTTCACAACTCCCTGTAGTTGCTAGTGGTTACAGGTGAAGCAGTTGCTGTACGAAGAATGAAATTCTTGATGAGCTGGACAATCCACATCAGGGACGTGTGAAAAGAGCTTTTTAATTGGGCCTCAATGGAGATTTGAACGGCAGAGTTGTGTGGCAGATTCTCTGAGTTGAGGAGCGACGGATCCACAAGAGGGACTCATTAGAAAGGCCCAATGAAAATAGCGCAGGTGCGAGTGGAGTGGCCATTGTTTCAGAGCGTGCCAGTGTTTGGAGTGGCTTTGGCTCACCAGGCCTGGGTGAGGTAGATCGTCTTGTAGGTTACTCTCTCTGTGTTCATATTTGTTCATTCCTCATCTATTAGTGCATAGTATAGTGAGAGTGGCTCCAGGGCAGTGTTATGTACTGTGTGTGGGATGTGGGAAATCTGGAGACCTCCAGTCTCCCAGGTAAACGCATCTCCACCAGGTGCACCCAGCTGCAGTCCCTTAAAGAATGTATTAGGGAACTGAGCTGCAGATCAATGGCCCTCGGCTCGTACAGGAGAATGAGGAGGTGGTAGGGGCTACAGGGAGGTAGTCACCCCTGGATTGCGGGAGACAGGTAACTGGGTGACTGACAGGTGAAGGAGGGGAAATGCACAGCTAGTGCAGAGTACACCTGTGGTCATTCCTCTCAATAATAAGTATACAACTTTAGATACTATTGAGGGGGATGACCTGCCGGGGGGAGCCACAGTGACTTGGTCTCTGGCACTGAGTCTGGTGCTGTGGCTCAGGGGAGCAGAGAGGTAAAGAGGACTGCAGCGTTGATAAAAAGTTCTTTAGTCAGAGGAACAGAGATGAGGTTCTGTGGGTGCCATAGAGACACCCAGATGGTATGTTGTCACCCTGGTGCCAGGATCAGGGATGTCTCAGAATGTGTCCATGGCATTCACAAGAGCGAGGGTGAGCAGCCGGAAGTCTTGGTTCGTACTCGCGCCAACGACATAGGTAGACAAGGTAATGAGGTCCTGAAGACAGATTTTAGGCAGCTAATTAGAAAGCTGAGAAGCAGGACCTCTGGGGTAGTAATCTCTAGATTGCTGCCAGTGCCACGTTCCAGTGGCTGAGGAACTGGCGCAGGGGCCAGGGGTTCAGATTTATGGATCATTGGGATCTCTCTGGGGAAGGTAGGACCTATACAAAAGGGATGGGTTACACCTGAACTGGAAGGGGTCCAATATCCTTGCAGGTGGGTTGGCTGGAGTTGTTCATGTGGGTTTAAACTAATTTGTCAGGGGGCTCGGAATCAAAGTGATGGTGGCTGAAGGTGGTTTAAAAACAGAGGAAATGTGTAGTGAGTGTCTGAGCAAGGAGAGGCTGATGATAGGGCAAAATTGCAGTCAACAGGATGTATTGCAACATAAAAGGCAGACAAAAATGAAAAGGGTGAATAAAGGACTAAATGTGTTATATTTGAATACTTGCAGTACACAGAATAAGGTCGATGAACTTGTAGCATAGTTACAGATTGGCAAGTATGGTGTTGTAGACAGAACTGAATCATGGCTGAAATAAGATTATAGCTGGGAACGTTATGTCCAAGGATACACATTGCATTGAATGGATTGCAGCAGGACTTAGACAAACTGGAAGAATGGGCAAAAATGTGGCAGATAGAGCTACTAGGACTTGATGTTTCAATCCCTATGGTAAGTCGGCACTCTCGATGTTGGCAGTGGGCTTGGAGTGGTGACAAGGAGGGAGGGTAGTTACGTCATCGGGGTCATCAGGTGGGCACCTTCCTTCTTTGACGTTTCATTGATAAGCCCATGACGTCTCCAGAGGACTCAATGGTGCTACCTGGCGTCCCAGATACACCCCCCTCAGTTCCATACCCTCCTGTCTTCATCTTGCAGCCCAGTCGTTGTCTTTCCTTTTAATCCAAATCCAATTGCTGCTTTCTTCTGCTGTGTTTGACAAGGACTTGATTGCTTGTTGGAGGGAGTGACCCCTCAACCCATCTTCTTCAATAGACTGGTCGTAGATGTAGCAACGAATCTCCTGCATCCCACTTCTACAGGGAAAATCTTGGTCTTCTTAGAATACAGTGCTAGAAAATATACAATAATACATTTATTGTGGACTATAGTGTGGACTATTTTCTAAATGGGGAGAAGTTTCAAACATCAGAGGTGCAAAGGGACTTTGGAGTCCTCGTGCAAGACTCCCAGAAGTTTACAGGCTGAGTCTGTGGTAAAGAAGGCAACTACAATGTTGGCATTTATTTCAAGGCTGCCCCTCCGACCCTCAACACAGGTGCCCCCAGGGTTGTGTCCTGAGCCCCCTCCTCTACTCCCTTTACACTGACAACTGTGCTGCCACACACAACTCCAATCTGCTGATCAGATTTGCAGATGACACAACATTGATTGGCCTTATTTCTTGCGGTGACGAGACAGCCTACAGGGTCAGGTTAACACCCTGAGACAGTGGTCCCAAGAGAACAACCTCTCCCTCAGTGTCCAAAAATCAAAAGAGCCAATCATGGATTGCAGGCGGAACGGAGACAGCCTCACCCCAATTAACATCAATGGGACTGCTGTTGAGAGGGTGAGCAGTTTCATGTTCATCACCGAAGATCTCACTTGTTCTGTACACACCAGCTGTGTGGCAAAAGAAGCACAACAGCATTTCTTATACCTCATGTGACTGAATATATTCGGCATGAGCCCCCAGATCCTCAAGACCTTCTACAGGGGCACCACTGAGAGCGTCCCGACTGGCTGTAAAACCGCCTGGTATGGGAACGGCACCACCCTTGATCGCTGGGCACTGTGGAGTGGATGTGAACTTCCCTCCACTGAGGACATGTACAGCAACAGGTAAGTAAAGAAGGCCTGGCAGGTCACTGAGGACACTGGTCACCCCAGCCTAAACTGTTTCAGCTGCTTCCGTCTGGCAAACGGTGCCACAGCATGAAAGCCAGGACTAACGGGCCACAGGACAGCTTATTTTCTACAAGCGATAAGACTTATAAATCCACATGTCTGGACATTGCAATGGAGTCATAGCGCAAAGATTTTTACTCCCTCATGTTATGGGACAGATGTAAGATCTAAATAAATAAATTCAAATTCAAATTCAAATAAATTTGAATAAAAGCAAGGAAATAATGCTGAGGCTTTATAAGACACTAGTCAAGCAGCACTTGGAGTATTGTCAACAGTTTTGGGCACCATATCTCAGAAAGGATATATTGTCATTGGAGAGAGTCCAGAGGAGTTTCATAAGGATGATTCCGGGAATGAAGGCGTGAACATATGAGGAGCATTTGGCAGCTTTGGGCCTGTACTCACTGGAACGTAGAAGAATCCGTGGAGATCTCATTGAAACCTATCAAATGTTGAAGGGACTACTTAGTGTGGATGTGGAGAGGACGTTTCTTATGGTGGGGGTATCCAGAACTAGAGGGCACAGCATCAAAACTGAGAGGTAACCTTTTAGAACAGAGGAAAGGAGGATTATTTTTTAGTCAGAGAGCAGTGAATCTGAGAATGCTATGCAACAGACTGTGGTGGAAGCCAGGTTTGTGCGTATATTTAAGGCGGAAGTTGATAGGTCAATAAGTCAATGGGTACATTTAATGTCAGAGAAATGAATACAATATACATCCTGAAATTCTTTTTCTTCACAAACATCCATGAAAACAAAGGAGTGCCCCAACAAATGAATGACTGTTAAATGTTAGAACCCAAAGACCCCCCTCCCACGCACAAACAGGAACAAGGCAATGACCCCCTTCCCCCACCAGCACCCCCCACCAAGCACTCAAGCATGCACCAAAGCATCAATAAAGACACAGTAATACTCCAAAGAGTACTCATTCACCTGGTAATTCAACATACCCCAGGCTCTCTCGCTCTCTAATAAGGGAAGAGAGATGTTCCCATTTCACAGTGAGATGGGAGACATAACAGACAACTTGCTGACTTTATGGTGTTAAGAGTCTGTTGCGTCGCTTTTTCCAAGTTCTGTGCCCAGAGAACTCAGGTCTCTGGACACACAGCCATCAGACAACCCGCTGTTCCCAATGTTCCGTGTTCTCCCGTGATGCTTCAGTCAGGGGCACTGCCCTTGAATCAGCCCATCTCCAGAGCCATGAAAATCCGGCACCCTGCAGGCGCGCTAGTCTTCCAGGCCGCGCCCTTGGGATATCAAAAAGCGGCCAGTCATGTGGCCTGAGAGCAGGTCCCATTCCCACAAAGAACCGAAGTCAGAGTGTAACTCCAGCTCAGGGTTTTCCAAAGAACCTTGAAAGGGAAAAAAAGAGATATCAGAGATAGAAATAGAGCTGTTTCCGAAGATGCAAGTAAAGGAGTAGGTTTGGCGCTTACATGACTATGCTCTGCCCTCCGTTTTCTGATCAGTCAGGGCATCAAAGGATATGGCGAGATGGCACGTGTATAGGGTTGAGTGGGATCTGGGATCAGCCATGATGGATGGCAGGGCAGATTCGATGGGCTGGATGTCAGAAGCGTGGCTCTGTTAGTAAAAAATGAAATTAAATCATTAGAAAGAGATGACGTTGGGTTGAAAGGTGTTGAACTGTTGTGGATAGAATTAAGAAACTGCAAGGATAAAAAAAAAATCCCTGATGGGAGATATATACAGACCACCAAACAGTAGAAAGGATGTGGTCTGCAAGTTACAATGGGAGACTGAAAATGCATGCCAAGAGGGCATTGTTACAATAGTCAAGGGGAATTTCAATATGCAGGTAGATTGGGAAAATCAGGTAGGTGCAGGATTCCAAGACGGAAATTCTAGAATGCTTATTAGATGGCTTTTTAGAGTAGCTTGTGGTTGAGCCCATTAGGGAATCAGCTATTCTGGATTGGGCGTTGTGCAATGAACCAGAATTGATTAGAGAGATTAAGGTAAAAGAACCCTTAGGGGAAAGTGATCATAATATGATCAAATTCACCCTGAAATTTCAGAAGGAGAAGCCAAAGTTAGATGTATCTGTATTACAGTGGAGTAAAGGAAATTACAGAAGCCTGCGAGAGGGTTTGGCCAGAATAGATTGGCAAAACTCTGGCAGGGATTTCAGCAGAGCAGCAATAGCTGGAATTTCTGAAAGCAATTTAGAAGGCACAGGATATATACATCCCATAGTGGAAGAAGTATTTTAAAGGCAAGATAATACAACTGTGGCTAACAAGAGAAATCAAAGCCAAAGAGAGGGCATATAAAAGACCAAGAATTAGTGGAAAGTTAGAGGATTTGGAAGCTTTCAAATACCAATAGAAGGCAACTAAGAAAGTCATTAAGAACATAAAGATGGAATACAAAAGTTGGCTAGCCAATAATATTAAAGAGGATATCAAAAGTTTCTTCAGATACATAAAGTATAAAAGAAAGACGAGAGTGGATATCAGGTCACTGGTAAACAATGCTGGAGAGGTAGTAATGGGGGACAAGGAAATAGCGGATGAACTGAATAAGTTTTTTGTTTCAGTCTCACTGTGGAAGACACTAGCAGTAAGGAGGAAGTTCCAGCTATCGGGGTCATGAAGTATGTGAAATTACCATTACTAGAGAGTGGGTTCTTGGGAAACTGAAAGGTCTGAAGGTAGCTAAGTCATCTGGACCAGATGGTGTATAGAAAGAGGTGGCTGAAGAGATTGTGGAGGCATTAATAATAATCTTCTAAAAATTCATTAGATTCTGGAATGGTTCCAACAGAATGGAAAATTGCAAATGTCACTCTATTCTTCAATAAGGGAGAGAAACGGAAGAAAGGAAATTATAGGCCAGTTAGTCTGACCTCAGTGGTTAAGACGATGTTGGAGACAATTGTTAAGGATGTGGTTTTGGAGTACTTGGAGGTGCATGATAAATTAGGCCGTAGTCAGCATGGTTTCCTCAAGGGAAAATCTTGCCTGACAAACCTGTTGAAATTCTTTGAAGAAATAACAAGCAGGATAGACAATGGAAAATCAGCTGATGTTGTGTACTTGGATTTTCAGAAGGCCTTTGACAAGCTACCACACATGAGGCTGCTCAACAAGCTATGAGCCCATGGTATTACAGGAAAGATTCTATCATGGATAAAGCAGTGGCTAATCGGCAGGAGGCAAGGAGTGCGAATAAAGAGAGGCTCTTCGGGTTGGCTGTCAGTGACAAGTGGTGTTCCACAGGAGTCTGTGTTGTGACTAATTCTTATAGGTTATATGTCAATGATTTGGATGATAGAGTTGATGGTTTTGTTGCAAAATTTGGAGAATTTTCATAGAAAGGTGGAGACGCAAGTAGTTTTGAGGAAGTAGAGAGGCTATTGAAGGACTTAGGCAGATTAGGAGAATGGACAAAGAAACGGCAGGTAGAATACAGTGTTGGGAAGTGTATGGTCATACACTTTGGTAGAAGAACTGTAAATATTGCTTATTTCTAAATTGAAAGAAAATACAAAAAATCTGAGGTGCGGAGGGACTTGGGAGTCCTTGTGCAGGATTCCCATAAAAGCTAATTTGCAGGTTGAGCCTGAGGTGAGGAAGACCTATGTGAAGTTAACATTCATTTAAAGAGGACTAGACTATGAAAGCGAAGATGTAATGTAACTTTATAAAGCACTGTTCAGGCCTCTCTAGGAGTGCTGTGAGCAGTTTTAGGGCCCTATCTTAGAAATGACGTGCTGAAACTGGACAGGGAACAAACGAGGTTCACAAAAATGATTCCAAGAATAAACAGCTTGTCATATGAAGAGTGTTTGAGGGCTTTGGGCCTATATTCAGAAGAATGAGGGGTGACCTAATTGAAACCTATTGAATAGTGAAAGGCCTGATTGATTGGATGTGGAGAGATGTTTCCTGTGGTGGGAGTATCTAACACCAGAGGACACGGTCTTAAAATAAAGGAGTGTCCTTTTAGAGGAGGGATTTCTTTAGCCAGAAAGCAGTGAATCATTGAACTCATTGCCATAGGCAGCTGTGGAGGTCAAGTCTTTATGTTTATTTAAGGCAGAGGTTGATAATTTTTTATTGGTCAAAGCATGAAGGGATATGGGAAAAAGGCAGGAGATTGGAGCTGAGAGGGAAAATGGATCAGCCATGATGAAATGGTGCAGCCGACTCGATGGGCCAAGTGGCCTAATTCTGCTCCCATATCGTATGGTCTTATGGTCTTATGAGGAGAACAGTCTACGTTATATGAAATGGCAGCTCATGTTCCCTGGGTGGAATTCTATAAAACCAGGGTAAAATCTATTTCAGAGCCAATCACATTAGCCATGAGGCAGATTAGTTGATGTGTGATGTTTAAGTTAGTTTCCTTTGTAGATAACAGCTAGTGGTAACTTTGAATGATTAAGATGAATCTCAAGGTAGTAGATGGTGACATACCTGTACTTTGATGTAAATTTACTTTGAACTTTGAACATTGAATGCAATAGCTTCATTGCTGGATATTAGCAATACACATATGCAAGAGTTCCACCCATCTGTTGTCGTCACCACCACAAATTCAGTTCTGCTTAAGTGCATAGAAATTAAAGGTAAATTCTCCTCTTCCCTCAGGCTGTGAGGTGGGAAAAATTTGTAAACTGGCTCTACTTCATCCAGAGCTCGGTGTGGGGTGTGGGGTGGGGGTCTCTCCGAAGATTCGAATCAGCAGCAATATATTGCTTATTAAATGCGGTAAGTTTGGTCAGTTAATTAGACTGCCGAGTTCCTCCGCCATGTTGTGTGTGTTGCTGGGGATGAATTGCTTTAGCTTGAGTGTGGTGATATTTAAAGTGGAGTTTGATAGATTCTGGATTAGTAAGGACGTTAAAGGTTATGTGACAATATAGGAGAATGGGGTTGAGAGGGATAGAATGGCAGAACAGACTCGATAGGCTGAATGACCTTATTCTGATCCTCTGTCTTATGATCTTATGTTCCTATTGTTGATATCTAACTTGTTATTTGTTTTGAAGTACAATGGCTCACGTCCTCGAGAAGAGTGGGAGATGTGGCACCCGACATTGATAGCTGAAGCCCTTTTTGCTATAGCCAATATCTTCAGTTCCCTTCGTTTAATCTCACTTTTCACTGCAAACTCTCACCTGGGACCACTTCAGATTTCACTGGGTCGCATGCTCCTTGATATTCTCAAGTTCCTCTTCATTTATTGCCTGGTGTTGCTTGCTTTTGCAAATGGACTGAATCAGCTGTACTTTTACTATGAAACCAGCGCTTCAGAGGAGCCCAACAATTGCAAGGGAATACGGTGCGAGAAGCAAAACAATGCTTTTTCAACGTAAGTCCACTTATTAAATATTTATACCAAGTAAGCATTGCTAGGAATTCACTATGAAACGTTTATCAAAGGTGTTTATTATATTTCTTTTACCTCCTTTGAACATTTTATCTGTTTAAGCTTTAAGTTTTCCGTGACTGGATCACAGTTAATTTTGACTTTCAGTTGATTTCTAATGGTTGCCATGGTCTTAACTCATTCCTGAATATAACAATTTCACTTTTTGCTGGACCGTAGTGAATTAAAAGAAATAATATATACTGGATGCATAACAGGTAAATAAAAATTTCTAAGTATATTGACACCAAAAGAAATTTTTTTAATGGTTAGTTGATTAACATTGTTCTTTCCTTCACAAAGTCTTTTACTTTTAACAACAATAAAACTTTGTTAGTCTAATGTCTAATTGTTCTGAAATCTGGATTGGTTGACATTTGGCTTACCAGGTGCAGTTTCTTACACTCCCTTTAAACTCTTGGGATTATTATACTACTCAATTAACTTTTAAAAATACAAAATAAAAATGTGCTGGGTTATTAATAGGAGTGATAACCAATAGTCCAGAAAACCTGCCACTGCAGAGGGGGCAAGATTACTGGAGTTTTGCCATATTATAAAACATTGGTTTAATTGTCTTTTCCCATGATGAAGAAACTGAATGATTGAGAGAAAATATGCCTAAGCTTTCCCTTTTACTCCCTTTGTTGAAACAATATAAAATGTATGTGTTTTCCCGTTATTATATTCCACAGTGGACTTGCATCCAGGAAATTTTTTCTCATTGTTTTGTGTTCAGTGGCCAAGACTTCAGCAGGGTGTTATGCAAGCATAAGGAATATGTACTGGTGGGCCGCACTGCTCAACACGTTGCTCTGCCTGCCATTCAATAAAATTGTGATCCTAAACACTCTCCTACACTTTCCTCATGACCTTTGATTTCCTTATGCGAAAAGTCAGTCAATTTCATGCTCAAATTATCCACAGTTTTTATGCCATGGAATTCCAAAGACAAGCACTTTCTGAATGGCAGCCGGGTGTCCTGGGTGCATGACCCATGGTTTGAGGCTCTATATGCAGCAGAAACAACTTCTCAATAAAGGCCTTGCTGAGCTCTGCAAGAATTCTAAACAATGGTCAGCATAGACTGGTTGGGATGAAGGGCCTATATCCGTGCTTATTGTGCTGACTTTAAGTTCTATGAAAATCTCTGTCATTCTTCTATGCAGTCCACTAAACTGCTCTTAATACGTAGAATACTGTTTCCATCCCCACCAAAATAGTAAAAAGAGTAAAACTGCTTTTCACCTATTAAGAAAGACTATCCTTCTTCAGAGAAAGGGTTTCAAATTCTACATTTCTTCACAGTACTCCAGATATTATTCCTTCAAAACCCAATGTAACTACAGCAAGAGTTCCTTCCTCTCACACTCTCCCCATCCGTCCTGTAATTATTAGTAACTGTTTCCCTTTTGCATGTTTTTACATCAACTTTCTGTCATTTAAACACAAAAACATCTAAATCCTTCTGAACAAAAGCATATCTTTCACTTTTTAGAGGTTAATCTGTTTTTCTAGTCTTCTTATCAAAGTAAGTGATCTCACATTTCCCCAAAATTATACTCTGCCCTCAGACACTCTATCCATCCCTTTGAACCTCTTTTTCATCCATTCACAGCTCACTTTTCCATCTACTTTTTGTTCATTAATAGAGCGGTTATATATATCTGTGTCCCTTCATCCATGTCACTTAGAATGCAAATCTAAATCTAGGGTTGTATACTGCACACAATTTAATAATAAATGTACTTTGAATCTTTGATTCTTGAATTGTACTCACTGAATGTTTTGGGACTCACAACTATGCTTTTTTCTGTCCTCTGAGATGAAGATTGATTTTTACAAAAATGATATTGTCACTTCCATATCCATTTAATCTAAGGGTCCCTGACTTTTAGGGTCCTATGATTCACTAATCTAGGACTTTTTCATTTGTAAAAGCTCTTACAGTCTTTATTTCTTACTGATTTCTATTACAGTTCGAGTGCTCATACTTACTTCTGTTTTAGCAATATTGTAAGCTTATTCTTTAATCTGTATTTTTCTTAACTTCTAGAGTTAACCACAGTGCAATTACTTTGCCAGGGGAGCTTTTATATTCATTGATAATTATGAATTAATTCTTAATGTTCATTATCTATTCAAGATGTTGATATAATTCTCAATATACTTTAATCAACCTCAATTTTTCCTAAACTTCTGCAGTTGACTTTATTTAAAATTCAGACCATGCTTTTGGATCTTAAGCCATCGCTATGAAGTTCAAATAAAATTATTCTGGTTTATATTAACTCTTTGCCAGAGATCCTTTATTATAAATACTGATTTGAAAATTCCACACAGACCTGTTTGTACTTTATGTTTGTGCACTCAGCTAGAGCTTGTAATTATTAAATGTACCATCAAAATATTAATTTGTCATTTCAGTTGATAAGAAAAAATGTATTAGGATAGATGTTCCCATTACTTACAACAGGCGGAAAATATGTGCTCCTATACAGGGCAAATCTCAACTGTTTTGACAGTCATTTTTATTAACCTGCTGACGATTGCAACATCTGAACTATATGCAGAATTGGATTACAGCGTCTGCATTCTTTTATATTTATCCACCACCACTTTTAAGGTTTCTTTTAAGAGTTTTTAACAGATCCACTGTCCCAAACTGGCGAGATCCCAGAACAAGATTATCATAACATAAATAAAGTTGTCTCTCCTAAATTAGCTTGGTTCTGCACACAATAGCATACAGCCAGGTCCAAATCGGGTAATGTCAGTTTAATGGCATAATGAAAAATCTAGACTTCCATCCTATTATAGAAGAACACACTACCAAACATTAAACTTGCATTTTAGATTCCATTTTATTATGAGTGTATAAATTGATTTCCTAAATCAGACTGCCTCCCTTTTAGAGAGACTGTCTAGGTGTCTCTCCTACAATAGAGTTGTTATGAGATACATTTTGTCAAATCTCATCCATCACAAGGAAAGATAACAACTCCAGTTCCTTTTAGGCATGAGAATTGTGATCCACAGTGAATGATTAACAGTCAGTGAGCCAGCTGAGCAACTAATCATGGTTTGGAAGTGTATAACCGGAAAGGTAATTTATTCTTTTCTACTTGGCATACCCAATTGCATGAAGTAGTGAAATTGGGATATATTGAAAGCTGTAAGAAATGTAACTATGATCTATCAAACCATGGCCAAATTTCACAGTGAGCACAATTATAACCTTAACAAGAAATGTAAGTAGTGGATAATCTATCGAATTGGATAAGTATTTGATTATGTCAGGCTAGTGAATAAAAAAGTATTAGGTGCAGAATGCAATGTTTGTTGTACTTTAGAAACTTTTTTGAGCTTTGCTTTTGCAAACCAATTGCCTGTTTACTAGGATTTAGCTGTGCCGTCATGAGTGGTGTATTGCATCTTCTTTGTTTTCTTAGCAGAATAGTGTAGTGATTTAGAAATTAATAAACAAACCACGCAGGGTCAAAGTGGATCACTGAGATGCAATATATATCTTTTTTAAATGTTTCTGCAGGTCAATCATCTCTTAGGAAGCACAGTTTAGATAATTTTACCTGGCTGTTAGCTTGGAATTATCTCAACTGTCCTAACTTACTGAAAATTTTATTGCTTTTCATATTACATGATTAGAATTAGTTTTTGCTATTCTTCTATTAGTAGTAATTTCTCAAAGAGTTTATTCTACAAAGACAGCCCTTTTTTTCAAGAAGAAAATTAACGCCGGTAAAAAGCATCAAAACCACATAGAGTTCGATGAACACAAAATGCTGGAGGAACTCAGCAGGTCAGACAGCATCTATGGAGAGAAATAAAGAGTGAACTGAAGGGCCACAATCAAAAAATTAGAGACTTTATTCCTTTCCATAGATGCTGCCCAACTGCTAAGCTTCTACAGCATTAAGTGTGTGTTAACTCTGGATTTCCAGCATCTGCGGTATGTTTAGAACTCCATGCAAACATCGAACCTATTGAATCTGGTAAATGTGCAATTTCAATGTTATCAGCTCAAACTTCTCTTCCAGAATTTCACACATATACAGTGCCTGTTAAAAGTATTCACCCCCTTGGAAGGTTTCATGTTTTATTGTTTTACAACATTGAATCGCAGTGGATTTAATTTGGCTGTTTTGACACTGATCAACAGAAAAAGACTCTTCAGTATCAAAGTGAAAACAGATCTCTGCAAAGTGATCTGAATTAATTACAAATATAAAACACAAATTATTAGATGGCATAAGTATTCACCCCCTTCAAGTCAGTATTTAGTAGATGCTCCTTTGGCAGCAATTACAGCCTTGAGTCTGTGTGGATTGGTCTCTATCAGCTTTGCACATCTGAGCACTGCAGTTTTTCCCAATTCCAACTTGTGTGTGGGATAGTTTTTCTCAGAAGATGACAGACTCCGCCTGACAAATGCAACAGGTCTCAACCCTGTGTCCTCATCCTGATACAGAATACCTCCTAATCCCTCTCTGCTGGCATCCGTATGCAGTACATACAGCAATCGGGGGTCTGCAAAAGTCAGCACAGGAGTTTTCATCAGCAGCTCCTTTAGTGACTGAAAGGCCTTTTCACATTTCACCTCCCGTCTCACTCCAAACAGCTCTGAAGGGCTATGATAATCTTTACTGTCCTCTCCTTTTGTCCCCAAGGGAGGGTAACCACACAAAAGCTGATTTAAAGAGTGACTCACATTAGAGTAGTCCTTCATGAAACTCTGATTGTACCCACAGAATCCAAGGAACAAACACAGGGCACTCACAGTCTGGGGCCTTGGCATATGGTCACCGCCTTTATCTTAGTGGATCTGTAGCGACTCCATACCATGAGACTATGTGCCCAACATAGTTGACAGATGTCTTACAGAGCTGTCACTTGTCCAGGGACCCTTCAGCTTTCAGGCAGCCCAACACTTTCAGTAGCCTCGCTTCATTTTCCTCCAAGGTGGACCCGAACACAATGAGATCGTCCAGATACACCAACACCTCAAGCAAGTTCATATCTGGCACTGTTTTCACCATGACATGCTGGAAAGTTGCTGTGCTCCCAATATACCCTGGAGCATCCTTTCAAATTGGAAGAATCCCAGCGGACATATGAATGTCATCTTCCCTCTTCATCTCCCACCAAACAAAAGCCTCAAGCCCAACCTCAGTGTCCCTCACCAGAAAAGCCTCTCCTCAGTTCTACCATCCTAATTGGATGGCACACATTCCTCATCATCCCTTATCTTCAACAGTAACCCAAACAGGCTCACAGCAGAACAGACTGCTCCAACAGAACTGCTAAATGAAATACTTACCGCATAACAGTAAAAATATGAACCAGGGCAGTACCAGTGGCTTTCTCGTTGCCACTCTCCCGCAAAGCTGTGGCTGTTGAAGCACCCAGGCAACAGTTGGATGCACAATCTCTCCCATCTCAATCTCTGAAGCTTATAACTCCTCCAGAATTGACATAGGTTTCTTGGTGGCCTTCCACACTAGTCCCCTTATTGCATGGCCACTCAGTTTTTGAGGATGGCCTGCTCCAGGCAGGTTCACAGCTGTGCCATATTCTTTCCATTTCTTGATGATTGACTTAACTGTACTCCGAGGGATTTTCAGTGACTTGGAAATTTTCTTGTATCCATCTCCTGACTTGTACTTTTCAATAACATTTTTCACAGAGATGATTGGAGTGTTCTTTTGTCTTCATGGTGTAGTTTTTGCCAGGATACGGACTCACCAGCAGTTGGACCTTCTAGATGCAGGTCTATTTTTACTGCAAGCAATTGAACCACCTTGCCATCACAGGAACTTGCATTTAACTAATCGTGACTTCTGAAACAATTGGCTGCACTAGCAATGATTTGGTGTGTCATATTAAAGAGGAGTGCAATCAATTATTTGTGTTTTATATTTGTAATTTATTTAGATCACTTTGACATGAAAGAGTGTTTTTCTTTTGATCAGTGTCAAAAAAGCCAAATTAAATCCAATGTGATTTAATGTTGTAAAACAATAAAACATGAAAACTTCTAAGGGGCTGAATACTTTTTATAGGCACTGTGGAATCTTGTACTCTTCATACAACAATTTATTCAATCCTTATAGCACAGCCGATGCAAACCATATGTAATATCCATGAAATGGCCAATGTAGTAATCTGGAGTGTTCGATTCTCCCCCTATCTCAACAACAGGAACATTGGCATCCATTGACACAATGGTTGAGACCTTGTATCTTACTTCAACAAGGATTTATGTTCAAGTTTATCTCATGACTCAACTTGTCACCAATTTATTCGTGAAATCCTGATATTGAATTATCATACAATTAACCTTTATTATGTTGCAAATATTGATCCTGTGGAACTTGTACCATGTTAAAGGAGGCAGAGTATATAGAAATGTGTATGATCTGTGCAAACAAAAACAACCGCATTAGCCTTTCCCAGTAGATGAGTTAATGACTTGTGTGGAGAAAAGAACTTCAATTTGCCACTAAAGTGATCCTATTAAACTGTTTGTATTGCAACAAACAAGCAAACATGCTCACAGAAAATAGACCTTAACCTGCCGGTAGCAAAATACAGGACTTTAAGGAATCCTGCACAAGGACTCCCAAGTCTCTATGCGCCTGAGTTTTTCATGTCTTCTCTTCATTTAGAAAATAGTCAACCCTTTTGTTTCTTTTATCAAAGTGTATAACCATACACTTCCCATCACTATTCCATCTGCCACTTCTTTGCCCATTCTCTTAATCTGTCTGTCCTTCTGTAGCCCCCCTACTTCCTCAAAACTACCTGCCCCTTACCTATTTTCAGATTGCCTGCAAAATTGCAAAAAAGCCATCAACTCCATCATCCAAATCATTGACGTGTAATGTAAAAAAGAATTAGTCCCAACGCAGACCCTTGTGGAACACCACTAGTGAATGCAGGACTGAAGGTGTTGTATTTAAATGAATGTAGCATTCGGAATAAGATGGGCAAACTCCTGGTGCTAGAGATTGGTCGGTATAACGTTGTGGACATCACTGAGTTGTGGCTGAAAGAAGGCCATAGTTGAGAGCTTAACATCAAAGGATATACTTTGTATCAAAAGGACAAGCAGGAAAGCATAGGCGATGGTGTGGCTTTGTTGGTCAGAGATAGAATTACATCTTTAGAAATAGATGACATAGGGTCAGAGAATGTTGAATATCTGTGGGTGAAGTTATGAAATTGCAAGGGTGAAAAAACCATTATGGGAACTATATATAGACCTCCAGGGTAGCCAAGATGTGGGTTTAAGATAGTAAAGGGAGCTGGAAAAGGCATATAATGTAAGATGGGGTAATGACACTATTGTAATGGGGGACTTCAATTTGCAAGGGCATTAGGAAAATCAGGTTGGTGTCAGATCGCAACAGAGGGAATTTCTTGAATGTCTATGAGATGGCTTTTCAGAGCAGCTTGTGCTTGAGCCTACTCGGGAAAGGCCATCTTACTTTGGGTGTTGTGAAATAACCCAGACCATATTAGGGGGCTTAACATGAAGGAACCCTTAAGAGACAGCGATCATAATAAGATTAAATTCATACTGTAATTTGAGGAGGAGAAGCATGTCAGATGTATAAGTATCACAATGGAATAAAGGGAATTATAGAGGCATGAGGCATGAGGTTGCCCAGGTGGATTAGAGGAAGTTACTGGCGGGGATGATGGCAGAGCAGAGATGGCTAAAGTTTCTGGAAGTAGTTCCCAAGGCGCAGGATAGATATGTCCCACAGAGGAAGAAGTTCTCAAATGGCAGGGGTAGGCAACCATGGCTGACAAAGGAAATTAAGGACTGCATAAATGCCAAGGGAAGTGCATATAAGGTAGCAAAAGTGAGAGGGAAGTTGGATGATTTAGGGAGCTTTTAAAATTCAACAAAAGGCAACTAAAAAGCTATAAGAAGGGAAAAGATATAAAATGAAGGCAGACTAGCCAATAATATAAAGCAGGATACCAAAAGTTTTTTTCAGTTATATAAAGAGTAAAAGGGAGGTGAGAGGTGATATTAGACCACTGGAAAGTGATGCTGGTGATGTAATAATTGGGATAAAGAAACAGCAGATGAATTTAATAAGTACCTGTACTTTGCATCTGTCTTCACTGTGGAAGACACTAGCAGTGTGCAGTGAGTGTCAGGGAGCAGAAGTGAGTGTCATTGCTATTACAAAGATGTGAAATGAAGGCATCTTAAATTTTACAAGTGCTAGGCAAACTCAAAAGTCTTAAGGTGGATAAGTCACTTGAACCAGATGGACTACGTCCCAAAGTCATGAGAAAGATTGCTGAAGAGATAACGGATGCATTCGTCATGATCTTTCGGGGTTTCAGGGTACTTGGAGACTAATAACAAAATAAATCAAAGTGAACATGTTTTCTATAAAGGGGAATCTTGCGTGACAAATCTGTTAGAGTTCTTCGAGGAAGTAACAAGCAGGGTGGACAAAGGAGTGGCAGTGGGTGTCATTTACTAGGATTTTCGGTAGGCATTTGATAAGGTGCCACACATGGGGTTGCTTAACAAGATAGAATCCCATAGTGTTACAGGAAAGATACTGACATGGATAGCAGAATGGCTGTCAGGCAGAAGGTGCGAATGGGAATAAAAAGGACCTTTTCTGTTTGGCTGCCAGTGCCTAGTGGTGTTTCTCAGGTCTCAGTTTTGGGACTGCTATTTTCACATTGTTTGTCAATGATTTAGATAGTGGAATTGATGGCTTTGTGGCAAAGTTTGCAGATGAAACGAAGATAGGTGAAGTGGTAGGTAGTGCTGAGGAAGCAATGGGATTACAGCAGGATTTAGACAAATTGGAAGAATGGGCAAAAATGATGCATTACTGTGTTGGGAAATATATGATAATATATTTTTGTAAAAGGAACAATAGTGCGGACTATTATCTAAATGGGGAGAAGGTTCAAACACCAGAGTTGCAAATGGTCTTAGGAGTCCTCGTGTAAAACTTCCGGAAAGTTAACTTACAGGTTGAGTCTGTGGTAGAGAAGGAAAATGCAATTGTGGCATTTATTTCAATGGGAATAGAATATAAAAGAAAGGAGAAAATGCTGAGCCTTTATAAGACACTAGTCGGGCCGCATTTGGAGTATTGCAAACAGCTTTGGGCCCCATATCTCAGAAAGGATGTGTTGTCATTGGAGAGAGTCCAGAGGAGGTTCACAAGGATGATTCCAGGAACGAAGGTGTTCATTAATGAGGAGCGTTTGGCAGCTTTGGGCCTGTGCTCACTGGAATTCAGAAGAATGCTTGGGGATCTCATTGAAATCTACCACATGTTGAAAGGACTACACAGGTTGGATGTGGAGAGGATGTTTCCTATGATGGGGTATTCAGATCTAGAGGGCACAGCCTCAAAATTGAGGGGCGACTCTTTAGAACAGAAGTAAAGAGGTTTTTCTAGTAAATCTGTGGAATGCTCTGCCACAGACTGCGGTGGAGGCTAAGTCTGTGGGTATACTTAAGGCAGAAGATGATCACTTGATCGTTTCCTGATCGGTCAGGGCATCAAAGGATATGGCAAGAAGGTAGGTGTATGGGGATGAGTGGGATCTGGGATCAGCCATGATGGAATGGTGGAACAGACTCGATGGGCTGAAAGGGCTAATTTTGCTCCTGTGTCTTATGGTCTTATGATGTGTCCTTGAACATTAAGCTCCCAGCTATAATCTTCTTTCAGTCATGATTCAGTGATGCCTACAACATCATACATGCCAATATGTAACTCTGTGACCTATTCCATATATTGCATGCATTCAGATACAGGATTCCCCCGCCATCCGAAGGTAGAGCGTTCCTATGAAACGGTTCGTAAAGCGAAGAAGCAATTACCATTTATTTATATGGGAACATATTGTGAGTGTTCGCAGACCCAAAAATAACCTACCAAATCATGCCAAATAACGCATAAAACCTAAAATAACGGTAACAAATAGTAAAAGCAGGAATGATATGATAAATACACAGCCTATATAAAGTAGAAATACTTTTCCATAATCATTACTGAACTGTTATCTGTAACGAAAATCTCACGCAAGTGCCGTCGGCAGAAAATCTCACGCAAGCGCTGTTGGCAAAAACACGCGCAAGCGCTCTCCAGTAACCTTTAAGCTATGAAGCTGCCAAATCATGCCAAATAACACGTAAAAATACACAGCCGATATAAAGTAGAAATAATGTATGTACAGTGTAGTATCACTTACCAGAATCGGGAAGACAGCGCCGAGCACACTGATGATGGTGTGTTAGACTGAGTCGTCGCAGTTGGGGTGGTGCAGTGGCCCTCCACCCTCCAGGCCGCCAACCGATACATTGCCGCGAGGCACGCAGGGGTCCGGCGGTAGCCGGGAGGCATCCAGCACATCCTTAAGAAAAAAGCCGAAATAAACATGCTAATTAATTAGGTGCTGCCCGGCATGTAATTGTTGGCCCAGATCAGTGCCGATTGCCAATTGCATCACTTTTGATCTGGGCCGAAATTTACGTGTGGGGCAGCACCTAGTTATTTAGCATGTTGATTTCGGCTTTTTTCTTAAAGATGTGCTGTGTGCCTCCCGGCTTCTGCTGCATTCTCTGTGAATCGGTACAGTATCTGTCCGCGGCCTGGGTGTTGGGGTGGTGGACACTGGGGTGTTATCTCATCGTCTGTTTCCATTAGAGCAGGCAGCTCATCTTCTCCTATGACTGCCCGCCTCGATGTCGAAGGTCGTGGTTCGTCGTCTGCTCTGGCTGATGTGGAAGGCTTGCTTGACTGCTGAGCCTCGCGCATTTTTCTATCATACAGTTCTTTGTAAGGACTCAAACCATCTTGCAAATATCCCCTAAACCTACGTACCCTTTCAAAATTAAAGTCGTACTTTATCATTGCAGCGAAAATCTCACGTAGTTGCTTCACTTTCGCTACTGCATTCGGTTTCGATTGTTATCCTTTCCTCTTTCAATTGCATCAGCTCATCATCTATCAGTTCTTGGTCATGGGATGCCAAAACCTCTTCAACATCATCTTCGTCAGCTTCCACAAGCTAAACTCACGTTGTCCTTACTTCATTCACCATGATCAAAACGCTTAATTATATCTAGTTTTACGCTAAGTGTAACACCCTTATGAGCTCTTTTAGGCTTTTCCGACACCTTAGAACTCATCTTGCAAATGGCTGCTCCCAGGCACGTATTAAAGCAATGCCGTTCTGATCCGGGGGAGAGTGGCTGCTCGGGGCGTGCGCTGCCTTTTATCACGCGCTGATTTTTTTCGTGTGCTGAATTTTTTATCGCACGCTGATTTTTTCGTAACAGTGAAAACACCTTCTGAAAGCAAAAACAGGGTACTAATGTAGGTCTTTCGTAACAGTGAGGTTTCGTAAAGCGAACGTTCAAAAAGCGGGGGACACCCGTATAATACTGTCAGTCCTGTATTCATCACCCTTTTCAATTTTGTTTGCTTTTGACGTTGCAACTCATCCTATTGACTACAATTTTGCCCTGTCAACAGCCTCTCCTCGCTACACATTGCCTTTGTTTGTAATCCAGCTACCTCATCTTCAGCACTATCACTCTGGTTCCCAAATTAACTTAAACCCACCCGAACAACTCTAGCCAACTTGCCCACAAGGATATTGGACCCCTTCTTTTTCAGATATAACCGGTCCCCTTGTACTGGTCATACCTTCCCCAGAACCCCAGAAGAGATCCCGATGGTCCATTAATCTGAACCTCAGCCACGCATTCACCCAGCAAGTCATCCTATTCCTGCCCTCACTGGCATGTGGCACGGGCAGCACTCCAGAGATTACTATCCCCGAGGTCCTCTTTCTGAGCCTTCTACCTAGCTCCCTAAAATCTCTTTTCAGGACCTCCTTACCTTGTCTACCTACATGATTGGTGCCAATATGTACCAAGACTTCTGGCTGCTCACCCTCACCCTTGAGAATGCCATGGACCCGATCCGGGACATCCCTGATCCCGGCACCAGGGAGGTGACATACTATCCGGGTGTCTCTATCGCACCCACAGAACCTTGTCTCTGTTCCTCTGACTAAAGGATCTCCTATCAACACTATAGTACTTCCTCTCACCTCTCTGCCCTTTTGAGCCACAGGGCCAGACTCAGTGCCACTGTGGCTCCCCCCCTGGTAGGTTGTCCCCCTCAATCGTATCAGAAGTTGTATACTTATTATTGAGGGGAATGGCCACAGGAGTACTCGGCATTGTGTGCGCATTTTCCCTCCTTTTCCTGGCAGTCACCTGTCACCTGCAATCTAGGGGTGACTACCTCCCTGTAGCTCCTGTCTATCACCTCTTCATTCTCCTGTACGAGCTGAAGGTTATCGAGCTTCAGCTCCAGTTTCATGATACGTTCTTCCAGGAGCTGCGGCTTAGTGCACCTGGTGCATATGTGTTTGTGCAGGAGGTTTCCCAGACTTCCCACATCCCACACACAGTACCAAACACAGTCCCCGGAGCCGTTCTCACTAAACTACTATGCCCTAGCGGACGAGAAATGAATAAATAAGAACTGAAAGAGAGTAACTTACAAGATACTTTACCTCACCCAAGCCTGATCTCGCCTGAGCCACTGTAAACACTGACACACTCACAAGAATGGCCACCCCGCTTGCACCTGTGCTATTTTTATTGGCCTTTTGAATGACTCCCTCTTGTGGGTTGGTCGTTCCTCAACTTAGAGACAGCGCTGCCAAGCTCTGCCTTTAAAATCTCGACCGCCACCCTGACTGAAAGCTAACTCTTCTTATGCACTCCCTGACTTTGACTGTTGAACTGCATCCGTCTTATCCGTCTACACCCGGTGCAGGGTACACATGTATCCATCTTACTTGTGGACGTTCACTCCCCTCTTGGGTGAACTCTCAGTTTGTTTCTGTGTTCAAGCAAAGCCTCTCTGAGGTGATATTCCACTATGTTCTCAAGCCAGTCAGTGATGGGCAATAAATATTGATCCTGTCAGCAATGCCCAGATCCTGGAAAACTTAGGAAGTTAAAAGAAATACATATTGATAAATGTAAATGGAGTTTTCCAACCAAGAGAATGTCACATCAGTTTTTGCCTATGATCCTGTCACATTGAAGGAGCTGGTAAGTTGCTCAATTCCTGTACGTATACGGAAGTGTCATACTCATTCACTCAACTCTCTCAGCGGCACATCAGCAGCAGGTTTAGCTTGGGATGAAAGGGTGCAGCCAGAGCTTGCTGAGATCTCTACAGGGGAATCTGCCCCCCTCCCCCATGTCCTGTGATAGATTAGTCTTTGCACAAGAACTCCAAGCCAATTCATGGGAATTGTAGGATTGTAGGAGAAAAGGGTAAAGTACTACTTATATTATTTGTATTGGTTTAATTCTTTTAATTAATTTCAAGTGATTTGAAGACTGCATATGCCCTTACTTCTGTAAAATGCTGCCTGTGAAGCATATAATTCTGGGTGTGCCAGAAGCCATATGGGTGATGTTGGTAACACATACAGGGAATGTAGATCTTGATGCCAATCAGCATGGTAGGATGCCAACATTGGCATTTTGTCGCTCAGTACTCCAGCTAACATTCCCATACAGCTTAATATGTGTTAAACAACAGGAAGACGCTATACAGTACTAGCAATATTTGGAAGTATCATATATTGGTAGTTTAATTGCTGATTGAATTATTGTGTTGTGATTCTACCAGCAATTTGATGTACTGAAGAAAATATTGATGATTTCTGCATAAACTTGTTTGTTCTCAGACATGGATGTATTCTCCTGGCAGTGTGGGAGAATGAGAATGAACGGAGTGTAGTGTATTTCATATTTCAGTAATATTTGGGAAATATTGTAAATATATTGCTTGATTAAGCATTCTTTGTTGTTTACATAATGCACTGTGGGTTATCTGTAAGAATATGTAAAATGGCATACACCATCACACCACCAAGTGATATGCGCACGTTACTTAAAGTTAAAAACGAGCTAATACTTAATCTCTTGGCTCCTTTGTTTTCCTTTCAATTAGTTTCATGTTTTGGAGTTACAAAACATAACAGTGGCAATGCAGTATTTTTTAAACGAACCTGAAATGACAGTGTTGAAGTGCAGTGGGATGTACAAGTTTTTAAAAAGTGCAGCGAAACGTTGAGTCAAAAAAAAAGCAGCATAGCCTGTGTCTCTTCAGAAGAGGAAACAGACGATAGAGGTAAAAAAAAAAGGTGGAAAACAGAAGACTTCACGGGTTCATAAACAGGGAGTACTGGGTGATAGTAACCATTAAAAAAAAGAACCGAAGTAGCTGGTGGTGTGTCTGTGCAGAACTACGTATATATTAAAATAAAAGCACATACACGGTAGATGGCTTTAACTGGTGTATTAACATTGCAGCGAGAGAGAGAGAGAACAATGCACATGTGTAGACAACAGATCAATATGTAGTGCTAAAGGAAATAGATCCATGCATTACGTTTTCCTTCCTTTAGATTAATGCAACATAAAACTGTATATGTACAAAACATTCAATTTCCCTTTCATAAACCCATATTCCAAATAAATATGCTTTCACAATAACAGTCCACAAGTAACTTCACAGTTCTAAAGATTCAGTCTTTTGGGTGGCGCTCTGTTTCTTTCAGAATAGCACCTCTGACCTGTGGAGTGGCGTCAGGTTTGGCAGGCGTCTGGTCAATGATAATGCTCTCGTCGCGCCTCTGAACCTGTGGAGTGGCATCAGGTTTAGTAGGTGTCTTGTCTAAGACGTTGTTCTTGGTTTCTGGTGTCATGTTGCTGTCAGTGACATCATCACTGAGAGGTATGTCCAGTGACTGTAACGTGTCCGTCATGTTGGATGTAGTTGACTAAGGTGTGTTCTTCAGTTGAGCATTCAGTATCTGGTCCACATGACATCGCTACGTCTGATTTCCAACATCCACTGTGTACATCAGTGGTCCAGTTCTTGTAGCTATCCTATTGGGTGTCCACTTATCTTCTCGATTATCACACACTAGGACTTCCTGCCCAATCTCAAAACCCCTTGCTGCTTCACTTGGCAACTGCTTGTTCTGTACTTCCCTCCGTAGATCTAGTTTCAGGAGGTCTATGCGAGATCGCAGATTCCTGCTCATGAACAGAATTGCAGGTATTTGATTTGTCATCGCATGACCAGAGTTCCGATAGACTAAAAGGAAGTTGTCCACCTTCTGCTGTAGAGAAATATCCTCCTTGTCCATCAGTTTAATGGACTTCTTGAATGTTTGGATAAAACTTTCAGCTAGCCCATTCATTGCTGGGTGGTGAAGAGCTGACTTGAAATGTCTGATGCCATTTCTCTTCATGAACCGTCAGAATTCTTCTGATGTGCATTGTGGTTCATTGTCACTCACAATTTGTTCTGGTAAGCTATTTCTGGTGAAGGTGGTCCTCAGAGCGGAGACAATCTTTGGTGAGGTGCTTGACTTCATTGGTATAACCTTCGGCCACTTTGAATGAGCATCCACAACAATCAGGAACATGGAGTCGATGAATGGCCCAGCAAAATCAACATGTACTCTTTGCCATGGTGAAGACAGCCACTCCCACAGGCGCAGCAGTGTCCATGGGAGTGTATTTTGAACTTTTTGGTGTCCCAAATAGCTTTTGGCGAAGTCTTCGATCTACTTATCTATTCCCTTCTAAAGCACCTTCTGATTAGCATTAAGCAGCTGTGGCAGCCTCTGGTTAGTTGCTACCATTTGGTCTGCAGTTGCCTGTTGATGCTACGCTGAGAGCTTTGATTGAAAGGCAGTCTAGTTGGATTTATCTCAACCATTCACATGTGAAAAGTGCTGGTCCTCCACTTTTTTTTTTATATAGAAAGCCTTAACTGCTTTGTTTGGCCTCCGGACGTCACCTTCACTTTCAGTTTTCCTTTCAGAGACACTTTTTTGCCTGTGTAAGTCTTTAGCATCTCTGAGGTCTTCTCTCATGGTATCTTAGAACAGCGGTCCCCAACCACTGGGCCACGGACCGGTACCGGGCCACAAAGCATGCGCTACCGGGCCGCGAGGAAACGATATGATTTGGCGATATGATTCAGCTGCACCTTTCCTCATTCCCTGTCACGCACTGTTGAGCTTGAACGCACGCGAGGTCATTACGCACGCGTCATCCATTTCAGCGCAGGAAGGAGATCAACTCCTCGAGCTTGCAAATGACGGTGGGCTAAAAAGTATGTCTGAAATAACACCTCTGATGGCATTCTGGATCAAAGTCAAGGCTAAATATCCTGAGATGGCCACAAAAGCACTGAAAACGTTGCTTCCATTTCCAACATATCTCCGCAATGAATGCAACGAAAACTAGATTGTGGAATAGACTGGAAATAAGGAACCCCGTTCGAGTATCGCTGTCTCCCATCTCCCCTCAATGTGACCGTTTTGTTGCAGGAAAACAAGCCCAGGGCTGTCACTGATTCAGCGATATTGGTGTGTTGCAATGATTTTATATGTTCATACGGGAAAAATACGTGCTGTGTGTTTAATATCCAAACATTACTTAAAATGTTATGATGTTATTGACTTATATAACCATATAACCATATAACAACTACAGCACGAAAATAGGCGATCTCGGCCCTTCTAGTCCGTGCCGAACGTTTCTCTCACCTAGTCCCACCGACCTGCACTCAGCCCATAACCGTCCATTCCTTTCCTGTCCATATACCTATCCAATATTTCATTAAATGATAATATCGAACCTGCCTCTAACCACTTCTACTGGAAGTTCATTCAACTCTTACTTCAAGCTCCCCTGTCCTCCCCTGATAATAGACTTATCGCTATATTCATGCGAGAAAAATATGCGCTCTGTGTTTAATATTAAATTCGTTAGATAAACCCTTTGAGAAACGAAATTGAGTGTATTAGCCACTTATCACCTATATTTTGGTCGTGATTAACAGCCCCCCTGAACAGAATCGCCAAAAACGACTTGCACAAAAAAATCGGCACGAACACGCATGCACAAGTCACGCATGCGCACTGGTGCCCATGCAAGGCTTCATGGTCATTGTAGTCTTTCTCAGGGTAAACCCAATGTTTGGACTGCTACTCTTGTCCGTTGGCAACCCTACCACCACCCTCCCCCCCCCCCCCCGGTCGGCCGGTCCGCAAGAATATTGTCAATATGAAACTGGTCCGCAGTGCAAAAAAGGTTGGGGACCCCTGTCTTAGAAAACAGTCTGTTGTAGTCAGTCTGTGGAATTATGGACAAGGTTAATCCTGTACGCAGCTCCAATTTCAGTTTTACACCAGACACGTCTATTGTGATCCAGATGATTTTGTGATCTGGTTCAGTTATACTATGCAGTTCTAGGCATGTCAGTTCACCTTTGTTAGACTCTATGTTGTCTGATTCGCTTGTACTTTCAGTAACTTGACGCATTTATTTAGTTTTGTGTTTGAGACTTTTCACTCAGTTGTGCTTTTTGTCTGTCTTGCATATTCTCTCTAAGTGACCTTGTCTGCGACATTTTCTACAAACTTTTTCTTTGAGCCAATAGTCATTTGCATCATGGGAGGATTTGCCACATTGATAACATCTTTGGTTTTTTTGCACTATTCAGTGACATTTTTTGCATTTCACATTCTAACCTCCTTTTCTGTAGTTCTGCTGCACCCTTTGCTGCAGTCTCTGATGATACTGCAATGGTCAATGCCCGTTCGAAGGTTAGGTCTCTTTTGGATAATAGCCTCTTTTGAGTGCTTTAACTATGCATGCCACATACAAGTCTGTACCCTAATGCATCAGAAAATCCACCTCTAAGGTCACAGTACTGGGAAAGTTTGTGGAGTTCTGCAATGTATTCAGAAATGCTTTAATCTTGTGACAGGTTCCTTGTGTAAAATGGTTTAGGCCTCAAGTGATTTTGTAAAATTGTAATAATGTTGTTGAGTATCTTGCTTGCTGGTTTTATGGGGGTTACTAAGTTGCATAAGAGGCTGTACATCCTTGTACCCATTAAACTAAGAAGTGTAGGGGCTTTCTTTTGTTCCTCCACATTGTTTGCATTACTATACAGTTCAACCCTCTCAATATAGGACTCCCTCCCTTCATTAGTGCTATCAAATTCCCCGACTGAAGCCATCACCATGTTATTTTTACTTTAAATTAATTTGGTCTTTCACTGTTAATTATGTGTTCCTTTAGCTTTCTGGTGTTGTTTAACTCTTCCTGTTTCATGCTGTAACTGTTGGAGCAGTCCATGATATATTCTAACATTCAGCTTTGTACCCGTCGCCAATTTGTTGAATCCGTGCACAATTACATATCAATTAAAAAAAACACGCACATGGGAGAAGGCTTTAACTGGTGTATTCACATTGCAGTGAGAGCGAGAGAGAGAGAGAACAATGTACAGGCGTAGACAACAGCACATGCACAGACAACAGATCAATACGTAATGCTAAGTGGGGGTCATTGCTCTAGGAAAAATAGATCTGCACATTACAGCTGGCTACATCGGAAAGATTGAAGCATTTGATTTCACAAAAGATGTGTGTACTGAATGGATTAAGCAGTATTTTAAAGCAAATGATATAGCCAATAATAAATAAATGCCAGTTTTGCTGAGTGCATTGGATTTAAAGGCATACAGTTTGCTTAGAAGCTTAACTGCTCGAACCAAACCACCCAAAATGAGCTTTGCTGATATTGTGAAAGTAATGCAGGAACATTTAGAAACAAAACCATTGTTGATTGCAGAATGCTTTACCTTTCATAAGTGGAATCAAAAGCAAGGGAGTCCATTTCAGCATACTTGGCTTAATTGAAGAAGTTGTCTGAGCATTATCAGTTCAGTAATGGAGAAAGCATTCAAAAACAGCTCCTAACTGAAGCACAACTTACACTTAAAAGAGCAGTTGAAATAGCTGTGTCAATGGAAACAGCAGACAGACGCAACTGAGTTGCAATCAGGAATGCAAGTGAGCATGAACAAAAATTGCAACATCTAAATAGAAACCGTCCTGGCTGAACAAACTGTGTTATGATTGTGGCAGGGGCTCACATACGTCAGACCAATGCAGGTTTAAAGGTGAAAGTTGCAGAAAATGCAACAAAGTAGGTCACATACAAAAAGCATGTCAGGCAGACAAAAATAAATGGATTGCATGGAGAAGAGGAAAAGATAAAAAGTCAAGTTGCAGTTTCAAAAAGAGCACTAATCTGCATGCTCTTGATGAAAAATCTGATAATGACAAGAGTGACAGAGGACTAGGTAGTCTTGAGATTTACTATGTGAAAACTAACAATAGACAAGGAATTTGACTTATACCAGAAGTGAACAGCAAATTATTTAAAGTGGAATTGGACACTGGTTCGTCTGTTTCAAATATTCCAAAGAAGGAATTTGAATGGCATTTCAAAGATACTGAACTGAAGCCTGCAGATATCCAACTAAGAACTTATACTGGAGAAAAGGTAACTCCTGTGGGAATGACATTTATGACAGTGCAATACAACAACCAACAAGCCACATTGAGCTTATATGTGGTAAAAACTGGAGGACCAGTGTTGTGGGGATGTGAGTGGCTGAGACAACTATAACTAGATTGGAGATCCATCCACCATTTGCATTTCACATTCCTTGCAATAGAGTCAACTGAAAGCAAATTGAGGAAGGTACTGAATGAAGCCACAACGTTCTCCATGCTGTACACCATGAACGGTTGTCCAGCAGAGGACAAACAGGTGTTGGTGCCAACCTTGTGCCTCTGGTTGGAGAACATGACCAAGGAAGAAGAATGCTGCTCAGTGGCATCATGAAAGTGACAAAAGCAGTGGTCTGACTACAACAGTAGGCAATATAGCTGAGAAAGCTCCTGCTATGTTAATCAGACAGATACTTGTGTTAATTTTAAGCTGGAAGAGAATTCAAGGAGCTTCAGGAAAGTTGCAAACATTCGGCTTTTGTGAGTATAAGGAACCAGGATCTACTCTGCTTGTATTAAGGTTATTGCGTGAACTTCAAGTTGGAGAAAAAAGCTGCTCGCAAAAGTAGATGCAAAGACCAAAGACCAGCTGGATGAATGGAAGACCACAAGGAAAGGAGTCAATGGAGATATGAAAACAGTGGATTGACCAGATGATGTTCTGAATACAGAAACCAAGAGGAGAGATCAGATATTAAGGATAGAAGGATTAATAAGAGAATACTCCAGTGAACCAAGTGCACCTTCCCAAGATCAAGATGAATAGATAGAAAAAGGAAAAAGGAAGGAGATGAAAGGTGCCCAGAGCTGTCGCAACCACTTAGACCACAAGACCATAAGCTATAGGAGCAGAATTAGGCCATTTGGCCCATTAAGTCTGCTCTGCCATTCAGTCATGTCCATTTTTCCTCTCAGCCCCAATCTCCTACCTTCCCCTCATATCCCTTCATGCCTTGGCCACTCAAGAATCTGTCAACCTCTGTTTTAAATATACATAAAGACTTAGCCTCCACAGCTGCCTGAAGCAAAAGATTCTACAGATTCTCTACTCTGGCTTAAGAAATTCCTTTTCATCTCCATTCTAAAAGGACACACCTCTATTCTGACGCTGTGACCTCTGATCTTAGATACTCATCAAGGGGTTTCACCATTTGATAGGTTTCAATTAGGTCACCCCTCATTCTTCTGAATTTCAGTGAATACAGTCCCAGAGCCATCAAACAGTCTTCATATGACATGCTGTTTAATCCTGGAGTAATTTTTGTGAATCTCCTTTGAATCCGCTCCAGCTTCAACACATACTTTCTAAGATAAAGGGCCCAAAACTGCTCACAATACTCTAAGTGAGACCTCACCAGTGCTTTATAAAGGCTTAACATTGCATCCTTGCTTTTATATTCCAGTCCTATGAAAGGAATGTTAACATTGCATTTGTCTTCTTCACTACAGACTCAACTTGCAAATTAATCTTTAGAGAATCCTGCAAAATCCTTTTGCACCTCAGATTTTTGTACTTTCTCTCCATTTAGAAAGTAGTCAACCTTTTCATTTCTTCTATCAAAGTGCATGACCATACACTTCCTGACACTGTATTCCATCGGCCACCCCTTTGACCATACTCCTAATCTGTCTGAGTCCTTCTGTAGCCTCTCTGCTTCCTTAAAACTACTTGCCCCTCCACCTATCTTTGTATCGTCTGCAAACTTTACAACAAAGCCATCAATTCCATCATCCAAATCATTGACATATAACATAAAGAGAATCAGTCCCAACATAGACCCTGTGGAACACCACTAGTCAACGGCAGCCAACCTGAAAAGGCTCCCTTTATTCCCATTCTTTGCTTTCTGCCAATCAGCCATTGTTTTATCCATGCTAGAATCTTTCCTGGAATACCATGGTCTTGTGGCTTGTTACAGCAGCCTCATGAATGGCACTTTGTCAAAGGCCTTCTGAAAATCTAAGTACACAACATCCATCAAATCTTCTTTGTCTATCCTGCTTGTTATTTCCTCAAAAAGTTCCTACAGATTTGTCAGGCAAGATTTTCCGTTGAGGAAATCATGCCGACTATGGCATATTTTATCAAGTGCCTCCAAGTACCCCGATGCCTCTGTAATTTCCTTTACTCCACTGTAATACTGATACATCTGGCTTTATATTCTCCTTCTCAAACTTAGGGTGAAATTGATCACTTTCCCCTATAGGTTCTTTTACCTTAAGGTCTCTAATCTCTAATCAATCTAATCTCGAATCTCCAATCTATTCCAGTTCATTGCACAACACCCAATCCCGAATTGCTGATTCTTAGTAGGCTCAACTACGAGATCATCTAGAAAACCATCTTGTAGGCATTCTAGAAACTCCCCCTCTTGGAATCCCACACCAACCTGATTTTCCCAATTCCTGTATATTGAAATCTCCTACGACTATGGTAACATTGCCCTTTTGGCATGCATTTTCTGTCTCATGTCATAATTTGTAGGACACATCCTCACTTTGGACCTGTATATAACTCCCATCAGGGTCTTTTTACCCTGGCAGTTCCTTAGCACTATCCACATGGTTCAAGACCTTCCGACCCTATGTCACCGCTTTCTAATGATTTGATTTAATTTTTTTATCAACAGAGCTATGCCTTTCTGCCTATCCTTTCAATACAACGTGTGTTCTTGGAATTTGAATTGAATTGAACTTATTTCTTACATCCTTCACATACATGAGGAGTAAAAATCTTTGTTTCGTCTCCATCTAAATGCACAACGTGCAATCATAGTAATTTATAATAATTTATAATAAATATAACAGTCAATGTAGTATAGAGTACACTGAAATCAGCATGAGTTCATCAGTCTTATATCCTGGTGGAAGAAGCTGTCCCGGAGCCTGTTGGTCCTGACTCTTATGCTGCGGTACCGCTTCCCAGGTGGTAGCAGCTGGAATAGAATGTGGCTGGGGTGACTTGGGTCCCCAATGATCCCACGGGCCTTTTTTACACACCTTTCCTTGTAAATGTCCTGAATCATAGGAAGTTCACAACTGCAGATGCACTGGGCTGTCCGAACCACTCTCTGCAGAGTCCTGCAATTAAGGGAGGTACAGTTCCCATGCCAGGCAGTGATGCAGCCAGTCAGGATGCTCTCAATTGTGCCCCTGTAGAAAGTTCTTAGGATTTGGGGGCCCATACCAAACTTCCTCAGCCGTCTGAGGTGAAAAAGGCGCTGTTGTGGTGCCTTTCTCACCACACAGCTGGTGTGTACAGACCACGTGAGGCCCTCGATGATGTAGATGCTGATGAACTTGAAGCTGTTTACCCCCTCAACTCGAGATCCTTTGGTGTCAATAGGGGTTATTCAGTCTCCATTCCTCCTGTAATTCACAACCAGCTCCTTTGTTTTTGCAACATTGAGGGAGAGGTTGTTTTCTTGACACCACTGTGTCAGAGAGATGACTTCTTCCCTGCAGGCCACCTCGTTATAGTTTGAGATAAGGCCAATCTATATAGTGTCGTCAGCAAATTTAGTTAGCAGATTAGAGCTGTGGGTGGCGATACAGTCAGGGGTATACAGGGAGTAAAGGAGGGAACTCAGTACACAGCCCTGGGGTGCTTCTGTATTGAGAGTCAGAGGATTGGAGGTGAGGGAGACCACTCTTCTAACCTGCTGACATTAAGCTCCCAGCTATAATCTTCATTCAGCCATGATTCAGTGATGCCTACATCATACTTGCCAATCTGTAACTGTGGTACTAGTTTATTGAGCTTATTCTGTATACTGTGCATGTTGAAGTATAATACCTTTAGTTCTGTATTCACTTTTTTCGATTTTGTCTACTGCTTATGTTGCAACTCGTCCTGTTTACTACAATTTTGCCCTATCATCAGCCTGTCCTTGCTCGGAGTCTCACTATATGTTGCTTCTGTTTGTAACCCGGCTACCTCATCTTCAGCACAGTCACTCCAGTTCCTATCTCCATGCCAAATTAGCTTAAACGCACCCAAACAACTCTAGCCAACCTGCCCGCAAGGAAATTGGACCCCCTCAGGTTCAGGTTTAACACGTCCCTTTTGTGTAGGTCATTGTTTCCCCAGAGGAGACCCCAATGATCCATAAACCTGAACCCCTGCCCCCTGCACCAGATCCTCAGCCACTCATTCACCTGCCAAATCATCCTATTCTTACCCTCACTGGCACGTAGCAGGGGCAGCAATCCAGAGATTACTACCCTGAAGGTCCTGTTTCTCAGCTTTCTACCTACTCCCGAAAATCCTTCTTCAGGACCTCCTCACCTTGTCTATCTATGTCATCAGTGCCAATATGTACCAAGGTTTCTGGCTGCTTATCCTTGCCCTTGAGAATGCCATGGACCTGATCCAAGATATTCCTGACCCTGGTACTAGGGAGGCATCATTCCATCCAGGTGTCTCTGTGGCACCCACAGAACTTTGTCTCTGTTCCTCTGACTACAGAATCTCCTATCAACACTGTAGTACTTCCTCTCACCTCTCTGCTCTTCTGAGCCATAGCACCACTGGTCAGTGTGGCTCCCCTGGTAGTTCGTCCCCCAGAATAGTATCTAAAGTTATATACTTATTATTGAGGGGAATGTCCACAGGTGTACTCTGCACTGGCGGTGCATTCCCCCTCTTTCTTCTGACGGCCATCCAGTTACCTGTCTCCTGCAACCTGGAGGTGACCACCTCCCTGTAGCTCCTATCTATCACCTCCTCATTCTCCCATATGAGTGGAAGGTCATGGAGCTGCAGCTCCAGTTCCTTAACAGTTCCTTCCAGTTCCTTAATTGGTTCTTTCAGGAACTGCAGCTCAGTGCACATGGTGCAGATGTGTTTTTCTGGGAGACCTCCAGTCTCCCGGACTTCCCACATCACATATGCAGTACAAAATACTGCCCCCTGGAGGTCCCTCGTGCAGTCTCAGAATCAACTCCTCCAACCACCCTGCAGGAGACCCCAGACCCTGAGATCATCTTCACAGCCACAATCCTACCTGCCAAGCAGAGTGACTCACCTGGTCAGGAAAGTTGGTATCCTAGAAGAGTAAGAAGTCTTCCACAGTGATTAAATCTTTTGGCCTGAATGGGACAATCCAAAAATTGACTATGCTGTGGATATCAGTATATAGTAGTTGCATTATATAATATACTATGTATATAGTTGAGATATATTCTGTATTGAGCTGGAGTTTACAGCTAAGCTGTGAGGAGTGTTGTGTATTTAATATTTCAGTAATATTTGAGTAATATTTTAAATATATTGTTTGAGTAAGTATTCTTTGTTATTTATATAATTGATGATGGTTATATGAGTAATCTTGTGTGTGTGTGTGTATATATATATATCTAAGCATTCTTGTTTGTTTAAATAATTCATTACGGATTAGATGTGAAACGCCTATGTCATGGTGCTACCATGTGATATCTGCGCACCTCACTTAAAGTAAACACAAACAAAAGACTCGCATAGGTTTCAATAAGATCCCCTCATTCTTCTAAGCTCCAGTGAGTACAGGCCCAGAGCCATCAAACACTCTGTATATGTTAACCATTTCATTCCCAGAATCATTCTTGTTAACCCTCTCTGGACCCTCTCCAATGCTGACATATTTTTTCAAAACTGCTCACAGTAGTCCAACTACATCCTAAGCGAGGAGAGGATAGAAGAGTTCTCACCTTGGCTGTTTAGGAACTGATTTTCTGTCCTGGAGTTCAATTTTCATGCAGGGAGTCCTTACTGAATTCTACCCTCCCCTGCAGCCACCACTCACCCTCAGAGGTGAGCATATTAGTGATATCACTGATTCGTCTTTATGCTCCTTCCCAGAAGCCAGCAGTCCTTCTCACCCCGAGGGGTTATTAATCTATTATATATGAGAGGTTGCTGAAACTCTCTACTCAATGTGAGGTGATTACATGTCCTTCTCTGCACAGAAAGGGAATGTATTTCTGGATTCGCTGCGCTGTGGATTACTGATGACTAAGTTTGCCTTGTGGACACAGCATGTTCACACTGCCCTGCGATCCCAGTTCTTCAACGTCTAGCTGCTGTGTGAAGAAAAACAGGAAATCTTCTGTTAATGCCCTTTCCACAGGCAATCCTCAAAATGACACCCCCCCCCCACACCGTTCTGTGGCTGAAAGGTCTGCTAACATCTGGGGTGAACCAAAGAGTGGCTCACTCAACAACAAGACATTTCCACCGACAATATGGCTCATGGACACGGAATCAACACATCGAAAGCCATGCTGCTTCATAAAGTTCAATGTAATAGATTGCTGGAATTCTGAAACACTCCCACTCTCTGTGCTGTCCTAGTGAAGCCCATGCAGTACTCTACTAAGAGGGGATCGATTTATTGAGATGTGTTATTTTGTTTCACAGGGGGAACAACCCTTACCTCAGCAATAGCGTGCAGCTGAGTAGAGCAGGCAGTGGAAAAGGCAGGATTTGACTTCCTATTCCCGTTCTGACATGTTTGTCCATGGCCTGCTCTACTGCCACGAAGAGGCCCAACTCAGGTTGAATGAGAAACACCCAATATTCCACCTGGGCAACCTCCAACCTAATGGAATAAACATTGATTTCTCTAACTTCTGGTAATCACTACCTCTCCCTTTACATTTACTTTCCCATTCCCAATTTTGACTCCCCTCTCACCCCTTCTCTTCTCCTCACCTGCCCTAAACTTCTCTCAGGTTCCCCTCTTCCTTCCCTTTCTTCCACTGCCCTCTCCTATTTGATTCCTTCTGATTGAGCTCTTTACTCCTTCCAGCCATCACCTCCCAGCTTCTTACTTCATTTCCCCCTACCCTGCCCACCAGTTTGTCCCTCACCTGGTCTCATCTTATTCTGGCTTTTGCCCTTTTCCTTTGCAGTCCTGATGAAAAATCTCTGCCCAAACATCAACTGTTTATTCTCCTCCACAGATACCGCCTGACTTGCTGTTCCTCCAGCAGTTTGTGTGTGTTGCTCAAGATTTCCAGCACCCATACTCTAAGTGTCCTACTAAATTATACCAGTACTCATTCATACTCTACCACAACCGCACATGAACTCTGCTCTTCTACAGATCTCATGGCTTGCAACCATTGCCAACTGTTCAGCCAAGGCAGCCGTAACAGCCGAATGGGTTATTCACTAACTCACTCTCTTCTCTTTTACAGGACCTGTAAAAGTGGCCCCAGGTATCTTTTCTTAGATTTCAAGGATAAGCCAAATGACCTTCTTTGTCCAATTGGAGTCACAGGAGACTACAGACTGTAGATGCTGGAATCTGAAGTGAAAACCAAACTGCTAAAAGAACTCAGTGGGTCAGGTAGCATTGGTGCAGGCAGAGCGATGATCAGTGTTTCAGATCAAGACCTTGTATCAGGACTGGGAGTGTAAAGGGAAAATAGCCAGTATAAGAAGAGTTATAAGGTGATGGGTAGAACCAGATTTTGTGGTGGGGTCAGGAGAAATAATGCAAGATCTTCTTCCAATATATTGACTATATCTCTTCTTCTGCAGATGCCAACTAACCCACAGAGTTCCTCCAGCAGTTTGTTTTTCTCTTCTTTGTCAGATTCCCAGTTTACTTTAGCTAAGCCCACACTAGAGTTGGGAGCAATGCTATATGACCTGATGAACAGTGTGAGATAGGTTGTAGTTGCTTAGATTGATTTTGGACAGGGCACTGTGATACATCTTTTGTCTGCATTGCAAATCATTTATGCGAATTGGGTATTTAATTCACTGCTAATTTTTTATATTGGTAATCTAACACCTTTAATTGCTGGTACTTGGCAGGGTTACATTTCAGTAATCATAAGGTAAGAAACTGGGATGCTGCAAATCTGAAATAAAAATATTACTATAAAGACTCACCCTGCCAGGCAGCATCTGTTCTGATTTCAAGGCCATTGGCATGAAGTATTAACCCTGCTTCTTTCTCTATTGATGCTGCCTGACCTGCTGAATATTTCCAGCATCTTCTGCTTGTCTTTAAGTTACCAATCATGATTGCTTATCGACAAATTACCAACAGTTCCAGTCCATGCTCTTTAACCTGTAAGGGAGAAGAATATCACCCCAGCTTTGAGGTGCTATTGTAAAGATGTATTAGAAAAGAATTTGCCAGAACAATAATTAAATCCTATGTAAGAGAAATTGTTCACATGGAATGTGTAGATGATGTCCCCAGCTGTTCACACTTACTGTACATCAACACTGAATCACATGAAAGCAAAAAAGTCATTCAAGTAGGTTGAAGGCTTTAAAACATTTTATTTTGTTTTGTTGGATTAGTAGTTTTTTCTATTGTAGATCAAAGGAAAATTCCAAAAGGATACTTAACTGCCTTGACATCCAAGAGGTGTCCAAGCTGTATATCACAATACAGCCCCAGATTTATCACATCCTTTTGCTACCAATGTGACAACTGATTGATACTGTGGAAGAAAGTTGAGATGTGTTCTTATGAGTGACCTGATCTCCCATGCAATTTACAAATCATAACCTTATGAACAATAACATCAATATGCTACTAATTATAAATACATATTTCATTTATTTACTTTAATTGCTTTTGCTTTGAAATTGTCCTTAAAAGAAATTTATACTATTAATTTATATTAGATCCTTTTGCCTCACTCTTTGAGATGAACAATATTTTTTCAAAAGATTAGATAATCGTCTTTTGTATCAAGTCAATATGAAACACAGTTCAGATGCTGAAGAAAATGTTTTCATAACATAATGAAACAACATATCATAACATTACACATTATTCCTGCATAAAGTGTTAATGAATGTGTGAAATCCTTTGTTATTTTGACAATCTGGAGTGATTTTTAATTCTGAGTCTTTCCAGAGTGTTATTGGTTAGATTGCTTACCTGTACTTCATTGTTAATCCACATTGTCCGTTCTTTCTGCTGTATTGTCTCGATGCATTTTGAATTTATGATGATGTTAAACATTTGTCCTTTAACAGATTGTTCGAAACACTGCAGTCCCTGTTTTGGTCAGTGTTCGGGCTGTTGAATTTGTACGTCACCAATGTAAAAGCTCGGCATGAGTTCACAGAGTTTGTGGGAGCTACCATGTTCGGAACCTACAACATCATCTCCTTGGTTGTCTTACTCAACATGCTGATTGCCATGATGAATAATTCTTACCAGCTCATTGCAGTAAGTTCATTCCAATTTTCTCTTACATACTGTAAATACATTCAGAAAGCAGATTAGTGCTAAAATGTACATGAGGAAGGATAAGTCAAACTTCCTGCATCCTTGCAGAGAAATGCATAACAAATGTCAGTTGTCACATCTTGCAACATGAATGAGATGCATAAAGCAGTTACACTATTCCAGTGGTACCTGTTAACTGGCTGGAGAGTTTTGTGTTATCTTTGAGAAAGTGCAGTGTGTAATTAGTTGTTCATTGTGACTTACCACTTTTCTAAGATACTTGAAGGAAATGAACACAGTGAAGGCCTATGTTGTAAAATGATAAAAGCACAGAGATGAAGACATGAAACTCTGTGTGGTACCTGGTATTAAAATAGCTTTGCTGATATTGATAAAAACAGAATCACTGTTTACCACTTAGTTGAAAGCGGCAGTGAAAGGGAGCTCATTTGAAAAAAATAGTCAAAATAATTAAGTATTTTAAGGATAGAAATTAGGAACAGACAATATACTGTATATCGCAAGGCTAAGCCAAATATCCAGGAAACACAGAAACATAGAAAACCGACAGCACAATACGGGTCCTTTGGCCCACAATGCTGTGTCAAACATTTACTTACTTAGAAATTACCTAATAGAGGGTTACCCATAGTCCTCTATTTTTCAAAGCTCCATGTACCTATCCAGGAGTCTTTTAAAGACCCTATCGTATCCACCTCCACCACTGTTGCCGGCAGCCCATTCCACGCACTCACCACACTCTGTGTGAAAAAACTTACCCCTGATATCTCCCCTGTACCTACTTCCAAACACCTTAAAACAGTGCCCTCTTGTGTTAGCCATTTCAGCCCTGGGAAAAAGCCTCTGACTATCCACACAATCAATGCCTCTCATCATATCATCTTATACACCTCTATCAGGTCACCTCTCATCCTCCACCTCTCCAAGGAGAAAAGGCCAAGTTCACTCAACCTATTCTCATAAGGTATGCTCCCAATCCAGGTAACATCCTTGTAAATCTCCTCTGCACCCTTTCTATAGTTTCCATGTTCTTCCTGTAGTGAGGTGACGAGAACTGAGCACAGTACTTCAAGTGGGGCTTGACCAAAGTTCTATACAGCTGTAACTTTTCCTCTCAGCTCTTAAACTTAATCCCATGGTTGATGAAGGCCAGTGCACTGTATGCCTTCTTAACCATAGAGTCAACCTGCATAGCAGCTTTGAGTGTCCTATGGACTCAGACACCAAGATCCCTCTGATCCTCCAACACTGCCAAGAATACTATATCCTGCTATCATATTTGACCTACCAAAATGAACTACCTCACACTTATCTGGGTTGAACTCCATCTGCAACTTCTCAGCCCAGTTTTGCATCCTATCTATGTACCACTATAACCTCTGACAGCCCTACACACCATCCACAACACCCCCAACCTTTATGTCATCAGCAAATTTACTAATCCATCTCTCCACTTCCTCATCCAGGTCATTTATAAAAATCACGAAGAGAAGGGGTCCCGGACAGATCCCTGAGGCACACCACTGGTCACCAACCTCCATGCAGAATATGACCCATCTACAACCACTCTTCGCCTTCTGTGAGCAAGCCAGTTCTGGATCCACAAAGCAAGGTCCCCTTGGATCCCATGCCTCCTTACTTTCTCAATTAGCCTTGCATGGGGTACCTTATCAAATGCCTTGCTGAAATTCATATACACTACATCTACTGCTCTATCTTCATCAATGTGTTTAGTCACATCCTCAAAAAATTCAATCAGGCTTGTAAGGCACAACCTGCCTTTGACAAAGCCATGCTGACTATTCCTAATCATATTATGTCTTAAATCCTGCCTCTCAGGATCTTCTCCATCAACTTACCAACCATTGAAGTAAGACTCACTGGTCTATAATTTCCTGGGCTATCTCTACTCCCTTTCTTGAATAAGGAAACAACAGCTGCAACCCTCCAATCTTCCAGAACCTCTCCCGCCCCCATAGGTGATGCAAAGATCATTGGCAGAGACTCAGTGATCTCATCCCTCACCTCCCACAGTAGCCTGGGGTACGTCTCATCCCGACCCAGAGACGTGTCTAACTTGATGCTTTCCAAAAACTCCAGCACATCCTCTTTCTTAATGTCTATATGCTCAAGTATAAATTGAATTGATTTTACCAATATAGTCCTGAATCATGGTATGGAAAAATGCAAACCACAGTTTGATGTATGAATTGATCTCAGCCAAAGGTTTCTGTTAGATTGGAGAAGATTCTGTTAACAACAGGGAAAGGTCATCAGAATTTCTACTCCCATTACGTAGCCTTACAGGAAGTGCAGGTGCAAATGCAAGGTCATGACATGGTCAGGCTCACTGGACAGTCCACTGGCACGCAGACCCTCTCTGACACTTCAGGAGTTTGTGTGGTACCAGAGGTGTTCAGTATCTTTAAAGCTGTCCACTCAACCAGGTAAGTAATAAAGCATTAAAAAAAAACTCAAAAGGACTGTGAAATGGGACTGTGTAGAAAAATTAAACAGGCAAGGTGAACAAATTAAGTTAAGTCACAAGTCCATCCATAAAATGCCACAGACTGTAAGAAAAATAGGTGAAAGAATAATCAGAATCAGGTTTATTATCACTGGCATGTGATGTGAAATTTGTTAACTTAGCAACAGCAGTTCAATGCAATACATAATATGAAAGAAAAAAGGAAAATAAAATAGTAATAATAAATAAATCAATCAATTACAGTGTACGTATATTAAATAGATATAATGATGTAAACCAACATAGCAAAGTGGTGACATGTTTGACATCTTCACTACCATGGCTGGAATACCTTACTGCAGAGATGATGCCATTCCACCAGTGGTTGGGAACTGAAGATACCATCACCTTATTTTACACATTTAAAATACAATTCTCACTTGCTTTCTTTTAAAACAGATTCCCTAGTTCATAATTTACAGTAGATCCCATTTATATTGTGAAAATAATCACATACAGCAATGTTCTTTGAATCCTGCAGACAACTAACTGCATGCCTGCTGCTTTTTCATATTTACAATTATATTCAGCTAATCAATGATGAGAGAGAAAGCAGAAGAAACAGGGCTGTTGCAGGCAGAAAGATAATACGGGATATGCCCAGTTCAGTATACATATTTTCAAAGCTTCAGTTTTGATTCAGCACTTACCAGTACTTGTCCGCTCCCCCTTGATGGCCAATAACATTTTAAAGGAAAATTGGAAGCTGAGCATTTACTCAGAAGGAGAATCAGTGAAGGTTTTCTCTGGTCGTTAACAGTCCAGCATGCTTTAGCTCACACTATTTTCTTACACTGTAGGCATTTATGATGTTTCATTAAAGAATAATCTGGTCACTAAAATAATGGTCTTGACATCTTAATCTTATTCTGTTCTAAATCATTGAGACACAAAACTCTCAGAGGACATCTTGTGTAATGGGGAACAACATAATTCAGTCACTTAAAATCCCAGATACTAGAAGACCAGCTATAATAGAAAATAACTGGCAGGTTGATGACAACTACAAGGAACCACAGGCTGACGGACAACAGTCACAGGAAATCACAGAGGGTTACAATTACAGGGTATATCAGGCAGCGAGAGTAGTTACTGGGAATTAGCAGTTACCACAGGCTGAGGGGCAACATGCATAGGGCATCTCTGAATGAGGACAATAGTCATTTGACACACAGATGGACAAGTGTCACACAGAATCACAGACAGTAAGAGTACAGTCAGAGTGGGGATACAGTCATCAGATTAAGAAACTGAATCATAAAACACACTTACCAACAGAAGAACGGCAATCACCACGAATCATGAACACAGTCACACAGCACAAGAAACAAGGAGCTTCAGTTATAAGTGAAGACCGGATTGCTCCTCACCACCAGTATCTTTGACTCATTTCCAGGACCATGCTGACATTGAATGGAAATTTGCCAGGACAAAGCTTTGGATGAGTTACTTTGATGAAGGTGCAACTCTTCCACCGCCTTTCAACATCATCCCCAGCCCAAAATCCATCTGGTACCTCTGTAAATGGCTGCACACTCAGATCTGTCCAAGCAGAGATTCGAAGACGGAGCAAAAGCACGAGAACTTCAAAGAATTTACAGTATGAATTTACATCTTTTTAAATATTTTTTTACCAAATTGTATCTTAACTGTAATTCTTCCACTCTTCATTTACAGTGCTAAGCATCACAGTTGCCACATCAGCATTCAAGAACTGAAGTCTGTTTTTAAGCTACCTTGTTTCCACTAGTGCCAATGTAATTGGAAATCATTGATCTGGGAAAGACTTGGTCTTCCCAAATCTCACAGTTGGTTTAAGAAACCAAATCTATTTAAGTACGTTAGACTTGATTCTATTTACTTATGTCATTCAATTTCATGGGAGATTAGATAATTGGTGAGCACAGTAGCATTCCGGTTAGTGTAACACTATCACAGCACTTGTCATCCCAGTTCAATTCTGCCACTGTCTGTAAGGAATATATATGTTCTCCCTGTGACCGCATGGGCTTCCTCTGGGTGCTCTGGTTTCCTCCCACATTCCAAACATGCACGAGTTGGTAGGTTATTTGGTCACATGGGTGTAATTGGGCAAAATGGGCTCATTGGATCAATTTGTACATTTAAGCATAAATAAACAAACAAGCAAAGAAACAAATAAGGTAAAAAGCTAGAAAGAAATGCCTTCTGATTTATTGCTGTATAACAGAGCCTCAGCCACCAAAAGACCATAGATTTAACTTCTGAAAGTCATAGTGCTTGGTGAACTCTTGTCATTCTTGCATTCTCCTCCCAACCCAGATAGTGGAGGCTGCAGAGTTATCCAGATAGCATACCAACTACAGCCTGGGAACAATTGAAAATGAAGAATCCTGCATGTGTCTCTATTCTTCATTCTGCTGCTAGGTACCTATCATGTGAGATACTCACCAGGAACTTAACGGAAACCCCAAGGGTTGCTGGATAGCTCAGCAACTAATCGTGCTGCTGTTTTGCCTGTATGAAAGTGGGTCCAGGTTCAATCCTCATCCGGGCTGAATCGACTAAGCTCGGCCAAGACGGAGATGGTGGATAACAGCTGGGCCACTGAGCTATTTAATGAGGCAGTACTACAGCAGGCTCTCTCCTGTTGTTTTCCAGCAGCTGGCAACCTATTCCAAAGTCCATTTATGCAAATATCACACAAGGATAAACTTCACGATTTTACAATCCCACACATGAATAGCCCCACTGATAGCTCCATTGGGCAGACTTGCTTCATTTTCTCATCTCTGGCTTGGTGAACAGAAACAAGGAGGAATTTCTTTAGCCCGACATTGGTAAATCTTTGGAATTCAATGCCACATGCAGCCAACTCATTGGGCATATTAAAAGCAGATGTTTGATAGGTTCTTGATTAGTAAGGGCATCAAAGGCTATGAGGAAAGGGCAGAAGAATGGGGTTGAAAGAGATATTAAAAATCGGCCATGATGGAATAACAGAGAGGACCTAATTCTGCTCCTATCTCTTATGCTCTTATGGTTTTATGAAACATCAGGGTTGAGTCTGAGAGAGAGTAGCTATTGTTTATGAAGGTTCTTGGTTATCCAGGTCATTGTATATCATATCAAGCAATACTGTACTAAATCAAGCAACACACATAAAAGTTGCTGGTGAACGCAGCAGGCCAGACAGCATCTCTAGGAAGAGGTACAGTGGATATTTCGGGCCGAGACCCTTTGTCAGGACTAACTGAAAGAAGAACTAGTAAGAGATTTGAAAGTGGGAGGGGGAGAGGGAGCTCTTGGCTCCATCCCTCCCCCTCCTGTCTTCTCCTATCATTTCGGATCTCTCCCTTACAATGCAGTCCTTACATCTCTACCCTGGCATCTCCACAACAGTTCACACCTCCATTCATGCAAAGATAAGACTAATGACCCTCTCATTACCTCTATGCTCTTAACAACCATCATGTGATTGCTACACCTTTAAACAACTGACAGAGTTTATAAACTGTAAACATGGGTTAGAACTGAAGAAGCCTCTCGGATGAGTGGTGAAACATCTTCTAGACAACACAGCAAGTCTGGTTGCCTTGATTTACTACTGCTTGAAATAGCTATTGTTCTTGTCAATTCCTTGCTGGCATAAATAGACTCAACAGCAAGCAATTCATAATGTCTTGATATACACTCATAAACCACTGATCTTATTGAATTACAAAGTATATCAATCAGTATTTTGTTTGTCTATTTCTTATAAGAAGGTGACTGATTTTGCATTGACCAGATTAAGGACAAAAAAGTAATTCCAATCAATTGAAATTACAACTAGAAGTTTAAGGAACAATATGAACTAATGGTTTGTACTTGTTTGATTGTTAAATTCAATTTTATGGCTTTTCAACACATGAGATTTTGACTCTCTCTGCTTGACAGACAGTGGAATTAAAATCAAGACCTGGCATAATTTATTCCTGTACCTTCCACTGTCTAACCTGGATTTACCAGAGTCTTGTTTTTAAATGCATTTACAGATGTGGATAATGTTCCTGCCCTTGGGAAGGTGGTGATGAGCCACCTTCTTCAATCATTGCATTCCTCCTTGAAAATCTTCCTACAGTGCTTTTTGACATAGCACTGATGAGGCCAGGAACTTCCACTAGCCTATGAAAATATGTTCTTTTTTCAAACAGGATACTGATACAATGCTAATTATTCTGCTTTAATAAGCTAAATCAGAGAATTTTAGAAATGGGGGTGGGACTAAGTCCTTGCTACACAAATTGAAAATTATATTCTTCAATCTAATTTTCATGAACAGTGTGCTCAAACCCACTGCACGAAGAGTAAGAATAAATGGAGATTAAAAAAAGAATTGCCCCTTCTTTGCAAAATGATGTACAAATTCCACTGTAAATTTCCATCCTATCTTTGGACATTCTAATTATAGTTTGATGACAGGATTTTTATTGCCATTTGTGGAGGTTGTAAGACGCTATTATTTGCAGTCTATTTACTGAATATTAGTTTTACTGCTAATAAAGTAAATGTACACTGCTGTTTTCTTTTGTTGAATGACATTCTGAAATCTACTTTCTTCTTTCAGGAACGTCATGCAGATGATTTGATCCAAAACCAACACTACCAGGTTTGCTGACAGTCAGTATTAGAGACAAATCGCATAAAATCAACTCACATAATTGCAGTCCCCACTGAGAACTAAAATCTGTTGACAAAGCCATTCTGTCATTGTATTTCTACCACTCATGTCTGATCCTTCTCTCTGTTGGTCTTTATTCTTTCTCATCACTGTATGGACATCATTACAGTCTATGTATGCCTAGACTTCCTGCATTGCAGCCAGGCTGCAGATCCATTTTTCCAAATGTTACTTGTTCATGGTGTCAGACCACAAAAATGCTCAGCACATCAAAACCTGCTGTAACTCACTGAGCAATGTTAAATACATAGTTAGCAATAATTCACTAGGACAAATTACCAGTGTTCATGCTGCTTTCAGATAAAAATAATATATTCTGCTTATGCAGAGTCCAGGACAGATTTCCGTACTATAAATAACGCATTTGTATTGCTTTCACTGATGAACCCCAAGCATTCTCACTAAATAAATTGGGGAAAAAAAGGTGCTTCCATCATTATTATTGATGAGGTGTTTTTGAAATGATTGACAATGAGCCTCAGTCTTTAAAAATATTATGTGAATAAAATATTGTCCTCATTACTGGGGGTTAATGTACATACGCTGTTTCCCAGTTTTGGAAATTTTGGGATTTGTAATATAAATGATAGTAGGAAAAATAATAAAGGGCACATTAGGCAGCAACTGCCAACATTCCTTGTACCCCTCTAGAGAATATGTTCTCCAGATGGATTAGATGGTGCAGTATTCAGTTTAAACATTGTTAAAATTAAACTAATACTTTAAAAATAAGGATACCGGAATGTTAAATGCCACTGATTAGACTAAAAATGGAGTAAAGTCGGATGGTATGTTGCCTCCCTAGTGCCAGGATCAAGGATATCTCAGATCAGCATTCTCAAGGGCGAGGGTGAGCAGCCAGCAGTCTTGGTACGTATTGATAGCAATGACATAGATAGACAGGGTGAGGAGGTCCTGAAGAGAGATGAGGTAGAAAGCTGAGAAACCAGACCTTCCAGAGTAATAATCTCTGGATTGCTGCCTGTGCCACGTGCCAGTGAGGGTAAGAATAGGACGATCTGTGTGACTGAGGAACTGATGTAGGGGCAGGGGTTCAGATTTATGGATCATTGGGATCGCTTCAGGGGAAGTTATGACCTATACAAAAGGGATGGGTTACATCTGCACCTGAGGGAGTCCAACAGTCTTGCGGGCAGGTTGGCTCGAGTTGTTCGGGTTGGTTTAAACTAATTTGGCAGAGGGATGGGAACTGGAGTGACAGTGCTGAAGATGAGAGAATTAGTTTACACACAGAGGCCATGTGCAGTGAGACTACTAGCAAGGAGAGGCTGATGATAGGGCAAAATTGCAGTTACCAGGATGACTTACAATGTAAAAGGCAGACAAAAAGGAAAAGGGTGAATACAAGACTATTTGAATGGGTACAGTATATAGAATAAGGTACATGAACCTGTAGAACAGCTACAGATTGGTATGTATGATGTTGTAGGCATCACTGAATCAAGGATGAAAGAAGATTATAGCTGGGAGCGTCATGTCCAAGAGTACACATTGTATAGAAGTGACAGGCAGGAAGGCAGAGGGGGTGGCATTGCTCTGTTGCTAAAAAATGAAATCACATCTTTAGAAAGAGGTGACATAGGGTTGGAAGGTGTTGAATCATTGTAGATAGAGCTAAGAAACTGTAAGGGCAAAAAAAACCCCTGATGGGAGTTATATACAGAAACCCAAACAGTAGTAAGGATGTGGTGTACAAATTACAATGGGAGATAGAAAATACATTACCATAAAGACCATGTTATGGGGGATTTCAATATGCAGGCACATTGGGAAAATCAGTTTGGTGCTGGATTCCAAGAGGGGGAATTTCTAGAAAGCATATGAGATGGCTTTATAGAACAGCTCATGGTGGAGCCCACTAGGGGATCAGCTGTGTATTCTGGACTGGGTATTATGCAATGAACTGGAATTCATTAGAGAGCTTAAGGTAAAAGAACCCTCAGGGGGGTGTGATCATAATATGCTCGAATTCACCCTGAAATTTGAGAAGGAAAAGCTAAAGTCAGATGTATCAGGATTACAGTTGAGTAAAGGAAATTACAGAGGCATAAGAGAGGAGTTGCCCAGAATTGACTGGAAAAGAACACTGACCGGGATGACGACAGAGCAGCAATGGCTGGAATTTCTGAAAGCAATTCGGAAGGCACAGGATATATCCAACCCAAAAAGGAAAAGTATTCTGAAGGCAAGATGACATGACCGTGGCTAACAAGAGAAGTTAAAGCCAACGTAAAACCCAAGAGAGGGCATATAATAGAGCAAACATTAGTAGGAGGTTAGGGGACTGGGAACCTTCTAAATACCAACAGAAGCAAACTAAAAAAGTCATACGAGAACTAGCCAATAATATTAAAGAGGATACCAAAAGTTTCTTCAGATAAAGTGGAAAAGAGAGGCAAGAGTGGATATCACACCACTATAAAACAATGCTGGAGAGGTAATTATTGGAGACAATGAAATGGTGGACGAACTGAATAAGTATTTTGCATCCATCCTCACTGTGAAAGATGCTAGCAATATGGTGTAAGTTCCAGGGGTCAGGGGTCATGAAATATGTGAAGTTACAATTACCTAAGAGAAGGTTCTTGGGAAACTGAAAGGTAAGTCACCTGGACTAGATGGTGTGGACTAGATGGTTCTGCAGGCATACATCCCAGGGTTCTGAAAGAGGTGGCTGAAGAGATTGTGGAGGCATTAGTAATGATCTTTCAAGAATCAATAGATTCTGGAATGGTTCCAGAAGACTAGAAAATTGCAAATGTCACTCCACTCTTCAAGAAGGAAAAGAGGCAAAAGAAAGGAAATTGTACGCCAGTTAGTCTGACTTCAGTGGTTGGAAAGATGTTGGAGTGGATTGTTAAGGATGTGGTTTTGGGGTACTTGGAGGCACATGCAGTTCAATTCTTTGAGTCACTATGTAGAAAGTTTGAAGTTAATATCCCGTCAGTTAATAACTCATCAAGAGTGATTGATAAGTTTGTGGCCTAATGTAGAAGGAGATGAGTTATTAACTTCAAACTTTCTGCATAATCACTCAAAGAGTTGACCTGTACGTGCATGTAATAAGAGCTGTATAACTCATCTCCTTCTACCCTAGGCCACAAACTTATCAATCACCCATGCTGTGGACATCTTTTGGAGGTCCAAGATCCATATGCTCCACGACTGCCAGACTAAGTGTGTAAATGTGGGAGGGGACTAAGTTGAAAAATAAATGTGCTAGGTTTTCTAAAATTGACTCCTTCTATCTTAGGCCACAAACTTATCAATCACCCCTCATATGTCAATGATTTGGATGATGGAATTAATGACTGTGTTGTAAAGTTTGCAGACGATTTGAAGGTAGGTGGAGGGGCAGATAGTTTAGAGGAAGTAGAGAGGCTACAGAAGGACTTAAACAGATTAGGAGAATGGGCAAAGAAGTGGCAGATGGAATACGGTGTCAGGAAGTGTGTGGTCATGCACTTTGGCGGAAGAAATGAAAGGATTGACTATTTTCTAAATGGAGAGAAAATATAAAAATCTGAATTGCAAAAGGACCTGGGAGGCCTTGTGTAGGATTCCCTAAAGGTTAATTTTCAGGTTGAGTCTGTGATGAGGAAGCCAAATGCAATGTTAGCATTCATTTCAAGAGGACTAGAATATAAAAGCAAGACCGTAATGTTGAGACTTTACAAAGCACTAGTGAGGCCTCACTTGGAGTATTGTGAGCAGTTTTGAGCCCCTTATCTGAGAAAGGATGTGCTAAAACTGGAGAGGGTTCAAAGTAGGTTCACGAAAGTGACTCCAGGATTGAATGGCTTGTCACAATGAGTGCGTTTGACGGCTATGAGCCTGTATTCACTGGAATTCAGAAGAACGAAGGTTGACCTCATTGAATCCTATAGAATGGTGAAAAGCCTTGATAGAGTGAATGTGAAGAGGATGATTCCTATGGTGGGAGAGTCTAAGACCAGAGGACCCAGCCTTGGAATTTAGAAGTGTCCTTTTAGAATGGAGATGAGGAGGAATTTCTTTACCCAGGGAGTAGTGAATCTGTGGAATTCTTTGCCACAGTCAGCTGTGATGGCCAAGTATATTTAAGGCAGAGGTTGATAGATTCATGATTGGTCAAGGCATGAAGAGATACAAGGTTAGGTAGGAGATTAAGGCTGAAAGGAATATTGGATCAGCAATGATGCAGTGACAGAGTGGGCTCTTTTGGATAAGTGGCCTAATTCTCTGTCTATAACTTATGGTCTTATGGTAATGCTGCCAATTCTGGACACGACTATTTCAAAAGTTAGTTTAGATCCTCCCACTCTGAGCTGAAAGATCCTAACAGAAAGACACACAGGACAATAAGCACCAAATTCACAAATCTATAGTCAGTGGTATTCAATTATGAAGCTCATTCTGATTAGACACAATGCAGGCTAATGCTGGAGCTATAATTGTCACGCTAGTGTGGGAGGAATTATTTTCCTTTGAAAAATGCAGAGAAATCGTTACTTTGATTCCGGACCAGGCAGTCTCTCAACTAAGAATGCTTTATGTTGAGCCAGGAGAATAAGACCAGGATAAATGTTCTCCAAAACTATCAATGTGAGTATTTTAACAGCAAATCTTATTTTATTAAGCTGCAGGCCAAGTGGGAAAAACATTATTTTTTTTAAAAATCGCAGCACATTTAGGATGAAATGGAGAGTAATTAGCAGGAGATTGCACTGTATTATTAGTAAGGCATTAGACAGTGGCATCTATGGATATACATCACTAAAAATGAACAATATCTTTTTCATATTTGGGCACATATTATTATAACATCAACAATACAGACACAAGTCAGTTATTTAATAGGTCTATGCTCCATATATGTATCTCCCTGCACCCTTTTTAATCTTATCCCTTCAATATGTCTTTCTATTGCTTTCTCCCACTAGTTTCCCCACTAGTCATAGTCATGTCATACTTTATTGATCCCAGGGGAAATTGGTTACACTACAATTACACTACAATTGCTCGTGTAACCCTATTCGATTCCTTGTTGGACCTATAACCCATGAACACTACCTCATTACTTGTCTTTTGCACTCTTTATTCATTCTTGCAATTTATAGTAATTTCTCTGTCTTGCCTTGTACTGCTGCTGCAAAACAAGAAATTTCACAATACGTGTCAATATTAATAAACATGATTGAGATTCTGAGTATTAGTGTTTGTATTATTTAGGCTTTTTCCCTATTTGATTTACGTTGATCAGATCTCACCCATTTTCTCTTTCTTTGTTCAATGTTTGTTAATGTATCTCAACTTGTATAATTTCAATATGTCTGCTTTGCACTTTTGTGTCGTAATATCTTTTTCATGATATGAACACTGAAATTATTCATACTACTCCCAAGTGCGGCCTTACCAAATTGTTCTTCTAAAAGGATTCTACAGTGCCCCAATATTCAAGTGAATTATTTCTGAAAGGGTTCCAGACTTGTTCACCTTTTTAAAAATTAAAAGTAGATCAATTCTTGCAATGCCTCCATCTGTTCGAGTTGAAATCTATGTCATTGTACTCTCTTGGCATAACATTGAGCAATATTTTGGATTATCCCTTTCCAATCACTTACTGACAATATCAGCAAGGTCATCTTATTTGCGCTTCATTCCCAGCATGTAAAGTCGAAGTTGCCTCATTTTTTCCTCATAATTTTGAAACCCTGATGAAAGTCGTCATTTTCCAGCTCTTTGTACCACTTTCCTGCACTTGCATTCACATCCTGGACAAGTGCTTGAACTACTTTCTCCCAGTTTTATCTGTAGCTAAACATTCATTTATGGAGATGTAGCTAATTCTAATCCAGTGCAGTAAATAGGCCACAATCTCTTGCTTGATATTTATTTTCTAAAATTCTCATTTTGTTTAATGTGTTGACCTTTCTGATTAAACACTTAAATACATTTGACATAATTGGAACTGGGTAATTCAAATGATGCAAATTAATCACTGATGTGTTGTCATTGCACTGTATTTACAGAACTTTAATTCAAAATTATTTTCTTTGTTATTGAAGTCAATTAGTTAGAAGTGTATTCTTAGTTGATAGCATTAAATATGCATAGTACACATTCCACTTTTAACATCTACTGATTTTAAAATAAAATTGCATATTTAATTAAATTGTTCCTGCTACATTGGGTTTCTCCAAATTTCTTTTATTTTGTTCTAACTCCCTTTAATTCAACAACTTCAAAAAAGCTCTCCATACATTTAAGTAAAAAGTAATAGTTACAAATGAGTATTAAATATTGTTTTAGATATCAAGTATCCTTCAAATAAACATAATTGTGATCATCTATTTTACGGAAAGCCAAAAGGACAAAAATTACTTTTAATTCAACTGAAGCAATTGCAAATGAGTTTTTCAGCTTATAAAGCTGCATTAAATGTGAATAGCTTGCATGAAATTTCATATTTACATTGTATGCCTTTTAACAGAGAATTCAGTTTTGATTAATTATGTTAACAATGCATCAAATGGCTTGGAACCAAATTGAAATAATGTGTAAAGAAATATTTCATTGTTCTTCTTCATCTGACAGGAGGTTATTAAAAATTTAGTGAAAAGGTACGTTGCAGCTATGATCAGAAGTGCCAAAACTGATGAAGGACTTACAGAAGAGAATTTTAAGGTAAATATAAAAGTTCTACATTCTGGTATTAATCTTTATACAGCAAAGGTAGAAAAAGATGGAACTACTCAGCAGGACAGTCAGCATATGTGACAAGAGTGAAGTGAACATAGAATAGTACAGCACATTACAGGCCCTTTGGCCCACAATGTTGTGCCAACCCTCAAACCCTGCCTCCCATATAACCCCCCCACCTTAAATTCCTCCATACACCTGTCTAGTAGTCTCTTAAAGTGAAGCATGTTAATCCATTGAATAATGTCACATTATTGATTACACAAAGTTTTGCAACAGAAATATTGTTTTTTTTAATTATTTATTAAACTCAGTTGTCAAGAAATGTATCCTGGCTTGTAGTGCAATATATGCTGACCCAATTAAACTTTGTTTACATTTTGTTCTGAATGTTCAGGTGAACTGAGAATTTGACTAAAAGAACTCAAAACTTTATACAATGTAATTTGGCTCATGTTGAAAATATATATTTATTCCTGTCTCTTGACCTATCGAGGGTGACAACAGCACTTGACTCAAACAAGACAGTTCAAAGAAACATGGACTGCTTTGTTTCCATTTAGAATTATGTATCCATAATAATCACATTTCAATACAATGATTATCAACGCCAGCAATATTCTCTGAATGTGTGGATACCAGTTGAACTGCAGATCCCAGAACATCTTCTTGGACTGAAATAGCTGTTGTATTGCCTTTTGCAATTTTCTACTTGCTATTTGCTTAGAGTTATCTGGGCTGTAGGATGGTCTGTTAGCAGGAATATCGATGCCACTGCTGTGGAAATGCAATCTGCAATGCAAGTGGACAGATTGTGTGGCATTGCAAGAGTGACGAAATTTCAGAACTATCCCTGTTTGAAACAAGCAGTGTCCAAAATTTTGCTTTACAAATGATATTAGTGAGACATTATTACTCATCTTAATTCCCGAGTAACATTCCCTATAGTTATTCCCAGGTGTGGGCATGTGTCCAAGTGGTTAAGGCATTCGACTAGCGACCTGAAGGTCGTGAGTTCGAGCCCCACCCGAGGCAGTATGTTGTGTCCTTGAGCAAGGCACCTAACCACACAGTGCTCTGCAATGACACCGGTGCCAAGCTGTATCGGCCCTTGCCCCTTCCTTGGACAACATCGGTGTCGTGGAGAAGGTAGACTTGCAGCATGGGCAACTGCCTGTCTTCCATACAACCTTGCCCAGGCCTGCGCCCTGGAGAGTGAAGACTTTTGAGGCGCAGATCCATGGTCTCGCAAGACTAACGGATGCCTTAAAGTTAATCCCAGTAAGTGATGCTGCTCTTTGATTTATACTGAGCCATACAGATCAAAAGGAGTTTAAGTCAATATTCAGTCAACCTCCTTCTGTGGTTCATGACAACGTGTCATGTAAGCTGACCCATTTATTTAATGCCGCTTAGGCGATCAGTTCATTAGCTCCGAAGAGACCCTGTACCATTCTCTTCTTTTACCTTTCCAACTAATACTGGAAGCTAACCCTTACATACAGGCCTAATGATCAACTTCAATGACAGGTTTCAGAGGTGGCAAGAAAGCTTGTTGTTTCCTGACCTTTTCAGTTTGGTTTTATTAAGTTTTAACTCTCAGAAACTTTACCAGTACCCAGTGGAGAGAAACTACCATCCTTAGGTGGCACTATTATTGAATATTGACATCAAAAAGCCCTTGTGCCAGCACAAAGAATGTCACCAACAAAGGAGAAGTAACATTCCAGTCAATCTAGCAAACACTTGGGAAAATACATTGGCATGGATACTTTGCATGTTTTCAGACCTTTTCCAAGAAAATTGTTTTTCTAGGCGTACTATACATACTAAATTGTAATTAATTAATTCCTCTTTGTATTTATTACACTGAGCATTATTATCATTATTTCACTCCAGGATCTCACTGTGTATGAAATAACTTGTAGTATATGAATGTAGATTGGAATGCTATCAAATAATTATTCTGCTCCTGTTAATAGGGATATTGCACCTCTGTAATGTTAAGAAAGCTTGTTGTTCCATGACTTGTTCAAGTTAGTTTAACTATAACTCTCGTAAAAGTTGCATATAATTATGAGGACCTACAATACTTCCTTGGCACTTCTGCAGAACTCCATTTAATAGTACAGCTCTATCCAAAGTTCCTCTGGCTTAGGAAATACTATTGACAAGAGAGGAGTAACATACCTGTCATATTAGCATACACTTGGGGAAAGAAATGCTAGTATCTGTACCTCAAAGGGTAACTATGGAAATGAATACGAGGAATATATTAGAATGTCTATGCTGCCACCAATCCTGGGAGTTGGATTATTAGAGGAACACATGCAAAATGCTGGATGAGCTCAGCAAGTCAGGCAGCATCAATGGAGGGGAATAAGCAGTTGACGTTTGGGGCTGAGACTCTTGATCAGGACTGGAAAGGAAGGGGGTCAAAGCCAGAATTAGAAACATAGAAAATAGGTGCAGGAGTAGGCCATTCGGCCCTTCGAGCCTGCACCGCCATTTATTATGATCATGGCTGATCATCCAACTCAGAACCCTGCCCCAGCCTTCCATCCATACCCCCTGATCCCCGTAGCCACAAGGGCCATATCTAACTCCCTCTTAAATATAGCCAATGAGCTGGCCTCAACTGTTTCCTGTGGCAGAGAATTCCACAGATTCACCACTCTGTGAAGAAGTTTTTCCTAATCTCGGTCCTAAAAGGCTTCCCCTTTATCCTCAAACTGTGACCCCTCGTTCTGGACTTCCCCAACATCGGGAACAATCTTCCTGCATCTGGCCTGTCCAATTCCTTTAGGATTTTATACGTTTCAATCAGATCCCCCCTCAATCTTCTAAATTCCAACGAGTACAAGCCCAGTTCATCCAGTCTTTCTTCATATGAAAGTCCTGCCATCCCAGGAATCAATCTGGTGAATCTTCTTTGTACTCCCTCTATGGCAAGGATGTCTTTCCTCAGATTAGGGGACCAAAACTGCACACAATACTCCAGGTGTGGTCTCACCAAGGCCTTGTACAACTGCAGTAATACCTTCCTGCTCCTGTACTCGAATCCTCTCGCTATAAGTGCCAGCATACCATTCGCCTTTTTCACCGCCTGCTGTACCTGCATGCCCACTTTCAATGACTGGTGTATAATGACACCCAGGTCTCGTTGCACCTCCCCTTTTCCTAATCGGCCACCATTCAGATAATCTGTTCTCCTATTTTTGCCACCAAAGTGGATAACTTCACATTTATCCACATTAAATTGCATCTGCCATGAATTTGCCCACTCACCCAACCTATCCAAGTCACTCTGCATCCTCTTAGCATCCTCCTCACAGCTAACACTGCCACCCAGCTTTGTGTCATCCGCAAACTTGGAGATGCTGCATTTAATTCCCTCATCCAAGTCATTAATATATATTGTAAACAACTGGGGTCCCAGCACTGAGCCTTGTGGTACCCCACTAGTCACTGCCTGCCATTCTGAAAAGGTCCTGTTTATTCCCACTCTTTGCTTCCTGTCTGCTAACCAATTCTCTATCCACATCAATACCTTACCCTCAATACCGTGTGCTTTAAGTTTGCGCACTAATCTCCTGTGTGGGACCTTGTCAAAAGCCTTTTGAAAATCCAAATATACCACATCCACTGGTTCTCCCCTATCCACTCTACTAGTTACATCCTCAAAAAATTCTATGAGATTCGTCAGACATGATTTTCCTTTCACAAATCCATGCTGACTTTGTCCGATGATTTCACCGCTTTCCAAATGTGCTGTTATCACATCTTTGATAACTGACTCCAGCAGTTTCCCCACCACCGATGTTAGGCTAACCGGTCTATAATTCCCCGGTTTCTCTCTCCCTCCTTTTTTAAAAAGTGGGGTTACATTAGCCACCCTCCAATCCTCAGGAACTAGTCCAGAATCTAAAGAGTTTTGAAAAATCATCACTAATGCAGCCACTATTTCTTGGGCTACTTCCTTAAGTTAGGGGAAGAGGAAGGAGTACAATTTGGCAAGTGATAGTTGAAACCAAGTGAGGGGGAAGATAGGTGGAAGGCTGGGGGAGAGGGGATGAAGTAAAAAGTTGGGAGGTAATAGGTGGAAGAGGTGAAGGTCTGAAGAAGGAAGCTAATAGGAGAAGGCAGTGGACCATAGAAGAAAGGTAAGGAAGCAGGAAACCAGAGAGAAGTTATGGACAGATGAGGCTAAGAAAAGGGGTAAGAGGGTAATTAGAATTGGGAATGTAAATAGAGAGGAGGAGGGAGGGGGAGAAATTACCATGTCAGAGAAATTGATGTTCATGCTATCCAGATGGAATATATTATGTTGCTCCTCCAACCTGAATTTGACTTCATCATAGCAGTAGAGGAGGCCATGGAAAGACATATCAGAATGGGATTGGGAAGTTGAATTGAAATGGGTAGCCACTGAGAGATCTTGCATTTGTGGCAGACAGAGCGAAGGTGCTCAACAAAGCAGTCTCCCAATCAATGTCAGGTGAATGGGTCTTTCATGGTAGGATAGTTTAAACATGAATTTAATCTGTTCAATACAGATAAAATATATACTCAGGAGGCACCTTAAGTACCTCCCATATCTGAGTGTATGTTCATGGTCTTCTGCTGCTGTAACCCATCCACTTCATGTTCAATATGTTGTGCATTCAGAGATGCTCTTTTGCACAGCACTGTTGTAATGCATGGTTATTTGAGTTACTATTGCCTTCCTGTCAGCTTGAACTAGTTTGACCATTCCCTTCTGATCTCAGTCATTAACAAGGCATTTCTACTCGCAGAACTGCTGCCCACTGGATTATTTGTTTTATTTTTTGCACTGATCTCTGTAAACTCTAGAGACTGTTGTGTGTGAGAATCTTAGGAGATCAGCAGCTTCTGAGATACTCAAAAAACCCCATCTGGCACACAATCAAAGTCATTTAGATCATCACATTTCTTCCCCATTCTGATGTCTGAACAACAGCTGAATTTTTGACCATGTCTTTATGCTTTTATGCATTGAGTTTCTATCACATGATTTGCTGATTAGATATTTGCATTAATGATTAGGTGTACAGGTGCACCCTAATATAGTGGCCACTGAGTTTAGTTCTTTTTATCATCACTGTAGGAACTAAAACAGGACATCTCCAGTTTTCGCTATGAGGTTCTCGACCTGCTGGGAAACAGAAAATCTTCTCGAAGAACGTACTCGACCAGCAGTGATGGGATGCAGATAGGAGAATTGGATGATGATAGTGCAGAAGAAAAGATAAATAAAATAGTGTCATTCAGTTTGGCCGGTGAAAGCAATGACAAGAAGAAGTTGAAAATGAACTCTTTCAGTGTCTCTGCTCTAATAAAATCAGTTTCTGGAATTGATCTCGAAGAGAAGTCAAAAAATAACAGATTGGGCAAGCAATCCCCATCAATCCAAAATGGCAATCGATTGCAGAGGTACCCAAACTCCAAGAAGGATTCTTTTAAAAGGCTTGGTCTTCTGTTTAGCAAGATGAATGGTCAACTCTCAGAATCAACTCCAGAGCCTGTCTCCAGTATTTCTGATGGACTGCTTCAGGCACACAATATGTGGCAGGACTTCAAGTATTCCCAAATTGCCAGCCCTAACAATAAAGCAAAGAGTGAGAGTAGTCTTAATGCTGTCGGTCTTAATGAGGTCAATAGAAGAAACAGAATTGATAGCCATTGTTCAACTAACCATACAGACTCATTTCATTGTTCTTCCAATATTAGTGCCTCCAACAACAAACTCATTGACTCGTCAAGTGATGTCTATGACTCTTGGGGGGAAGCCTGTGATTTGCTAATGACCAGATGGAATAGCCACCAGGAGGATTATGTAACAACTCGATTATAATATACAGGACAATGTATAGATAGTACTTTACCACAAGCGGATTTGGATTGTGTCCATACAGAATTATTTTTAAAACTATCAAGCATCTGGAACATAAACCTGTAAAGGGAGTTTTCTGAAGAAAAACCCTGTGTTCTGTAAATTCACAGAATGGTCCAAATAATATTGAACCTCATAGCAATTGCTGTTATTTATGCACAAGTACCACAGCTATTTCAAGTCCAGATGGAAAATGAAAACATGATTTTGAAGACAAGTCTTTCTGCAGTTAGCTTTGCAAAAATGGCATCTCACACCTGACCCCCCCCCCCATTTAAATGCATTGAGTGGCATGAAGCTCCTGTATTTGCACAATTGATACAAAGTAAACTTGCCAACAAAAGTTGTCATTTCAAGTCTAAATACACTTTTTAATTGGTGTGTGATTTACAGCCAGTAAACCTCTCTTATACCAAAACTTAATTATCATAGACTGGTGTCTGTTTTCTTCAGGTTTTAAAAGTTATTGGAGATATAAAGGTACATTGCATACTTTTTCTGTGGACTAAGGAAAAGTCTTTCCTCCTCTCATTTCTGCAACTAATTTGATGCTAATTTTATCCATTCTAATTTGTACAGTCTTCATGTTATTTCCCCCTAAACTCACAATGTCTTCCTCTCTTCTTCCAGTACCTGATTTAATTCTGGTTCATCCTCAAATGCAAGCTTATTGTCATCCAACTGTACACATGTTTACAGCTAAACAAAACAACACTCCTGTGGGACCCTTGTACAAAACATAATACATACTGTATGTCACATACAGCACATAAAATAATATTAACGTGTAATAGAAAATGTCCTGTAGATGTACAAGTTGACAGAAAATGCATAAGACTGAGATGCATCCTCCATCGTCGAGCACCTCCACTCTATCTGCCACAACAGACAGGATCTCCCAGTATTCACCCACTTCAACTCCGCTTCCCACTCCCATTCAGATATGTCCTCTACTGCCATGATGAGGCTAAACTCAGGTTGGAGGGGCAACACCTCATATACCGTCTAGGTAGTCTCCAGCCCCTTGGTATGAACATAGAATTCTCCAACTTCCAGTAATTCCCTCCCCCTCCCTTCCTCTATCCTTATATCACTCTGCCCCCTCCCCCAGCTGCCTATCACCTCCCTCATGGTTTCACCTCCTACTACCCATTGTGTTTTCCCCTATTCCTTCACCTTTCCTGCCTATCACCTCCCTGTTTCCCCTCCGCCCCCTTTATCTTTCCCCTTACTGGTTTTTTACCTGGAACCTACCAGCCTTCTCCTTCCCACCCTCCCCCCCACCTTCTTTATAGGGCCTCTGCTCCTTCCCTCTACAGTCCTGACGAAGGGTTCCGGCCCGAAACGTTGACTAATCGTTTCCATGGATACTGCCCGACCTGCTGAGTTCCTCCAGCGTGTTGTGAGTGTTGCTTTGACCCCAGCATCTGCAGATTATTTTGTGTTTATAATCCCTCTGCTTCTATCAGGGCCCTTCCCAGTTTATGAATGCCCAACCTAACTACAGCCCATACATACAGACAATCATTTGAAGGGCCAGTGGCATAGATTTGCAGGCTGCTGCAAGGTTGCATCTATCTTCCGTCACTTGGGAAAACACAGTTTGTATCTGCTTTTCCGATTTGCAAACTGTTTGGTTACGAAACCTGGTGATGACCATTAGTTGCTTGCCCTGTTCGTTGAGTTTCCTTATATTCTAATATTAGAATATATTTCCTAATCTTACTACTATTACTACTATTAAACAGGCAAGAGCAAATTCAAATAATGGTGGCTGCTATTTGTTGTTTTGGTAATCTTTGTCCATCAAATATTATAATGGGAGATCCGTACACCTTTCAGAGCAGGAAGCATCTCTTCACCCACACACCACCCACTGAATCTCCTGTTTCCATCTGCCCTCCCCACTTACTCGACTTGATTCCATGCCCTGCCTTCCCCTCCTGTCAGATTCCATCAGTTGCAACCGGCCACCTATCATCTCCCAGCCACTGTCACTATTTCCACTCTCCCTTCCTGTCACCGTTCCTCAGCTGGATCCACCAGTCGATTGCATCTCCTGCTCCTGCTCTTCCCTTCACTCTTTCATAAGAGCTATCTCATCTCTATCTTTCCATCCAGATGAAGAGTCTTGACCTGAAATGTCAACTTTCCGTTTTCTTGTACGGATGCGGCCTGACCTAGGTTCCTCCGGCATCTTTGTGTTCCAACAGTATGGTTGACTCATAACGGTCTCCTTATTTCGGGAAAAATGAGAGGAGAAAGATAATACTAGCTTTTCCTGTGATATCCACATATATGCCACATAACAATCAATATAGTAAATCGTGTAAGGTTCTGCTTGTTGGCAAAAAGACAAGGGGGCAGAAGAACAGAGAGAGCCAATAATAGGGAGGGAGTTAGGTAGAGGGGGAGGTTAGTGATTGTGAAGAAATATTTATAACACATTGAACACAAAAGTCAATAAGTAACACTAAATTTCCAAATTTGGCTTCAGCTGTAGAATAGCATCTGGTTCTTGGAAGGATACAAAAGGAATTCATAACAAATGGTTCCAAAAATGGGAGACTGCAGTTTTGCTGATAGAGTTGAAATGCTGAAGTTTAGCAGGGAAATAATGGTAATTATTAATTGCCAAGTCAGAACAAATATGGAAAACAGGATAGAAACTTGTGCTCTATACAAAGGAAATTCAATATCATTGAGGTCCTCTTATTTCAGAAATAGAAATCATCTGGCATTCATTACTACACTGTGCCTTTAGCTCAAACAACAAAAGATGAACTTCTATCCCCAAAGATTTATTAACAGGTAGATGCAATTAAAGGGGTTGTCCCTAAAACCTGAGTTGATGCAATTGTGCTTAGGATGTGACATGTATTGCCGGAACTGAAATTAGCTAAATACTTTAGGGTGATAACCTTACCGTGATTTGGTTTCCTGTATAGGAAACAGGACATAACAGATTTTTCTTTGAAAGACCTAACGTGGATTTGGTGGGCCAAATTTTCTCTCTGCAATATTGTTCAAAGAGTAGTGTAAATGAGGAATGAGTGTACAAGTGTAGTAACTGTGAAAATCACAGGAAGTTTAAGGGAGAAATGTTGCTTTACATGGGTTTTAGAGCTGCATAAAGATGCCAACAACCTAAACTGGTTTGCCACTTATCTCTTCCTTGCCACAAATTCCTGCTGATTTTCACATTAATAACACACCTGTTATTTCAAAGCTGATATTGTAAATCAAAATACAGTATAAACTAGCTTGTTCAGTGCTTCAAACTTTCTGACGTCTGCTGCTATGCCAACATGTGAACGGTTACCACGGTTGTCCATTGTAGCCTTTTGTTCTGTTGAAGGTTTGATTGAGGACAGTGGGTGGTGCACAGCACATTTGTAATCTATGTTGTTATAGCACCAGGACCTCTGCACAGAAGACCATTTACTGGAAAGTAATATTGGGTAAGATGAAATAATAGAGAGAAAGATTATTTAGGTCAAATCTCCCCTATTATTTGTCATCTCTGATATTAGATATTGTGGCCACCAGCAATTTGCATGGCTGAATATTTACAATCAGATTTAAACCTCAGAAAATAATGTTTCCATGGTAATTTTCATCTGATGCAGCAGTGGTCTCAAAGGAGTAAAGACAGCAAGAGCTGGAACAATGTGACACTGGGACGATCACATCAAGGGGGAAAATGATACAGGCCAAATCAGAAAAAAATTGAATATCCTGTGTCTATTTCCAAGATAATGCTGCTAGAGCTCACAATGTCATTGTTACGATTGCTGACCAGTGTTGAGCACATATGAACAAATTTTAGCCCAGCATTGTTTTCTGCAGACGTTTCTCAATATTCATAGCACATGAACCATATTCACCAGAGTTTATTTTAATTCCCTAATTATAACCAATAACGGCACCCACTGCCATGGCTTCAATGGTGACATATTATTCTTGAAGCCGCCTCCTCCTAATAGGTGGTTATTTACCATCACCATTCATAATTCGATAAGGTGGGTCTAATTTGAGGTTTGAGAGTTCAATTAGCTCTGTCTGTTACACATTGTTTTTGCTATTCAGTATGCTTGTCATCCTGTTTTGTGGCTACACTAGGATGGTACTGTGTTATTTTTATGTGTGCCTGACAGGCCCTTGGAACTTCTCCTTGAACCAAGATTAATAGTAAGGAGGTAATATGGAACGTGCTTAGCCATAAAGTTACATATTGGGGTGGTATACATTCCTGCTGCTGATGTCATCTACATCATATTGTGGATGCCCAGGTTTGAGCTCCAGTTTTGTCAGTCTAACCTGTATAAAGACAAATTAGACAAGAATGGTGATCACTGCTATCTTGGACAGATACATCAACCACAGGTAGGTTGGGGAGGACAAGGTCAAGTAGGTTTATTCTTTATGTTGGTTTCTGACTACCTGCTGCAGACCCAGTCTGGCAGCTTCCACTTGAGGGTTCAGAGAACAGAGGCAGCATTGGTGCCACCAAGCCATCTTCATGATGGACACTGAAGTCCTTCTGATTAAACTTTGTGTTATTTGCAATTCTTCTTCCAAGTGTTGTTCAACATGGAAGAGCACAAATTCAACAGCTGAGAGAGGACTGAAGGGGTTAATCATGAGGCAGTTTCCTTCCGTATTTTGACCCAGTGCTGTGATACCTTAGGGAATCTGGTGTTTATATTGATGATTCCAAGAGGCACTTCCTCATGTTTGTACTTCACTATGCCACCAACTGTGGTAGGCCTGTCCAGCTGGTGGGATGTGAGATGTGCTGGCATTAAATCTAGAAGCAACATTGCTCAAGCACAGTGTCACTTTACATTTCCCGTTATCTGTTTTATTTTGTTGTCCACTTAAGACAACCAACCCATGGCTGTGTGCATTTCCATAATGAGAATAGTAGCATTTTTCTTAGGTGCCACATTAACAAACATTGGCACAGTAACATGCTAAGTTTGTATATACAAACTCTCATCCTCATTTGTGAAATTTCCAAGCAAGGATTATTTAATGTAAGTAGGAATCCTCTCCTTTCCCAGGGACAACCTCACCACAAAATAATCAAGGGTGTAATGTTGAGGCTTTTTTAAAACAGTGGTGAGGCCTCACTTGGAGTACTGTGAGCAGTTTTGGGCCCCTTTTCTAAGAAAGGATGGGCTTGGAGAGGATTGAAAGGAGGTTCTCAAAATTGATCCTTGGATTGAGGCAGCATATGAGAAGCATTTGGTGGCTGATTGTCTCTACTCCCTGGAAGTCAGAAAAATTAGGGGTGACCTCACTAAAACCTATTGAATCTTGAAAGGCCTTGACAGTGTAGATGTGGAGAGGGGAGTCTTGGAATAGAGAGATGTCCTTTTAGCATGGAGATAAGGAGGAATTTCATTAGCAAGAGAGTGGTGGATCCATGCAGTTCTGAGGAGGCCAAGTCATTAGATTAATTAATAATGAATAACTTTGAAATACTATTAAAGTTGGCAAAGGTATGTGCACACAAAAGATGTCTCTTCAGTCTGAATGGAAGGGTCTCTGTCCATAAGACTGACACTTTATTCCTTTCCATAGATGGTGCCTGACCTGCCCAGCATGTTGTGTGATGGCTCTGGCTTTCCAGTACCTACACCATCTCCTGTTAAACATTCCCTCTGACAGTTTTTATTTTGACTGGTATGGACGGTTAGTAACTTGGTCATGTGACATCATTGCAGGCTTCATAAATAAGTTGATACATGGATCAATCATATCAACAGGTTCCTGAAGATCCAATACAACTGAACTCCAAATTAAAGTGAAGGGAAATAAAAGACAAACCGTCCTTATGAATAATATGCACATATTATATCATTTTAAAATTCCAAAATTTCCACTTCTACAAAGAGTGGCTTGGTACAGGTTTTGTGGTAATAGTATTTGTGTATCGCCCTAGCAACAATGAGAAAAAAAAATCCTTGACTCAAAAGAAATTTGTTCAACTACCCTAATATTAGGTAAACAAGGTAATTACCAAGTTATACACTCTACTCCCACCTTCAACCTTTATCTGAACTTTTGGATCATCATGTAGTTATGTCACTGTGAGTGCTCAGATTTGCTAGGTTGATAACCCTTCATGGAGTCATCTGTTATCACATGAAACTTTTCCTTAAACTGTTTCTTCTCTTTGTGATGCACCCACACAACTTCAGAAAATGGTAGCTGACAGGATGCAGAGCTCAGTATTACATGATTACAAGGAGAAGACTGCCCACGATGACTCATTTCTAGGAAATTGGCTAAGTTCAGCTAAATGGCTAAATTGAGCCAAATAAAACTCTGGAGATTATTCAATGACATTCATGACTTGTGTAGCAGATAGGGTATACTAGTAGACAATCATGAAATAACCATCCTCTGATTTGTTCATGTAACTAGCAGACAACTTTTGCTGACTAGTGATCCTCAGACATCAGAATTGATGGTCTAGTCTGGTAGACAAGATGATTAGACTTTCGCTGGTGAAGTCTTTCCTAGGATTCTTGCCATTTACAAAACCCTGTTTGATATTAAGGTCTTAAGGTATGTGGGCCTGGACTAGCTTAGCTCCTGAGTTCCACATGGAACTAAACACCAAGCAATTATCACATTTGATATGATGGCCTTTGTACCACCAATAGATCAAACTATCATGAATCCCAATTTTTGACACTTGTTATTTGGTCTCTAAAGTAAGCAGGTTACTACAACATTCTATACAAAGTTTGCAATAGATTAAAGTACAAGTATAATGGAACAGGAAGCACATTTGCAGTGCAGCAGGGAGTCTACACCAAACTGACACTTCACATTTCAATCACACACAGAGGTTAAAGCCCATGATTGTTTAAATGCAAGGATTGTCTGAAATAGTTGCAGCCATGAATCCCACAAGCCCACTGCCAACACTTATGGTTAAATCTTGTTGGAATCAGCTCCATAAGTATAATGAAGATGTTGACAGCTCCCCTGGCCAACGAAGGGATCTATGTTAGAAGCCAATACTGGGCTGTGTGAAGAATAGCGGACCTGACCTCCATGCCTCCACTATCTATACCATCTTTGCCCTTGGTACCATCTCCCAAGCACAATCTCATAGCCATATACAGTGTATTTAGTGACTTCCTGAAATTAATTGAAAAGAAAAAACCCTGAATGTAAAAATAGAAAAATGGGGATCCTTTGAGGTCTGGTGGCACTCATGAAATGAGAAACAAAGTTAATGGTTCAGCTCAATAACCTTTCATTGGAATAGAAAGAAATGAAAAAAAAGCATACTACATAGGAGAGAGGATTTAAGGGCACAAAAAAGAATGCTCATGTTAGGGTGGAGACCAAGGTTGCCCAAGTGACACAATGTCATGTGAAAGAGGAAAATGATTACTCATTACTAACCACTGCAGACCTACCTGGGTGAGTGTGAGTAGAGGAAGGAGATGGAGAGAGAAGAAAATACAATGGAACAGTGAGATGCCAAAAACAGTTGCTGAAGATCTGAAATAAAAGTGAGCATTTAGAATACTCACGCTATTAGGTAGCATCTGCAGAGCAACAGAGAGAAACTGCTTTTGGTGGAGGACCAGAATATTCATATAAATTTATTCAGAGATACAGCACTAACAGCCCCTCCCACTGCAACAAGCTCGCACTGCCCACTTACACCCATGTGACCAGTGAATCTACTAACTCCTACAAGACCTTAAGACATAGCAGTACTAGGCCATTCAGCCCATTGAGTCTATCCCACCATTCCATCATGGCAGAGCCCAGATCTCACCCAACCCCCTATACCCATGTCTTTGGAATGTGGGAGGAAACACACATGGTCATAGGGAGAACGTACAAATGTCTTACAGACATCAGCAGCATTAAACCCAGTTGTTGACACTATATTGCATTTTGATCATTGCTACACAACTGTGCTCATGCCTTTGCTCTCAATCTTGCCCTTTTAATCAAAGGTTGATCGCCCTATGTCCTCACCTCCTGACCAATAGTCTCCACACTTTATGGACAGTTTTTTCCACAATTTTTTTTTTTTTTTTTAAACCATTTTCAATGAGATGCAATGATCTTCTCCCCGCTTCAGTATTCTAAAAGTGCCGTGTTCTATCTCCAGCAACCATTCTTCTTCCATATAACACCCACCATTTTGCCTTGATACAGCCAATCATCTAGGAATTCAAACAGTCCTTCGAGGTGAAGTAACAATTCATTAGCAGTTCTTCTAATGTATTGTGCTACACTCACTCATAACAGGATACTCTTTATTTTGGAGAATCCAGACTCTTTGCAAAACACCAACATCTGACCACAAAGGTACCCCTAGGTTTCTAGTCATCTATCAGGCCGTCCTCCTCCTCCCGGCTTACAAACAGAAACTGAAGCGGGAGGTCACAGTGTCAAAAGTGTTGTTGTGTTGGACGCAGGAAACGGATGAGGTCCTCCGTGACTGCTTTGAATCAGTGGACTGGTAAGTATTCAAGAACTCGGCAACCAACCTCAATGAGTATGCCTCAGCTGTCACAGACTTTATCTGGAAATGCACAAAGGACTGTGTGTCTCGCAAGATGATCCGGGTATTCCCCAACTGGAAACCTTGCATGAATTAGGAGGTCAAGTCCCTTTTGAAGGCTAGAGCTGTGGCTTTTTAGGTCCAGGGATACAAGTCACTACATGGAATCCAGGCATGAACTCCAGAAAGCCATTAAGGGCGTCAAGAGGCAATATCGAGCCAAGTTGGAAGCCCAGGCTAACCAGAGGGATGCCAGTAGACTATGACAGACTCTAAATGAGATCACTGGGCGCAAAGAAAAGGCTGGGAATATCAACAACTGTGATGCTTCTCTTCCTGATGAACTTAATGTATTCCATACAAGATTAGACCAGAAGAGGAGCATCCCACTCCCTCCGGATGAACTGGACCTGGTGGCATCAAGATTTATCATCAGTGAGGAGGACATTAGAAGGGTCTTCCTGAAGATAAATCCAAGGAAGGCGCCAGGCCCATATGGCATCCCAGGATGGGTTCTCCGGGCCTGTGCAAGCGAGCTAGCTGGAGTGTTTGCTGACATCTTCAACTGCTCCTTGCTTCAGTCTAAGATCCCCTCGTGTTTTAAGGAGGCAACGATAATGCCAGCGCTAAAGAGGAGCAAGCTGGCATACCTGAATGACTATCGACCTGTGGCTCTGATATAAATTGCTATGAAGTGCTTCGAGCGATTGGTTATGGCACACATCAACCACAGCCTACCGGTCAACCTCGACGCTTTGCCATTCACCTACCGGAGCAACAGGTCAACGGCAGATGCCATCTCTCTGGCCCTACATTCCTCCTTAGAACACCTGGAGAATAAAGACGCATATGTAAGGCTCCTTTTCATTGACTACAGCTCTGCCTTTAATACCATCATTCCAAATAAACTGATTCCTAAGCTCCGGAACCTGGGCCTGAGCACTCAGATCTGCAGCTGGATCTTCAACTTCCTCACAGACAGGACCCAGGCTGTAAAAATAGGGGACAAGCTCGCCTCTACAATCACTCTGAGCACCGGTGCCCCACAAGGCTGTGTACTCCGCCCTCTGCTGTACTCACTGTACACCCATGATTGTGTAGCCAAGTTTCCCTCGAACTCAATATACAAGTTTGCTGATGACACCACAATTGTAGGCTGTATCTCGGGTAATGATGAGTTTGAGTAGAGGGGAAATTAAGAACCTGGTGGCATGGTGCAAAGACAATAACCTATCCCTCAATGTCAGCAAGATGAAGGAATTGGTTGTTGACTTCAGAAGGAGTAGCGGACTGCACGACCCCATTTACATTGGTGGTACGCAAGTGGAACAAGTCAAAAGCTTTAAGTTCCTCGGGGTCACTATCACAAATGACCTGACTTGGTCCAACCAAGCAGAGTTCACTGCCAAGGCCCACCAGCACTTTTACTTCCTGAGAAAGCTAAAGAAATTTGGCCTGTCCCCTAAAACCCTCACTAATTTTTTATAGATGCAACATAGAAAGCATTCTTCCAGAATGCATCACAACCTGGTATGGAAGTTGTCCTGTCCAAGACCCAAAAAAGCTGCAGAAGATAGTGAACACAGCCCAGCACATCACACAAACCAATCTTCCGTCCTTGGACTCATTTTACACCGGACGCTGTCGGAGCAGTGCTGCCAGGATAATCAAGGACACGACCCACCCAGCCAACACACTTATCGTCCCTCTTCCCTCCGGGAGAAGGCTCAGGAGCTTGATGACGCCTTGGCCAGAATCAGGAACAGCTTCTTTCCAACTGTGATAAGACTGCTGAACAGATCCTGACCCAGATCTGGGCCGTACCCTCCAAATATCCAGACCTGCCTCTCGGTTTTTTTGCACTACCTTACTTTCACTTTTCTATTTGTGATTTATAATTTAAATTTTTAATATTTACTATCGATTTGTACTCCAGGGAGCGCAAAGCACAGAATCAAACATTGCTGTGATGATTGTATGTTCCAGTATCAATTGTTTGGCGACAATAAAGTATCACTTCAAATTTTCATCTTGTTCTGTTAGGTCTTAAGCCTCCTAAAGTGTTTCAATAAATTCCCCACATAAGATCATGAAACAGTACGCTCTGTTAGAAACATGGAAAATAGGTGGAGGCCACTCAGCCCTTTGAGCCTGCACCACCATTCAGTATGATCATGGCTGATCATCCAACTCAGAACCCTGTACCAGCCTTCCCCCCCATACCCCCGATCCCTTTAGCCACAAGGGCCATATCTAACTCCCTCTTAAATATAGCTAATGAACTGGCCTCAACTGTTTCCTGTGGCAGAGAATTCCATAGATTCACCACTCTCTCTGTGAAGAAGTGTTTCCTAATCTCGGTCCTAAAAGGCTTCCCCTTTATCCTCAAACTGTGACCCCTCATTCTGGACTTCCCCAACATCTGGAACAATCTTCCTGCACCTAGCCTGTCTAATCCCTTTAGAATTTTATATGTTTCAATAAGATCCCCCCTCAATCTTCTAAATTCCAACAAGTATAAGCCTAGTCAATCCAGTCTTTCATATATAAAAGTCCTGCCATCCCAGGAATCAATCTGGTGAACCTTCTTTGTACTCCCTCTATGGCAAGAATGCCTTTCCTCAGATTAGTGGACCAAAACTGCACACAATACTCCAGCTGTCGTCTCACCAAGGCCTTGTACAACTGCAGTAGTACCTCCCTGCTCCCGTACTCAAATCCTCTTGCTATGAATGCCAGCATACCATTCGCCTTTTTCACCGCCTGCTGAAACTGCATGCCCACTTTCAATGACTGGTGTATAATGACACCCAGGTCTCATTGCACCTCCCCTTTTCCTAATCAGCCACCATTCAGATAATAATCTGTTTTCCTGTTTTTGCCACCAAAGTGGATAACCTCACATTTATCCACATTAAATTGCATCTGCCATGAATTTGCCCACTCACCTAACCTATCCAAGTCACCCTGCATCCTCATAGCATCCTCCTCACAGCTAACACTGCCGCCCGGCTTCGTGTCATCCACAAACTTGGAGATGCTGCATTTAATCCCCTCATCTAAATTATTAATATATATTGTAAACAACTAGGGTCCCAGCACTGAGCCTTGCAGTACCCCACTAGTCACTGCCTGCCATTCTGAAAAAGTCCCATTTATTCCTACTCTGTCTGCCAACCAATTCTCTATCCACATCAATACCTTACCCCCCAATACCGTGTGCTTTAAGTTTGCACACTAATCTCCTGTGTGGGACCTTGTTAAAAGCCTTTTGAAAATCCAAATATACCACATCCACTGGTTCTCCCCCATCCACTCTACTAGTTACATCCTCAAAAAATTCTATGAGATTCGTCAGACATGATTTTCCTTTCACAAATCCACGATGACTTTGTCCCATGATTTCACCACTTTCCAAATGTGCTGTTATCACATCTTTGATAACAGATTCTAGCATTTTCCCCACCACCGATGTCAGGCTAACCGATTTATAATTCCCTGGTATCTCTCCCTCCTTTTTTAAAAAGTGGGGTTACATTAGCCACCCTCCAATCCTCAGGAACTAGTCCAGAATCTAAAGAGTTTTGAAAAATCATCACCAATACATCCATTATTTCTTGGGCTACTTCCTTAAGCACTCTAGGATGCAGACCATCTGGCCCTGGGGATTTATCTGCCTTTAATCCCTTCAATTTACCTAACACCACTTCCCTTCTAACATGTATTTCCCTCAGCTCCTCCATCTCACTGGACCCTCTGTCCCTTATTTCCAGAAGATTATTTATGTCCTCCTTCGTGAAGACAGAACTAAAGTAGTTATTCAATTGGTCTGCCATGTCCTTGCTCCCCATAATCAATTCACCTGTTTGTCTGTAGGGGACCTACATTTGCCTTAACCAATCTTTTTCTTTTCACATATCTATAAAAGCTTTTACAGTCAGTTTTTATGTTCCCTGCCAGTTTTCTCACAATCTTTTTTCCCCTTCCTAATTAAGTCCTTTGTCCTCCTCTGCTGGACTCTGAATTTCTCCCAGTCCTCAGATGAGCCACTTTTTCTGGCTAATTTGTATGCTTCTTCTTTGGAATTGACACTATCCCTAATTTCCCTTGTCAGCCACAGGTGCACTACCTTCCTTGATTTATTCTTTTGCCAAACTGGGATGAACAATTGTTGTAGTTCATCCATGCGATCTTTAAATGCTTGCCATTGCATATCCATCGTTAACCCTTTAAGTGTCATTTGCCAGTCTATCTTAGCTAATTCACGTCTCATACCTTCAAAGTTACCTTTCTTTAAGCTCAGAACCTTTGTTTCTGAATTAACTATGTCACTCTCCATCTTAATGAAGAATTCCACCATATTATGGTCACTCTTACCCAAGGGGCCTCTCATGACAAGATTGCTAATTAACCCTTCCTCATTGCTCCACACACAGTCTAGAATAGCCTGCTCTCTAGTTGGTTCCTCGACACATTGGTTCAAAAAACCATCCCGCATACATTCCAAGAAATCCTCTTCCTCAGCACCCTTACCAATTTGGTTCACACAATTTATATGTAGATTGAAGTCACCCATTATAACTGCTGTTCCTTTATTGCACACATTTCTAATTTCCTGTTTAATACCATCCCCAACCTCACTACTACTGTTCCTTCTATTGTGCTGACCTTTTAACGTACTCAATTTAACCTTTCTTGCCTACACAGCCCATAATTCCATTTTTCTTTCATCCATTTGCTTATCCAAGATTCTCTTAAATGTCCTTCATGTATTGACTTTGGTTGTGAATTTCAGGAATTTACTACTGTGTAAAAACCCTACCTCTGGCATCTACCCTGAAACTTGCTTCTACACATTAAAAGTGTGTCTTCTAGTATTAACCATTGCTGCCCTGTAAAAAAACTGTCTACTCTACCCATGCTTCTTTACCAAGTCAACTCTCATCTTCCTTCACTCCAAATTGAAAAGCCTTAGCTTGCTTAACCTTTCCTCATGAGTCAGATCATCTAATCTAGGCATCACTCTGCTAAATTTACTTTGCATTTCAAACTTGCTCATCCTCCTTATAATCCAGTTACCAGATCCAAACACAAATCTCCAGGTGTGGTTTCACCAGTTTCCTAGAGCTGTGCCATTACCTTGCAGCTCTTGCACTCAGTCCCAGTCTGAAGGGCAGCACACAAAGTGCCTTTATCACCACCCTATCAACTTGTGTGGCAAATTTGAGGGATCAATGGATTTGGACTCCAAGGCCCCTTTGTTCCTCCACACTGCTCAGATTCCTTCCATTACCTTTGCACTCCACATTGTGGATCATGTTTTTCCCCCACACTGCATTCCAAATGTCACTTCTCAACCCAGCTCTGCATACTGTCTTTGTCCCATTGCAAACTTCTACACAATCCAATCTTTGTGACAAACTTGCTAATCCATACTTCCACTTTCTCATCCAAGTCACTTATGCGGTGGCTTGCAAAAGTTCAGGCACCCCTGGTCAAAATTTCTTTTACTGTGAGTAGTTGAGTATAAGATGAACTGATCTCCAAAAGTCATAAAGTTAAAGATGAAACATTCTTTTCAACATTTTAAGATTAGTGTATTATTTTTACTTTGTACAATTTTAGAGTGAAAAAAGGATCACCATGCAAAAGTTTGGGCACCAAGAGACTTGAGCTCTCAGATAACTTTTACCAACATCTCCGACCTTAATTAGCTTGTTAGGGCTATGGCTTGTTCACAGTCATTGTTAGGAAAGGCCAGGTGATGCAAATTTCAAAGCTTCATAAATACCCCAACTTCTCAAACCTTGTCCCAACAATCAACAGCCATGGGCTCCTCTAAGCAGCTGCCTAGCACTCTGAAAATTAAAATAAATTATGTCCACAAAGCAGGAGAAGGCTATAAGATAGCAAAGCTTTTTCAGGTAGCCATTTCCACAGTTCGTAATTATGAAATGGCAGTTAACAGGCACAGTGGAGATCAAGTTGAGGTCTGGAAGACCAAGAAAACTTTCCGAGAGAACTACTCGTAGGATTGCTAGAAAGACAAATCAAAACTCCGTTTGACTGCAAAAGACCTTCAGGAAGATTTAGCAGACACTGGAGTGGTGGTGCACTGTTCTACTGTGCAGCTACACCTGCACAAATATGACCTTCATGGAAGAGTCATCAGAAGAAAACCTTTCCTGCATCCCCTCCACAAAATTCAGCATCAGAAGTTTGCAAAGGAACATCTAAACAAGCCTGATGCATTATGGAAACAAGTCCTGTGGACTGATGAAGTTAAAATAGAACTTTTTGGCAGCAATGAGCAAAGGTATGTTTGGAGAGAAAAAAGGGTGCAGAATTTCATGAAAAGAACACCTCTCCAACTGTTAAGCATGGGGGTGGATCGATCATGCTTTGGGCTTGTGTCGCAGCCAGTGGCACAGGGAACATTTCACTGGTAGAGGGAAGAATGAATTCAATTAAATACCAGCAAATTCTGGAAGCAAACATCACATCGTCTGTAAAAAAGCTGAAGATGAAAAGAGGATGGCTTCTACAACAGGATAATGAACCTAAACACCTCAAAATCCACAATGGACTACCTCAAGAGGCGCAAGCTGAAGGTTTTGCCATGGCCCTCACAGTCCCCTGACTGAAAATCGAGAATCTGTGGATAGACGTCAAGAGAGCAGTGCATGCAAGACAGCCCAAGAACCTCACAGAACTAGAAGCCTTTTGCAAGGAAGGATGGATGAATGAAAATCCCCCAAGAATGGAAATACTCTTAGCTGGCTACATAAAGCATTTACAAGCTGTGATACTTGCCAAAGGGGGTGTTACTAAGTACTGACCATGCAGGGTGCCCAAACTTTTGCTTTGGGCCCTGTTCCTTATGTTATTTTGAAACTGTAAAAGATGTAAATAAAAAAGTAGTCTTGCTTGAAATATTAAAGAAATGTGTCACCTTTATCTTTTGGAGATCAGTTCATTTTTACTCACTTAACTATTCACAGTAACAGAAATTTCGACCGAGGTGCCCAAACTTTTGCATGCCACTGTATACATTTAAAAATCAGAGCAATGATCCCAGAACAAATCGCTACAGAATTCATCACTAACATCCAGGCAGAATATGCCCCACTTCCCACAGGTTTGTTCAATAATGATGCCATAATCTCCATTCTCAAAAGTGGCCATAATTGCGACATGTAGGTATGTTTACAGCACAATTCATGGTGAAAATTGTGAAATAGTTTCATGTTTTTGCAGCTGACTCTACTGGCAACTATCTCTCCACAAAATATCCATTTCAGCACACAAAAATGAACCAATTTCTAGGCACATCTTTTGCTATGATCAGCAACGAGGAGTCACCCATTATGAGCAGTGCTGTGTGACAAGCAATGTAGCTGAACAGTAGCCTTTGGTCTAATTCACTGGATGTGGAATCTTCAGCTGCAGAACATTGCTTCCTGTGTTACAGTTGCACTACATTTGGCACTTCATTGCTGTTCCTGGCATACCCTTCTAATCTCATGGAAATGGATTCTGGTTCCAACTGGCAATAATAGTGAAGATTGTGCAAAGTGGCAAAGGTTACAGACTACAGTGGAATACAACTATGTTGCTACTGATGGCCCAGAAGTGCAGTATCTAATCGATTCCCAGTTTTGAATTCCGATCTGCTCATAATCTATCCAATGTAGCAGAGCAGAATTGAACAGAATGCAATTGAATATTCAATATCAAAATTGGACTGCAATCCCACAGAGTATGCAGCAATCATTCTAATCAATGATGTTATGAACAGATGTGTGCACCATAGGGAGACTGACACAGATGAGCAAACTTTTTTCATTGCTGTCATAAGAAAATCAGCCCAGATCTGTTTCACTAATGCAGAAAAGGGAACTCTGATCATATGTGGTTATACCCAGGCCCATCAATACCATGCACTCTTAACTGCCTCCCTAGTTTGGCTGATATTGGGAATGGGATAACAAGTGTCATCATTACAAGTAGCATCCTGTCTGAAACGAATAAAAATAGCTGGCCTTGTTAATAATGCTCACACACAAATTGCTTGGAAACAGTAGCAGAATATGGACTTGAAATAATCCCAAAATGCAAGCAGAAAAGTGAAAAAGTCAGGTCAAAACTGTACCTTTTCAATGTCAAAATAAACACAAATCTAGAGATTGAGTTTTATTTTGGTTAATTACCAGCACTTAATTTTCCTGTATCTATTCCTTCCCTGGTCACATGGCTGGGCATTTCCATTTAGAGATAATAAAGTGACCACTGAGTTGTTCATGGTCTTCTGACATTGTACCCCATGCACTTCAGGGTTCGCTCTGTTGCGTGTTCAAAGATGCTCTTCCGCACACTACCATCATATATATGCATGGTCATTTGAGTTACTGTCTCATTCCTGCCAGCTAGAGCCAGTCTGGTCATCTGACTGCTCATTAATAAAGCATTTTCACCCAGAGGTGCCACTCACTAGATATTTGTTTTTTCACACCATTCTCTGTAAACTCTAGAACAGTGGTTCCCAACCTAGTGTCCCCAGAACATTGTCAATGGTAGGTGTCCATGTCATAAAAGTTGTGAACCCTTACTCTAGAGTCTGTTGTGCACAAACCCTAGCTGGCAGCAAAAATCATTACATTGTCAAAGTCACTTGGATTACATTTCTTCTCATTCTGATATTTGGTCTGAACAAATGAACCTCCTGACTTCCCAATGCATTGAGTTGCTGCCACATAATTAACTGGTTATGTATGCAAATAATTTACAAGGTCTACCTAGTAAAATGGCATGGCAACAGGCCATTCTGGCCCAATGAGTGTGCGCCACCCAATTACACTCATGTGACCAATAAATGTACTAACATGCACATCTTTGAAATGTGGGAGGAAACCAGAACTCCCAGCCAAAACCCAGTCACCGAAACTCCTTACAAACAGTGGAGTTGAACCCAGGTTGTAGGTATGGTAATATTATACTAACACTATTATGCCACCCCTCAAATGTCCGGTTACTCAAGGGTGTTGAGAAACCGTTGAGCATAAAAGGTCAAGGGTAATGACAGAAGTAACACAAAATGCGAGGGGAACGCAGGAGGTCAGGCAGCATCTACTCAAATGAATGCAACCCTCAGGCTCGCCCAGCTTGCGATCGTCTAGGGGAAATCAGCCTTCGGCCCCACCAAACTGGGTAATCACATTTGTGTGGATGCTGTGTAATGTACCCCCAGTTACAAACCCACAATGCAAAATATCAGGCAATACACCATATGCAATTAAATGCTAGAACTTTGAATCTTAATCTGAATATATGGTTATAATGAAAATAAACAAAAAAGGGCCCAATGTCAAAATCACGTTTGAGCTCACGTAGTCATTCTTCCACCGAACGTCGCCGACCTTCAGATCCCAGTCCACTCCGTCCGGTGGTCTACCAGCTCTCTCCACCCGCGTCATCTCTCCTCAAAAGACCGTGAAAAAAAAACAGCTTTCCAGACTCAAGACACAGCAGCAATCTCTTATTGGCTAACATGCATCCCCTTATCTCCAGCCATAACCCAAACATTGCTGCTACAGAGAAACCATTACCTCAGCACGGAACATGACAAAGAAGCCATTACATTAGCAGTGAAACATTAGCGTGCTATATGAATAAACAGTCAACATTTTGGGCTGAAACCCTTCTTCTGGACTGAAGACAAAGGGGAATGATGCCAGAATAAAAGGTTGGGGGGGGGGGGGGGTGTAGAAGGGGAAGGAAGATAGCTGGAAGGTGATATATGAAGCCAGGCTGGAAGGTAAGGATTAGGGAAGGAAGCAATAAGAGGAGAGTGGACCATAGGAGAAAGAAGTTGGGGACCCAGTTGAAGTGATAGGCCTGTGAGAAGAGGCAAGAAGCTGGAGTGAGGGAAGGGGGGGGGGGAGAAGAGAGAAGAGAAGAGAAGTGAATTTATTTTTTTTTTAAATAAATATAAACCAGAAATAAAAATTGATGTTCACTCCATCAAATTAGAGGCTACCCAGATGGAATAAAAGGTGTTGCTCCTCCATCCTGAGGGTGGCCTCATCATGGCACAAGAGGCAGCCATGGGCTGCCATGTTGGAACTGGAATGGGAATTAAAATGTTGGCCAACAGGAAGTTCTACTTTTGGCAGATGGAGCAGAGATGGCTTGACTAAGCAGTCCTGCAATTTACCATGGGTGTCACTAATGTAGAGGAGGCCACATCGGGAGCACTGAACACAATAGACAATACCAGCAGATTTGCAGGTGAAGTGTTGCCTCACCTGAATAGGTGAGGGAGGTGATGAATGGGTATGCATAGCACCTTAAATGCCAGGAGGGAGATTAGTGGGGAGGGACAAATAGACAAGGAAATTACAGAATGATAGAAGTGTTTTACATTATGAATGGCTTAAATTAAAAATGTCACAAACCATAAATGATTGGATCAGGTTTCCTCTGGTTTTTAAAGTGATCAGCAGTATACCCAGAAGTATGATTAAAAATCAGAGTACAGTGGCTCAGATATGGAACACATTACTTGATAATGGTGCTAGAAACTGATTGACATGCAGCTTTGAAAAGGGAATTAGATGAATAATCAAGACTAAGAAAAATAAACAAAGGGCAATGCAAGTCTCAAAGAGAATCAATGAGCAAACAGTCTCCTTCAGCTGTGCAGTTTTGCATTATCCTACAAACTAAAGCTTCAAGTGTCTGTCATCCAATTTATCGTTTGCTTCTTTCCCCACAGTTCCATTATCAATTCAAACTGGTGGAACATTCAGCATTATCATGTTTTCATAGGATTACATTCAAAGCAGCACATAGGCAAGTTGCTGTGCTTAGGTTTTATTACCTCAACATTAAGAACCCACAACACCATCAGTCCCTTCAACAGTACTCCAGAAAACAACAGCTGACATTAACAGTCTTAAACAAAAAGAAATTCAGTGCCAGCTATTCTTCTGTGGCCCAACAAACTAAGAGAAAGTCAACATTGAGCTGAACTGGACACCTGATAAAAATATACAGGTTTTCACACATTGAAGACAAATGTGAGGTAAAAGTGATACAGTCTCGTGTTCATTTAAACAAGAACATCAAGTGACAATTTTACATTGTGTCGAGTGGGAACAATGCTCTTTTAAAAATATTACATTGTGCAGGTTCTTCAACAGGATCCAGAATCAGCTTTTTCATCCAAGGTTGAACTTCTCTGTTGACTTTGTGCAGTGCAGTGATAAAGCCACTTGAACAATTCTCCCTTGAAGAGTCGTCAATAGAAAGAGAGAAGGGAAAACTTTTAGGAAGCTTCACATCTACTTGCTACATGTGCATTTTTTTGGTCTACAAATCTAATTGGAGCAGAAAGAGAAAAAGCAGAATTGAAGAGCAAAAAGAGGAAACCAATTGAAGTGAAAATTCCCCATTTAAGAATAGACTACTTATGCAAACATTTCAGGCAGCTGCACACAGATTTTACCCTGAATGGAATCCGTCAAACATTTGAAACAGTTCAGGCAATTAAAGGAGATGATACTATTTAGCAGTAGGAATGAAGTCAACTATCTACTCTTCATTAGCACTTTAGAACCCTAAGCCACTCTGCATACACTAGTGAGATACATAGTGTGTTGGCTGATTGGCAGGTGCAACATAATTCAGCTGAGGTGGGGGACCTGGGCATGTTGTGTTCTGTAGCCTTGAACTGGGGCATGTCTGATTTGCAGGATACCAAGGGCCAACATAATGAACTGTATTTGTTAGAGGGATGCAAGGATCATAAGTAGATATAGCTGGCTGAATATACTGGTCTGTCAGCATTGGATAATATACTGTTGAATGAGTTGCTGGATAAGACTCTGCAGCAGTATAACCTGCAAAAGTAAAAACAGCCCATTAGTATATACAAAAAAACTACCACCTCTCAAGAAAAATTCAAAGAATGTTTTAACAGAGCTTACAAGCTTATAGCCACCTACCTTAATGCACTGAACTGGAACACAAGAAATCTATCCATAATGGAAAATAACATCATGTCCCAAAGTTAGAAGAACTCTGACTTGGAGAGAGTTCATTTTATGACAACATGAATTCACACCAGTTTCAGGAAGATTTTAAAATATCACCCAAACTACCAGCCACCACTAACCTTTCAGAATAGTTTGGAAAAACAATTGGTTATATTTCTAACCAAGCATTAATTAGGTTATGCATAATTGCATTTAACTAATTAACTGCAGTATGCTAGGAACATTGAGCACCTTTTAACATCAGAATTATTTACATTTGTTTTCATAATACAGGAATATTTAATGTCAGAGTGGATGACTTCAAGGATTAAAATTGACAAAATCTATAGATACCAAAATGGTTTCAGTTAATGACCTGATACTTAAATTGTCAAAATTTCTCCAGTTAGCTTATGTTCTGTGGAATTTCTAAACCCAAATCCAATGTAATCTATCAGACACCACAAATCTAAATTGGTTATTAACTGAAAAGTTTGAAATAATTAGTACACTGATTAATTTAGATACCACTGTTTATTGGATTTGACTGCCTCAGGTAAACTACGGGCTATGCTCGCAAAGAAATTGAGTCCTCAATTTAATCTGATGCACTTCTGCATATTGAAGTCTCAAAATTTTACAGAAGATATTTTGCTTGCATTTTACACTTTGGACAAACACTAAAAGAAAAAGGCTATTTAAGACCTAAATAGAATAAGGGTAACTGCTCAGAACAGGATCTTTTAAATCATCATACACTGTGGCTGTTTAAATTATGTATGCATACATGCTTGTATTGAGTGGTGTTGCGGGTAGAACTGTGTATATGGTAAAATGCGCCAAAGGGTCTGTCTTCATGCTGTACAATTTTATAATTAGCTTCCGAAGATTTAATTGCCTGCAGAGAAGGTTGAAAGACATTCCACGAGTAATTAGGCTAATGTTGCTGTGGTTGAGTGCTGTCGACTCATGTCAACTCAGCGAGTCTATGGATAGTGTAGTTGTCCATTGGTTAGAAATGGAAGTGGATGCTGCTGCTGCCCAGGTTGGGACCCGGCTGGATTCGAACTCAGAACCATCTGCCTTGAGGTCTAGTACTGATGCCACTGCATCACCAGCTGGCCATTCGGTTAATACTATCAATTAATTGAAGAATGATCTCAAAATAGCCAATATAGGAAATGGACAAAATGTTAAGGCAGTTCATTTGTAAGGGAGGCAACACATTGTTGGGGCAGAATAAAGAAAATTTCATCTTGTATTTCATGACCCCATTCCTGATGAGATCATTGATTCTCACACAAAAACAGACAGTAATTGAGATTTGAAATGGGATTTCAAACAGATCGTCTGAAAACAAAGTAACTTGCCATTGGACATTGTGTCTGAAGCCGGATGGTCATCGTTTCTCCCATTATCACCGTACTGTTGTGGCACAGTTAACTGTTCAACAAACTGGGCAGCTGCAGGGAAAACTGGATAAATATCCACCGGTTGATGTTGTGGCATACAGACCACTGACTGCCAACAGTTTTGGTGGTAACACTAGAAACAAAAAGAATGTTCTTAGCAATCAAATATAAGCAAATTATAACTAACTGGATGACAGACTATAGATGCTGGAATCTGGAATGATACAGGGAAAAGTGGAGCACCTCATCAGGTCAGGCAGGATCTACGGAGGCAAATGGTGAATTGATCTTTCGGTTCAAGCTCTTTCATGTGGACTGTTGAAGATAAAATCCAGATAAAGAGGCTTTAAACATTGAAGGGAAATAGACAGCCACTTATTCTGCCTGGCCCACTGAGTTCCTCCAGTGCTTTGTGTGTTGCTGTAATTTTAACTTGTTCTTTTAGAAAAGAAATGGAAACACAAGTTGCAACAAGTAAAAAGGAAACCCTGATTTTCCCAAAGACAAAAAGATATCACAAATTCATTAAGTAATTATTCCTTGAAAATGAACTTTAAGTTCCATTTAAAGCATTCAAAAGATGGAAAGAACTTTAGTAAAGTGAGACCCCAAACAAAGCTGTGTCACCATTTAAAGTTAAATGTACTGAAAACATCACAAAAAGCAGTGAATTCTTACATGCAAATCCATCCAGCTGTAATCCTTTAATTCCAGTTAAACTCACCTGCAATCCAAGGTTGAAGTAATACTGAACCACCTTTCTATCTAAAAAGACAGACAAATTTGTTACGATAATACGCAATCATTTTGAGGAACTTTAGCCACACTAAGAGCAATATGATCTCACCTAGAGGAAGATCATTGCCATTGGGGTCACAGGAATATGGGGGTGGTGCAGAAGGACTCACAGTCTCACCCATTTCATTAACAGGCAGGAAAGGACCTAAATGGAACAGAGAAACACCTTGGTAATTGTCTACTGTAAAACACGAGTGCATCACATTCTTTCAGCACATAAGCATTAGAATTGAAAACCATAGCAACCACTGGATCTATAAAAGCTACTTAAAATTAATTTACAAAAATCATTCCTATTAACAGGACATAATGCAAGCTATATCATCACAATGGCCATCTCTAGACTGCAGGCGAATGGTTATGGATGTGAGCCAGGAAATTGAAGTTCAGGATTGTAATCACTAGAATTCCCAAGTATAATGTACTAAAAGGTCAGAGTTGTATAGCATGAAACCCTTCAGCCCACAATGCCTATGCTAAAAACTTTGTACCCATCTACACCAAATTCATTTGCCCACACTAGGTCTGTACCCTTCTGTGCCTTGTCTCTTAGTGCCTATATAATTTTAAAAAATGTAATGGCTATCTGACGCCATCATGTCCTCTGCTTGCAAGTTCCAGATTATCAACTATTCTGCCAGAAAAAAGTTTTTCCCTTCAAGTTTATTTCCTTTCATCTTTAATCTATACACCCTTTCTTTTTGATACCCCTAATACCATGGGAAGCTAGAGAAATTAAAGGAGCCCTAGTTGAAATAGTTGCAGGTGAAGTGCTGGACAGCTAAAAGGGGTGGCTTTATCTAAAAAGAGCTGCAAATAATGGGTACTATTGACCAGCAGGCCCAAAATCTGTGGTTGGCAAATTATTAGAGAGAATTCTGAGGGATAAGATGTACCAGCATTTGGAAAATCGGGGATTAGGGATAGGCAGTTCCACTGTGTGGGGATGATCATGTCTCTGTAACCGAGAGTCAGTAAGGGCAGGGTGGTAGACATGGACTTCAGTTAAGAACTCTGATAAAGTGGTTGTAATGGAAAATTTAATGACATGGGATGCAAGGAGAGATAGCTAAACAGATATAGAATACACTTGACAATAGAAAAGAGGTGGTAATGACAGAAGGCTGTTTTTCTGATTGGAGGCCCATGGCTAGCAGTGTTCCTCAGGACCAGCTCTTGACTATGCCCATTATTTGTCACCTGTATCAATGACTTGGATGATAATGAGCATGGTTAGCAAGTCCACAGTTGATATTAAAACAGATGTCATGGACAGAGGTAGTTAGGATTTACAGTAGGATCTTAATCAGCTAAGTGGACAGAGGAATGCCAAAAGAGTTTCATTCAGTTAAATGAGAGGTGCCACATTTGATAAATTGGTTTATTACTATCACAGATGTACAGTGAAAATTTGTCTTCAATATCACTTATACAGGTCAATTTGTTACAGTACATTGACATAATACAAAGTAAAATAATAACTGTAGAATAAAGTGTTATAATAAAAGTACATTGCAGGTAGATAATAAGATGCAAGATCATAATGAGATAGATTGCCAGGTCAAGTCCATCTTACTGTTCTCTGGAACCATTCAATAACATATTTTGCTTTCTGAATACTTTTGGGTGTATCTTAGATTTTGAGCGGATCATGAAATGTTCCCATCACCTGTATTTGTTATTTCAATTCATAATTCAAAATCAATTAATTGCTGCCCACAATGTAAGCTGAAAAGTTTTCCATCTTATCCAGACATGCCTGGACATGCTGAGGCAGGCGGATGCTGAATGACAGGGTGGGTTTTGGAAATGCTAAACTTTCATGAAGGATTTCAATATTTGAGACCGATGTTTCCCCAGAATTACAGATACCAAGATTAAGGAAGGCATTTTTGTTAGTCCATAAATCAAGGTCATCAATGACAGGCAATCCAAATAACTTCTAGTGGGACCAGTAGGGGGAGGAAAAATAAACAACATGCAAGGCATTCAAGGATGTTGTTGAAAATTTTCTTGGCAACTGCCATGCACCAAACTACATGCAGCTTGTTAACAACATGCTTCAAACCTCCAAAGCATGAAGTGCAACATGTCACTAGATATTCAATTTTTGCATTCGTATTTAGACCTCCTCTCTGCAAACCTTGGTGCTGTCAACGATTTGGTGAAAGGTTGCACTAGGACATGGTGGTCATGGAGAAACTATCAGGGCAACCGGAATCCATCAATACTGATTGATTATTGTTGGACACTTAAGCCTCAGACAGTACAAATACAACTCAAACCATTTTTAGCTTAGTTGAATTATTGCAAAGCACCAGCACCATTATGCAATTAAACATTATATTCAATAAAAATTAATTGATCCCCAATTCCTATGTGATAAAGAAATCTGAAAGTGTGTTCAGATTCAAGTGGTCCATCTTAAACAAGATAAAAAGAGGAAGAAGTTTTCAAAAATATGTTGCCCAGTGTAATCTTACAACAGCAGAATAGAAGCTCGTGCCTGGTGGTGTGTGCTTTCAGGCTTTTCCATCTCCTGCCTGATGGGAGCAGGCAGGTGGAGTCTTGATTACATTGGCTGATTTTCTGAGGCAGCGAGAAGTGTAGACAGCCCATGGAGGAGAGGCTGGTTGCAGTGATGTACTAAGCTATGTCCACAACTTTGCAGTTTCTTGTGGTAACGTGCAGAGCAGTTGCCATACCAGGCCACAATGCATTTTGAGATGATGCTTTCTAAGACGCATCAATAAAAATCAAGATAAATGGTAGGATATTTAGAGTCCATCTTAAAGTTCTGGGATACTTGCAGGTACACTATATAAAAAAAGCCTCAAGGAAACCAAGCTCACTTAAGGGAAAATCTTGTCTGATAAATCTGTTGGAATTCTTTAAGTAAATAACAGGCAAGATGGACAAAAGAGAGTCAGTGGGTATTCACTTGGATTTTCACAAGGCAGCACATGAAGATAAAAGACAAGAGCCCCTGGTATTATAGGAAAGATACTACCATGGGCAGGAGATGGGTGACTGATAGTAGGTAAAGAGCAGGAATAATTCTCTGGTTGCCTGCTGGTGTCAAGTAGTATTTTGCAGGGGTCAGTTTTGGATCTACTACTTTTCACATTATATTTTAATGACTCGGATGACAATTGATTGCTCTGTGGCCAAGTTTGCAGAATATACAAACATAGGTGAGGGTAGGTTGGGTTAAGGAAGGATGATGTCTGCAGAACTTGGACAGATTAAGAGACTGAGCAAAGTGGCAGACAGAATAAAGTTTATGCTTATGCACTTTGGTAGAAGGTATAAAGGCACAGAATGGCACACAGGACTCCACATGCATTTTAAAAAGTATTTTATGAAGTCACAACACAATGTCCTGACCTTCATAATCTGAGGACACGAGGTAGATCCTACAGCTGTCAGGATGGCCGAGTGGTCTAAGGTGCCCAACTCAAGGAATGAACTCCTTCCATAGTACAGCAGCTCCAATTGGAGGCGTGGGTTCAAATCCCACTTCTGATAAACTTTGTGGTTGGCCTTATCAACAATGAGGAGACAGCAAGTATAAAGTAGAGCGACTGGTGGACTGGTGTGAGAATGCAGTTTAATGTGGATAAATGTGAGGTTATCCACTTTGGTGGTAAGAACAGGAAGGCAGATTATTATCCAAATGGAATCAAGTTAGGAGAAGGGGAAGCACAATGAGATCTAGGTGTTCTTGTACATCAGTCACTGGAAGCAAGCATGCAAGTACAGCAGGGAGTGAAGGAAGCTAATGGCATGCTGGCCTTCATAACAAGGGGAATTGAGTATAAGAGCAAAGAGGTCCTTCTGCAGCTGTACAGGGCCCTGGTGAGACCACACCTGGAGTACTGTGTGCAATTTTGGTCTCCAAATTTGAGGAAGGACATTCTTGCTATTGAGGGAGTACAGCGTAGATTCACAAGGTTAATTCCCAGGATGGCAGAACTGTCATATGTTGAAAGATTGGAGCGACTGGGCTTGTATACTCTGGAATTTAGAAGGCTGAGAGGGGATCTTATTGAAACACATAAGATTATTAAGGGATTGGATACGCTGCAGGCAGGAAGCATGTTCCCGCTGATGGGTGAGTCCAGAACCAGAGGCCACAGTTCAAGAATAAGGGGTGTTCATTTAGAACAGAGTTGAGGAAAAACTGTTTCACTCAGAGAGTGGTGGATAGAGCTCTTAAAGATAGCAGATTCAAAGGTTATGGGGATAAGGCAGGAACTGGATACTGATTGTGGATCATGATCACAGTGAATGGCGGTGCTGGCTCGAATGGCCTACTCCTGCACCTATTGTCTATTGAGAAGAACAACAGTCTTCAGGAGAAGCCTGAACACGGAGAAGACCAAGGAAACTATTGTGGACTTCAGGAAGGTGCAGATGAATATGTGGCTTCTCCATAGAGAGTGAAGAGCACCAAGTTCCTGGGAGCTCACATCTGGATAACCTCACCTGGTCCCTCAATATCCCCTCCCTGAACAAAGGTGGCACAGCAGCATCTCCACTTCCTGAGATTAAGGCAAGGCTCCGCCTCTTCCCCCCCCACCCAATCTTAACTACGTTTACGGAGCACCACAGGATGTCCTGACAAGTTGCATTTCCATCTGGTATGGGTGCAGTCGAGCATCAGACTAGAAGTCCTTACAAACAACTGAGAACAGCTGGGAAGATCATAGGGGTCTCCCTACCATCCACTGGGAGCATTTATCAGGAGCGCTGCATACATAGAGCCCTTCATATTAAGGATCCCACCCCATCCATCCAGGATCCTCTGACTTTACCATCAGGCAGGAGACTACCATTCATAAAACAAGAATGATTAGCATGAGAAACACTTTCTTCCCCAGGCCATTAGGCTTCTGAACTCCCTGCTGCATCGTATTCAAAGTGTCACTGGTTAACCTGTTCCGTACCTTACAATATTTAATATTAATGCACTTTAGTTTGTTATTTGTGTCATTCATCTGCAGATTTTATCCTTACTTTCATAAGTTATTGTGCTATGTGTTGTGTACCACCGTGCTTGACACCCTAGTTTGGAGGAATGTTGTCTCATCTCTATATACATCATATGCATTTAGATAGTTAAATAATAATAAACTTTACTGGACTTGATGTCTATTGACCTATTTTGCTACTTCCAAGGAACCTTGGACTGAAACCCAAAGATCAATATTCAATAACCCAGGCAACTTTTTCTTTACACTCAATCCCAACACTTCTCAATTCATATAGTTTTGAGCAAACAGCTTGGATACAAAAATAATGTAAAAATCCAAAAAAATCTGGAGTTTTGGGTGCTATCAAGTTAGTGTAAGACTAATAGAAGAGTACCATCTATTGGATATTTAAGGTAGTGCAAGAACCATTGAATGGCTGGCTTTCCTTTCCTATCCCAAAGCATTTGTTAGTACAATGCAAGAAGCTACACAACTGAACCAAATGTATTTTAAACACACTGACTTCTAACCTAATACAATTAAATACTATATTTGAACAGCACAACAGTACATGAAAATTATTCATAACTGATAGGTCATTTCTGAAGCAAATTAAATTTTGCAAATGACACATGCACACACCATATACAATGGAAATGGACTGCCAGAGCATCCAAGTCAAATGGACTAGTTTATTGGTCAACAGTCTTAACACATGGGGAGTAAAGACAAATAAAGGGTGTTGTGAAGTAGATGTTGACAAATTACAGAACTAGAGGTCTGAATGGCTTTATTTCTACTCAAGTAAAGCATGTTAAACTTGCAGATTTTATTTAACTTTATTGCTATTTTGAAACCATACTTGCAGTGTATATTACTGTTGCCAATGCTTACAACTGCCATGTTTGTACAAACTGAACTGGGCAAACTGCATGTCTAATATATGTTATGTCCATTAAGGCTTGCTAATGACCCTGAAGCAAAGTTAAAGTTAATTTGTTATCAAAAGTACATACATGTCACTATATACGACCCTGATTTATTTTCTTGAGCATACAATAAAACTAATAGAATAACCATACAGAATCAATGAATGAATTACTGACCGAGTCAGTAATTAGCACTCACAAGTTTGTTGTAAAATAATTTGCTGTACCAGGCCGGGGGGGGGGGGGGGGGGGGGGGGGGGGGGGGGGTGATTGATAAGTTCGTGGCCCAAGGTAGGAAGAGTCAATTTTAGAAAACCTAGCACATTTATTTTTCAACATAGCCCCCTCCTACATGTACACACTTAGTCCAGTGGTCATGGAGCATATGGATCTTGCAGGGGTGATTGATAAGTTCGTGGCCTACAGTAGATGATGAGTTATACAACTCTCGTTACATGCACATACAGGTCAAATCTTTGAGCAATTATGCAGAAAGTTTGAAGTTAATAACTCAGGGGTGATAAGTTTGTGGCCTAAGGTAAGAGGAGATGAGTTATTAACTTCAAACTTTCTGCATGATCACTCAGTTGAAACTCATCTCCTTCTACCTTAGGCCACAAACTTATCAATCACCTGAGTTAACAACTTCAAACCTTCTGCATAATCACTCAAAGATTTGACCTGCATGTAACGAGAGTTGTATAACTCATCTCCTTCTACTGTAGGCCACAAACTTATCAATCACCCCTGCTGTGGGCACTTTCTGGAGGTCCAAGATCTGTATGCTCCACAACCGCTGGAATAAGTGTGGAAATGTAGGAGGGGGCCATGTTGAAAAATAAAAATGCCAGGTTTTCGAAAATTGACTCCACCTACCTTGGGCCACAAATTTATCAATCACCCTTTGTAGCAATAGCAAAATAGAAATTGGTAGTTTAACAGATTAATTCTTTGAGCCATTTAAGTCTAGAATGCTGGGGATGAATGGAAGCTTACCCAGAATCTGTAAACTACATCTGAATCCTTCAAGCATTCTTTACTATTAATTTGTTGCAATAACTGCATATTGTGCGGATCCACATGGTAGGGGGCTGAAGTATTGATAACTACATGTGAGCAACTACATGAACTGGGTTGAAACACCCACTCCATTTACACAGCTTGATTTGCAATCTGTCCATGGCTGCCTCTTCTGTCATGACAAGGCCACTCTCAGGTTGGAGGGGCATCCCTCATTCGCATCCTCATATTAGAAGGATGAGAGGGGATCTGATTGAAACATATTATTAAGGGATTGGACATGCTAAAGGCAGGAAACATGTTCCCGATGTTGGGGGAGTCCAGAACCAGAGGCCACAGTTTAAGAATAAAGGGTGAACAATTTAGAACAGACTTGAGGAAAAACTTTTTCACCCAGAGAGTTGTGGATCTGTGGAATGCTCTGCCTCAGAAGGCAGTGGAGGCCAAATTTCTACATTCTTTCAAGAAAGAGTTAGATAGAGCTCTTAAAGATAGCAGAGTCAAGGGATATAGGGAGAAGGCAGGAACAGGGTACTGATTGTGGATGATCAGTGAATGGTGGGACTGGCTTGAAGGGCTGAATGGCCTACTCTTGCACCTATTGTCTATTTCATTTGTGTAGCCTCCAACCTGATGGCACGAACACTCCCCCCCCACCAACTTCCAATAATTTCTACCCCCTTCTTTTTCCATTTCCCATTCTGCATCCCCTTACCCCTTTTGATGCCCCTCATTTTTCTTTATCCCATAGTTCATTCTCCTCTTATCAGTTTCCTTCTCCAGCCCTTTACCACTCAACACTTCCCAGCTCTCACTTCATTCCCCCTATCCCCGCAAAACACCTTTGCCCTCACCTGGCTTCATCCATCACCTGCCATCTTGTATTCCCACCTGTGCCTCCCCAACCTATTTATTCTAGCTCCACCCCTAAAATCCTTTCTAGTCCTGACAAAAGGTCTCAGCCTGAAATGTTGACCATTTACTCCTCTCCATAGATGCTGCCTGGCCTGCTGAGCTCCTCCAGCATTGTGCATTAGTCTGGATTTCCAGCATCTGCAGAATCTTGTTTATGGAAAGTGTGACTGCTAGATTCTGACTGGGTGCAGCAAAATGTATAATCGACAATCACTAAAATACAAAGTATCTTAATATCTTTCCACTACATGAAAAATTTAAAACAATTTTAAAAAAATCAAGAATATGAAAAAACACTACGTCCAGCTTGTTTGTATTCCATACCCGGTCTACCAACAGGATGAGAAGGCACAAGAACAGGTGGTGCAAGTGCCTGATGTGGCACTGTTGCATAGGTCACTGTGGTTTGGCTTGCTCCTAGTGAGTTGGAGGAGAACTCTACACCAGAGGCTGCACTGACACAAGAGGATGTTGATATCACTGTTGAATTTCCCATCTGTAACAAATTAAAAATTTGAACACCATGGATAAACTTCCACAAAAATATCTTGTTCAGTTTTGAATTGGCAAAGCCCCAAGTCACAACCATTGCTCAAAGTTTTAATTAACACCAAACAATACATTCCATGGGAAACAGTAAACATTGAAAATGCAAAGTTAAACTGATAGCCATAATACACAAAACCCATATTCCAAGAACTCACATTCAAAATAAACCCTTTCTTCCTCTGAATGCAAAAGAATAATTCTATATTATTTTCAATGTTGTATAACCATTCCCTAGTTTTGTTGTGGAACTGCATACCTGCTGTGAATAACTGAAATGTGTGCCAACTTGGCCCTCCTGGGGTGACTCTGCAGCAGAGCATCCCTCCTGAATAGACTACAAGACAAACAAATCATTTTCTTCCTTTGGGTCTAGAATAAAAAAATCTTAGGCTAAAAGGTTCTAGTACACAAAACAAAAGAAAAATATACAATGTTCATACATTGCACTATATGCCTCCTCTCATTCCCAACCAGTTAAGAAAACCCTTTTCACTAAAACCTTTCTGTAGTTGATATAGAAGCTGGAATTTTGAACAGGACTGTTGCGCCACAGTTCTGCACATTAGCACAATATCAGTCTTTTCAATTCAACCCATTTAGCAACAAATCAGTGTTCATTTGTTTTTGTTCATATAATGTTTACAGCCTACATTACTTTTAATGTTTGTATATCTGCATCCCTCAATCTTTTACTTTGAATTAAAAAGCCTAAATGGATCAGGGTACCAATCATAACATTGCTGCCTTTGTTCAAAATGTACTTCAATTACTTAACATTAATTTGACAATTAATCATTAAGCATAACAGATTCTTAAAATAGTGATTTCTACTAGTTTTCTATTGTTCCTGAAGGCACACAATGCTGTCCATTAGATATTTTTAATGCTCTGCCCAAAAGGTAATACCATTTTAATGGTGATATACTGACTAAAATCTATTCAACCGAAAGAACATAGAATGAGCAATACCATTCAACTCCATATTACACTGACATAAATTAATTTGTTGAATTATGGACAATGTGAGGAAAAAAAAAAAAAGACCAATTCAAGTAGCAGAGGGGATCTGGAACTCACTGCCAAAATGGATAGAGGCAGAAGTCAAGCCATATTTTTACAATTCACACAAAGTACCTGCAAATTCATGACTTGCAGGGCTACAGACCAGGGACCGGGAAGTGGGATTGTCTAATGTTTATTTCTAACATGGCAAAATTCTACAATTTTACAAATGTGCACTATTACTGAAACTAACTATGCAAATGTCCCATTTTTGACACCGAATTGGAAACAAGCTGGTCATTTGGTTCTTTTTAAAAACTCAGCTCCCTATTTAACATAGAAAAGACATTAAAATGCATGCAGAATGAAGCACACTTGCCAGGTTAGCTGTAGACTCCAAAGCACTATATATTGTTGGATCAGAATACCCAGAATCTGTAAGTAAATAACATTCTGAAACTAATGGTACAGAATTAATTACTCATATACATTTACTGATATTTGGTTGAAATGCTGAATAGCCAATATTAAACAACAGGCTATTTTGATCTAAATGCAAGAAGTTGTTGACCAGAATTATGCAATTTACACTAAACAAATACCTAGATGTTTGGTATGCATTTCCTAAGTTTATACAAATTCACAGCTCAATTCATTTCAAATTATCTCACAACAGCATAATGACCAAAATTCAAGAGAACAGATGAGAATGAATAAAATTTGCTTTTCCATCTATGATAAATAATATCAAAAAGGTGAAAATGTGACTTTTAAAGAACAGGTGACAACTCAGGAATTCTGAATTGTTAATTTCCTACATTGCCACATGCACTGTAATAATCTAACTACCAGACTGAAGACAATTACTACAAATTAATGCAAAGCTAAGCAATCTTGGTTTTTCTATAAGAAAATTTTACTTCCAAATCATACTCGGTTTAGTTAAATTACAACTCCAGTACATGACTGGATTTTGCAATTTTTGCACATTGACTTCTGTTAGATATATTAACATTCCTACCATGAAGTCAACTGACAGCTTCAATGTTGAAGATCAAGTTCAATTGACATTCAACCATACACAAATATCGATGAATGCAGCCAAACAGATCAGTGTTCCTCCAGGAACAAGGTACAAAACAGTACCAACAGTCAAACACAGCACAAGGCTCACATAGTACATATAAGACAGCAGTAAACAGTCACACAAAAAACATATAGCCCAAGTCAGAGTCCATGGATATTGCTGGCAAGAACAAGACCACAGATGTCTGCAATCTAGCGCATCTTCCACCAAGCGAACACTGGAGAGAAGTCTGGATACTTCACCACATCACCTCCAGCAGCTGCAACACACATCTCGGCACGAGGGTTAGTTTGCACTCCAACCAAGGCCACAGTTCCCCCACCATCAGTCCCATCAACATGCCAGTGAACTAGACCTGCAGCATTCTACATTACCAATGTCCAACAAGGTCTCGTGATCACGAGAAGTGACTAGGTAAACACTCACCACCCTCACAAATCAACTACAATGCCTCTCTGTAGCAGTCTGCACCAAGTTCAGCTCCTCCGCCAACAAGCAACTTGCTGATGGGGTGGATCAGCAGTACCTGAAGCACTAATGTTCAGCAGTGTCTTGAGATCATAAAAGGTTAAAAACCTTTAGTTAGCACTGTAGCACACCATCTTACCAGAAGAGTTTTTAAATGGGGCTACAGCACAAAATACATAGCATACAATACAAAGCATGGCAGCTAGTGAAGTAGTGGCATCTGCACTGAATTCAAGGAAAGTGGTCCCAGGTTAGAACCCAGCTGGCTCCTTATACACTTTCCATCAGTACTGGGTTGAGCTAGCAAGACAACCTTGTTTAAAAAAAAAAAAAAAAAAATGCCAAAGAAATAGCAAAGTTGCCACCTAATGCACCACGAGGTGGGGAAATGAACAACATAAAGCAATGAGCAAATAGCAGGTTATGCCCAAAATGAATAGCTTTAGGATGCAAAATAATTTTATCACTTTCCATGATTTAAAAGAAGAAATGGTGGTCATAGAATAGTCTTATTAATTGATTCGTTATTTGAATGAAATCCTTCAATCTTGCTGTCTGATAACCTAGACCTCAACTCTACTTCAGTCTTCAATATATTCAATGGCTCAGCACTCACAGCTCCTTTAAATACACAATCTGAGTAAATCTGAGAGCTCAGCAACACGATGGCAGTGTTCAGATACCTTAACCGCACCATAGTAACTGAAGATTTAACTCAAATTTGGAATTTAAAAACTAGTTTTAGTAACCATGATCATGAAATGACAATTTCACAAAAATCTGGTGAAGATGCACAGGTATGAAATAGTGCAGGCTAATTTCAGCTGGTCCAAGTTGCATCTGGAATTGAATTCGGGGTCTTCCGAATAGACGTGCTTGGGTAAAGTGTTTGCAAGAAAAATGAGATTCCAGCAGCACAGGGGAAGTCTAGTGTGATTCTAAAAGCAGGGACATTATATAGAACTATCATAAAAGAGTGTTTGGGCTAGAGAGCTGCATTCACTCCTGGCACCACTTTTTTTTTTTATTTAAAAAGTACAAGTTTTCCATATGATTCTAGGGACTTCAATTACTAAATTGGATGGGTAAAGCTCAGCAGCTCTAAGTTCCTGTGATGGGCCAAAGGGCAGCTATGACAATTTACATTTGTTTGATGAGGAATGCAAATCAGTATTCAGTATTATTTTTTCCAATTTAATGGAATAAGAACACCACTATTGCCAATGGCTAAAAATATTCAGGATGCACAATAGATGTAAACATATGTACTATATTTAGGAGATAGACAGTATTTTATAGATTTATTCTATAACCTACTAGCAGAATTGTTAATTGATTTACTGCTAAAGCTTTGGAAAAAATAAAATAGTAGTTTCACAACAAATACTGTAACTTTCAAGTATGCCATACCAACCTGTTGTTGCATAAAGAAAGTCTTCATGATATTCCCCTGGGAAAAGACAATAGTGTTATTTTCCTCTTCCAGAAAATTTATCTATTTGATATAGGGGGTGGGGGGAAAAAAAGAGAGGAGGGGAAAACACTAATATACAGAATTGCAGCTGTCACAACTTTTGTTGGATTTTTGATTAGCAAACCAGTTCTTTGATCATAATTTGATACAGCTATCTGCAATTATAAAATTAAGCAGTTTATGAACAGAAACTTGATTCCTTCAAAAAAGTAGCTTGATTACTATTTTATTAAAACCAAATGCTTTTAACAAAGATAACAGGAAAGCAATTGCAGAGGTAATGGGCAGTATAATCAAAATCTCCAACTTCCAATAACTGCTCTAACCTGTTCCTTTTCTCTCCTGATCCAACTGGTCCCATTACCCTTTTCCCTTCTACCCTCTCCATCTGCCCATCGCTCACACACACACTGCCCCAACTCCCTCTCTTTATTCCATGTTTCATCTTCTAGCAGATCTATCATTTTATTAGATGGACTCTTGATATCTGACCTTGTTATGGCCTTGTGCCTTATTGTCTATCAGTTCTACATTCTGTAACTAATACTATTTTGCATTATTTTGTTTCCCTTATCCCTCAATGTACTGATGTGATGAAATGGTCTATATGAATGGCACGCAAACCATTTCATCCACTATACCTTGGTACATGTGATAATTAAACCAATTTACCAATTTGCTGCAGAATCCATGTTCCTACTACCTAAATAACAGTAGGAGAACAAACTAGACCCTACACTTCAACTTATAAAGTAAATTGGGTCTAATTGGATGTAAAAACTTCCAACACTTCATGTTTCAACTCACCCTCATCACTAGGTTCATCAGCATCTTCAGGAGTGACCTGCTTGCCAACAGACACTGAACTTCCACTTGTTACCCAGTAGCTAGCTGGAGCTTGCATAACTGAAGAGGAAGTAGGTTGGCTCTAAACGAGAAATATCAACTTGATTGTTTTGGATATCAAAATAAATTTTATCAAAGTGCATGTACAAGTTTTCTTGTGGGCATACACAATAAATCCAATAACCATAATAGAACTAATGAACAATCGCACCAACTGGGTGTACAGTGCAAAAATGAAAAATAAATACACTATGAGGTGTTCTTTGAATACAAATAGATTATCTGAATCAAAAGGCAATAAAATTAGTTAAAATCCTCAAAAGAAAGCACAACCAGAAATCGACATTCACTTTAAAATGCTGCACTACAGAACAGAAAACTGGAAAAATACAATTACAATATATGCAACCAGCTTCAAGAGTTGAACCTTTAAGTTTGTCTGAGTGTGATCTGTCTTTTAACAGCTGTTGAGGGGAACAATCACTCTGTTCACCACTAGCACATAGCAAATGCAGAGTACATCTATAACATGCTGTGCAGTTATACTATGGCTACTCTGACAGCACTGTCCACACCCACTAGCACCACCAAGGCAGCAGGTGCAATGAAGTAACACCATCTGCAATTTTCTCCACAAAACTCATACACCAGCTCCTGTCTACATCCTAGATCCACTTGACCTTCTCCAGAAGGACTGCAACAGCAGTGGCTCACCACCATTCTTTCCAAAAGCCACAAAGGAATAGCAATAGCACCAGTGACACACTGATCCCAAATACCAATTAGAAAACAATTCACTCACTGCATAATGCATTAAGGAGATGTGTTTATAATGCAAGTGGAAGTCAACTACTAAGCAAATTATCCTGACAAAATGTATATAGGCAAGTACCATGAAGTTATTTACTCACTTGTACAGTAGGAAAATGTGGCTCATTTCCTTCCTCAATTTCATAGAAAGCAACAGTTTCTTCAATTGTTCTTGGCTCTTCATTCTCCGGTGTATAGCCAAATTGGCAATCCTTGTTGACATACTGAAAGGGTCTGCGACTTCTGCTGCAAGAACTTGTTGAAAATAGTAAATTCATCCACAATCATCAATTAAAGCAGCTAAGGTAGGCAAATTCAGCTCTTAAATCTGGATGACATGCATAACATTACCAACCTTAATTCCCTCATGATCTTATAAATATCTTAAATACATACAGAGATTGTGAATTCACAATGGCTTTCCAGAAATGTTTTTCCTTCTCACTTCACAATTTTAATATTGTTACCCTTTAATCTTCAGGTTTATACCTTTCAGCAGGATTTAAACTGTATTCTCATTATTCATGACTGACCATTATTTTTACAAAGCATTACACAGGATAAATCATACAGAAATATGCCACTAGGCAAAATGAGTTCCTGTTAGAAAGCACCTATTATACATCTATTAGATTAATTTAGTGGAAAAGGAGTTAAACTACTTTGTTACAAATTCTTTACATAGATAATGCCTTCACCTTCCCTTTCAAAACCTGCCTCCACCAAGGCATGTACTAACTAAAATGACAATTGCAACGGGGACTGGGAAAATCAGGTTGCTGTCGGATTGCAAGAGGGAATTTGTTCAATGCCTACGAGATGGCTTTTTTTTTTGAGCAGCTTGTGCTTTAGCCTACTCCGGGAAGGCCATCTTAGATTGGGTGTTGTGTAATAACCCAGATCTCATCAGGGAGCTTAGTAAAAGGAACCCTTAGGAGGCAGCGATCATAATATGATTAAATTCATACTGCAATTTGAGGGGAGTGAAGCACAAGTTACTTGTATCAGTATCGCAATGGAATAAAGGGAATTATCGAGGCATGAGAGAGGAGCTTGCCCAGGTGGATTGCAGGAGGATATTGGTGGGGATGATGACGACAGAGTAGAGGTGGCTAAAGTTTCTGGCAAAAATTCACAAGGTGCAGGATGGGCATGTCCCAGAGAGGAAGTTCTCAAGCGGCAGTGGTAGGCAACCATGGCTGACAAAAGTAGTTAAGGACTGCGTAGAAACCAAGGAAAGGGCATATAAGGTAGCAAGAGTGAGTGGGAATTTGGATGATTGGAAAGCTTTTTAAAATCTAACAAAAGGCAACTAAAAAAAAACTGAGGAAAAAATGAAATATGAAGGTAGACTAGCCAATAATTATAAAGCAGAATACCAGAAGTTTTTTTCAGTTATATCAAAAGTAAAAGGGAGGCAAGAGGTGATATTGGACCACTGGAAAATGATGCTGGTGAGGTATGGCAGATGAACTTAATAGGTACACTGCATCTGTCTTCACTGTAGAAGACACTACCAGTGTGCCAGAGGTCCCGGAGTGTCAGGGAGCAGGAGAGCGTGCCATTGCTACTACAAAGGAAAACGTGCAAGGCAAACTGAAAAGTCTCAACGTGGATAAGTCACTTGGACTAGATGGTCTACATCCCAGAATCCTGAGGGATCGCTGAAAAGATAACTGATGTATTGGTCATGATCTTTCAACAATCACTTGATTCTGGCATGGTCCTGGAGGACTGGAATAACTTCACTCTTTAAGAGGACAGGAAGGCAAAAGAAATTACAGGCCAGTTAGCCTAACCTCAGTGGTTGGGGAAGTGTTAGAATCTATTAAGGATAAGGTTTCAAGCTACTTGGAGACTAATGATAAAATAAGTCAAAATCAACAAGGTTTCTGTAAAGGAAAATCTTGCCTGACAAATCTGTTAGGGTTTTTCGAAGTAGTAACAAGCATGGTGAACAGGGGAGAGGCAGTGGATGTCATTTACTTGGATTTTCAGAAGGCATTTGTTAAGGTGCCACACACAAGGCTGCTTATCATTTACATGATAAAATCTTATGGCATTACAGGAAAGATACTGGCATGAATAGTTGAATGGCTGACAGGTAGGAGGCAGCAATTGAAAATAAGGGGCCTTTTCTGGGTGGTGTTCTTTAGGGGTCAGTATTAGGACTGCTACTTTTCACACTGTTTGTCAATGATTTAGATAATGGAATTGATGACTGGTAAAGTTTGCAGATGATACAAAGATAGGTGGAGGGGTAGGTAGTGCTGAGAAAGCAGCACGATTGCAACAGGACTCAGATAAATTGGAAGAATGGGCAGAAAATTGGCAGATGGAATACAGTGTTGGGAAATGTATGATAATACATTTTGGTAAAAGGAACATTAGTGAGGACTATTATCTAAAGGAAGAGAAATTCAAACATCTGAACTGCAGAGGGACTTGGGAGTCCTCATACAAGACTCCCAAAAGGTTAATTTACAGCTTGAGCCTGTGGTAAAGAAAGCAATGCAATGTTGACATTTATTTCAAGGGGAATAGAATATAAAAACAAGATAATGCTGAGCTTTTATAAGACACTAGTCAGGCCGCACTTGGAGTATCCTCATCAGTTTTGGACACATTACAAAGGATGTGTTGTCATTGGAGAGGGGCCAGAGGTGGCTCTTTAGGATTATTCTGGTAATGAAGGGGTTAACATGAGCGTTTGGCTGCTTTGGACCCATACTCACTGGAATTTAGAAGAATGTGTGGGGATCTCATTAAAACCTACTGAGTACTGAAAGGATGAGATAGGGTGGATGTGGAAAGGATGTTTCCTATGGTGGAGGTATCCAGACCTAGAGGGCACCGCTTCAGAACTGAGGGGCAACCTATTAGGTCAGTAGTAAAGAGGATTTATTTATTTATTTTATTTTATTAAAAAAGCCAAAGCGCAGTAAATCTGTGGAACGCTCTGCCGTAGATAGCAGTGGAGGCCAAGTCTGTGCATATATTTAAGGTGGAAGTTCATCATTTCTTGATCGGTCAGGGTATCAAAGGATATGGCGAGAAGGCACATATATGGAGTTGAATAGGATCGGGATCAGCCATGATAGGATGGTGCAGACTCAATGGGCTGAATGGCCTAATTCTGCTCCTATGTCTTACAGTCTCATGTTAGCAGGGAAGTCTAATTCAAACCTATTCTATAAACCTTTTAAATTACTTATATTTCCGTTTCCTCCTAAACACTAGTTTACTCTGCAGATGTTCATCAGCAGGACAAGCATGTCCTTTACCAAATTGTTACCACATATTTAAAGCCTACCCATCACTTTAATTATCCTATTTAGCAGAACAAGCACAGCCCGGGGACCAAGATTTTGACAAGTAACATATAGAAAACAGAAATAAAGTAGTACAATATTAATAGAAACCAAAATGATAATCAGATGTACACAAAACTAAGATGGCGTTCACCCCTACTCTTCCCCCCCCCACTCCATTCCCATGTCATTGACATACTTCTTTACCAAAGAGTAAAATGGCACACAATCTTTTACCAAAGCTGCTTTGAAACAAATTAGAAACACCAACACGAGCAGGCATTTTTTCCCTCCGATTTTGCATTAAGAAATTTGCACTGTTATCTTTTCCCTATTTACCCCTCTCCCTACTAATGGTACCACAGGGAAGGAGTCACAACTCACCACCACATAAGATAGCTGTGACAGGCCCATTGCCTTTGGCTCACCACTGCTATTGGGTTCCCTCAGTCTAAATGAGAAATGCAAGCTACCTTCAGTGGCTTCATTGATCATAGCTGAGGATGCTTACAGATGACTTAATTGAACACTGCAAAGCTTAATGATAAACAAGGACACAAGGAAGACAATGATCATCAACATGAGAATCCCCTCAATATTCAAAGGCAAATCCATCCAATTCATCTCAGGAAACCCTTCACAATCAAAATTCTGTAGAGCACATTTTCAAAAGCAGCATAGTTAGGCCAGCCTGAACTATTGGAACAACAGGCAGATCGAAGGCCAGATGTACTGGATTCTGGTTAGTCGGGACAGCTGCTTATTTGGGTCAACTTTAAAAACAAACTAATTGAGAACATAGCTGGGATCCCTTCATTTATTTAGGGCACTATGTTACTCATTTGGGACAGGAGGCTGTTTCTAGCATCAGTTATACACACATGGATGTTAGACACTACAGAGCTCTTAGAGCAAAGATTTAAAGTAGCTTCAGCAGCATGTGCTTGCGTTCAAAAATGTGATTTTTGTCACTGGTAGATGGCAAGAAATAAACAGCAAGACAATTTAGAACAGTTTTGCTCACTGTGGTTTCATGCATTCAGGCTTGGAGATGCCAGAACTGGCAAGCAGTGAAAATGAAAATTTCATTGCTTCACAAATGAGGTATTATAAAGAATTAAGGCATCAACAACCATCTTGAATGTTACATCAAAATGAAGATTTGGAGGATGCAATCGTCAAAAGCATTGTATGAAGGCAGTCTATCTGCACTCATTTTGTTCATTTAGTCAAAGGAACATGACAGTACGCTAGATGAATTCCTCTGTCAATGACTATTAGGAACTAATAAGTTTTATAATACAATAGTATTAATGCTCTAATTGATTTAAAAATACACAATGTTACTTAAACTGTAGTTTGTCTTTTGTATGCCTGTAACTATTTCTATGAAATATTGGCTAATTGGAGTTGTTGCTTAATTGTGCTAGAATGCACTGGACTTGGTGTCCCAATTAACCAGAATCCATTGTATTCTGAAATCAATGACTCACTACTCTACTCCCCAGAGTATTTCCACCACTTATACAGAAATATGCTTGAATGTCAAATTGTTCTTGGAACATTAAGACAGTGTAGCCGGTTTGTTTGGTATCCTGTCCACCATTGTGCAAATGTCAACTCTGCTTGTTTGTCTGGGCTATGATTCCTGCTTTGGGCGTGAACCCTCCTATGATTCCCGCTTTGGGCGTGAGCCCTCCTTTAGTGTGTGGCATGGTAGAACACCTCACAGCACCAGCACCATGGGTTCGATTCCCAACGGTAGCTGCAAGTTTGTACGTTCTCCCCGCAAGTGCATGGGTTTCTTCCCACATCCCAAAAACGTGCATGTTAGTCGGTTAATTATCACATGGGTGAACCTGCAGAACTTATTGCCATGGACAGCTGTGGAGGTCAAGTCATTGAATCTGTTCAAATGTGAGGCTGGTAAGTTCTTGGCAGAAGAATGGGGGTGGGGAGCACAAATCTGTCATGGAACAGTGGAGTAGACTCAATGGGCCCAGTGGCCCAATTATGCTCCTATGTCTTGTTTTGTTGAGATACCCGGGGGTGGGGGGGGGGGGAAAGAGGAGAAGAGGAAGGGGGGCAGGGAGAGGAAGGAAACTACTGCCTTCTCGCCCTTGGAGGCACAGCACACAGGAACTCCTGATTTAACACTAGCCTAATCATAGGACAATTTATAGTGATCAATCAACCAGAATGTCTTTGGAATGTGGAAGGAAACCAGAGCACCTGTTGGAAGCCTGCACAGCCATGGGGAGAATGTACGAACCCTTTACAGACAACAGCAGGAAATGAACCTGGGTCACTGGTATTGTAAAGCATTGTACTAACCACTACGCTGTACTATCTTATGGTCTTAACTTCCTGTAACTTACTACTCACCTCTTTACAGACAATAATACTGCCAAGTTATGTACCTTCCACAATTTTAGAGATTTTGGCTGACATGCGAAGTCCTGGTCAAAACAAAAGAGCAATAACGCTAACACTAATCCCAGGAAGCACAACTATTCACTTTTGTTTAGTTTGAGAAAGAACATTCAGTAGGATTGCCTTAGCTCTTTCTCAGCTAACTTGATATCCATGCAATCAGTGTCCCTTTGGTGTCATACATCTCAACTTTGTGACATTATTAGCAATTTCAAATATTTCTGGAAGCCATATTAACTACTTCCATTACCTCCATCAAATGAGGGCATCAAAGAATATGGCGAGAACGCAGGTGCATGGGGTTGAGTGGCGGAGTGGACTTGAGGCACTGAATGGCCTAATTCTTCTCCTGTGTCAGTTGGTCACACATACAAAGTGTTGGAGGAGCTCAGCAGGTCAGGTAGCATCTCTGGAAAGGATGAAGGGTCTTGGCCCAAAACATCGACTATTTATTCCTTTCCTTAGATGCTGCCTGGCCTGCTGAGTTTCTCCACCATCTTGTATGTGTTACTCTGGATTTCCACCATCTTTGAATCTTGAGTTTATCAAATCAGTTCAGTGTGGTTGGTCATGATGGCTTCGTAAATTAACCCATTTTGTTTTGGATAACTATTAATCTCATCTCTAATGTTTTTATAGCACAAAGGATAAAGCAAGTTGGCAGAAATATGAGCCATTACCACCTTTTATGTCAAGGAAATAATTCAAAAGGTGATTCAAGTATGCACCAAAATTGTTCAATACCCATATTTTCCTGACATCTGCATCACCCGTAGAATTATGCTCACAAACTATGCATTGGCAAGGATCTGAAGTTTAAAGTAACTATCAGATTGTATTATAAAGCATCTTCAAAGCTATTACCGTGATCTATAGGTGAAATTATCATAATGCTGATAACATCTCTTTCCCTGGCCAGGAAAGCCGTAGATATAATCAGGATCAAAACCATGTTGACTCACACATCGATTAGTCTGATTCCTGAGAAGAAAGATCAGATACAAGCAAATTTCTCTTTTTTTTCAGCCACATGCATTTTCTCAAGTTGCTTAAAACTGGATTTTCCGGACGACGACTCCAAATACCTGGCTTTTGATAAATGAGCTTGTTATTACAGAAAATACAAGTTCACCTCCTATTCCAATACTCTCCCCCAAAAGCAATTGCAAGCAAATATATTCAGAACATGGTAAATGAGTCTCTTTCTAAAAATGAAATGACAAGTTATTCCACCATCCTTGTGCCACGTGGATCAATTGCCCTCACTGTAGCAAGTTTTAATGGAGCCGGATAAAATTAGAGCATTCAAAAATCCTTAGTCATTATTAATCTAATGAGCTACTGTCCCCAAGCATGGAGCAGCTAATAACACATCCATGAACAGACTCAAAATGATATTTTCTTAATATTTTTTTTAAAGCTATTTTCTATCTGCAGAGAGATAGCAGGCGAGTGCAGGAAACAAAGTTGTGGTGGTAGGGGGTTTTAATTTTCCACATATTGATTGGAACTCCCATACTGTTAGGGGTCTAGATGGGTTAGAGTTTGTAAAATGTGTTCATGAAAGTTTTCTAAATCGATATATTATGTTACCAACTAGAGGGGATGCAATATTAGATCTCCTATTAGGAAACGAGGTAGGACAAGTGACAGAAGTCTGTGTAGGGGAGCACTTTGGTTCCAATGATAACACCATTAGTTTCAACTTGATCATGGATAAGGATAGATCTGGTCCTAGGGTTGAGGTTCTAAACTAGAAGGCAGCCAAATTTGAAGAAATGAGAAAGGATCTAAAAAGCGTGGATTGGGACAGGTTGTTCTCTGGCAAGGATGTGATAAGTGGGAAGCCTTCAAAGAAATTGAGAGTGCAGAGCTTGTATGTTCCTGTCAGGATTAAAGGCAAACTGAATAGGAATAAGGAACCTTGGTTCTCAAGGGATATTGCAACTCTGATAAAGAGTGTTGTATGACATGTATAGGAAATGGTGTAAATAAGGTGCTTGAGGAGTATAAAAAGTGCAAGAAAATACTTAAGGAAATCAGGAGGGCTAAGACATGAGGTTGCCTTGGCAGTCAAAGAGAAGGATAATCCAAAGAGCTTTTACAGGTATATTAAGAGTAAAAGGATTGCAAGGGATAAAATTGGTCCTCTTGAAGATCAGGGTGGTCGGCTATGTGCGGAACCAAAAGAAATGGGGGAGATCTTAAATGGGTTTTTTGTCTGTATTTACTAGAAACTGGCATGAAGTCTATGGAATTAAGGAAAACAAGTAGCGAGATCATGGAAACTGTACAGATTGAAAAGGAGGTGGTGCTTGCTATCTTGAGGCAAATTAAAGTGGATAAATCCCCAGGACCTGACAGGGTATTCCCTCGGACCTTGAAGGAGACTAGTGTTGAAATTGCAGGGGCCTTGGCAGATATACTTAAAATGTCGGTGTCTATGGGTGAGGTGCCGGAGGATTGGAGAATGGCTCATGTTGTTCCGTTGTTTAAAAAAGGATCGAAAAGTAATCCGGGAAATTATAGGCCGGCAAGTTTGATGTCGGTAGTGGGTAAGTCATTGGAGGGAGTACTAAGAGACAGAATCTACAAGCATTTGGATAGACAGGGACTTATCAGGGAGAGTCAACGTGGCTTTGTGCATGGTAGGTCATGTTCGTCCAATCTATTGGAGTTTTTTGAGGAGGTTACCAGGAAAGTGGATGAAGGGAAGGCAGTGGGTGTTGTCTACATGGACTTCAGTAAGACCTTTGACAAGATCCCGCATGGGAGGTTAGTTAGGAAAATTCAGTCACTAGGTATACATGGAGAGGTGGTAAATTGGATTAGACATTGGCTCAGTGGAAGAAGCCAAAGAGTGGTAGTGGAGGATTGCTTCTGAGTGGAGGCCTGTGACTAGTGGTGTGCCACAGGGATCAGTGCTGGGTCCATTGTTATTTGTCATCTATATCAATGATCTGGATGATAATGTGGTAAACTGGATCAGCAAGTTTGTTGATGATACAGAGTTTGGAGGTGTAGTGGACAGTGAGGAAGGTTTTCAAAGCTTGCAGAGGGATTTGGACCAGCTGGAAAAATGGGCTGAAAAATGGAAGATGGAGTTTAATACAGACAAATGTGAGGTATTGCACTTTGGAAGGACAAACCAAGGTAGAACATACAAGGTAAATGGTAGGGCACTGAAGAGTGCAGTAGAACAGAGGGATCTGGGAATACAGATACAAAATTCCCTAAAAGTGGCGTCACAGATAGATAGGGTTGTAAAGAGTGCTTTTGGTACATTGGCCTTTATTAATCAAAGTATTGAGTATAAGAGCTGGAATGTTATGATGAGGTTGTATAAGGCATTGGTGAGGCCGAATCTGGAGTATTGTGTTCAGTTTTGCTCACCAAATTACAGGAAGGATATAAATAAGGTTGAAAGAGTGCAGAGAACGTTTACAAGGATGTTGCCGGGACTTGAGAAACTCAGTTACAGAGAAAGGTTGAATAGGTTAGGACTTTATTCCCTGGAGCGTAGAAGAATGAGGGGAGATTTGATAGAGGTATATAAAATTATGATGGGTATAGATAGAATGAATGCAAGCAGGCTTTTTCCACTGAGGCAAGGGGAGAAAAAAAAACCCAGAGGACATGGGTTAAGGGTGAAGGGGGAAAAGTTTAAAGGGAACATGGGGGGGGGGCGCGCTTCTTCACACAGACAGTGGTGGGAGTGTGGAATGAGCTGCCAGACAAGGTGGTAAATGCGGGTTCTTTTTTTAACATTTAAGAATAAATTGGACAGATACATGGATGGGAGGTGTATGGAGGGATATGGTCCGTGTGCAGGTCAGTGGGAATAGGCAGAAAATGGTTAAGCACAGCCAAAAAGGGCCAAAAGGCCTGTTTCTGTGCTGTAGTTTTTCTATGGTTTCTAAAGCTTAATGAACATTTTTCGTTGGGACTTATTTGCCAAACCTTGGAGTATAGCTGTTTCTTCCATTTCTTGGAGGCGGAGGGACTCTATACTGATCGTAAGGAGAAAAGGTGCCATTTTGGGGTGAAGGAAGCGGTGAAGATCTTCCACAAGGAACGTTATGTTGCAATCGAGGGGGAAGAACAGATTGGCCTCGCCCATAAGCAAATGCCATGAAGACCTGTTTCCCACGCATCTTTTTTAATAGCCGCCTGCGTGATTTTGGATCAAGGTCTGGAATAAAAAAAATTGGAATCAAGAATGGAATTATCCAAATGAAGCAAATGCTCATACTATTAAAAAAATGTACACCTCAGAAGTGCTAAAACTGGTAAACAATTTGATTTTATTACACAGATCAAAAACTGCTTCTACTCGAGGGACTAAGAATACAGTATTTGCTTTCAGGAAAATGTACATCAGATTCTACAATGCAAAGCAATCTGACTACTGCACATCAATAATTGGAGAAATGAAATTTAGAAAGAAACACATTGGCTGAGGCTGGTTTTGCATCTAAAACACCACTGAAAGATGCCATAAACATTCATTTTCATATTCTGTACAAGAAATTTGATAATACAAAAAAGTACTTAATTCAGGAACTCCATAATTTTTTTTTAAAATTTTAAATGTTTGAACCATAACCAAAGATTGATATTTAACACACTCAACTCATTACTAACCCAACTCCGAAATGTAGCCACTGGGCATCTTCTGGTAATTTCCACCTTTTCGGTTTGAAATGATATTCCAGGCAGGAACTGGTGTTACTTGAGTCACTGGCTTCAGATTAGTCAAAGGAACAGTGTGCCTGGGAATAATTATTATACTTTACAGGAACATCAAGATGGAACTCAATGCAAATGTCTAACAATCTCTGCTCTGTTTTTTTTATTAGCGCTAATTCTTTTGAACCATGTTATGCCATTTCTCAATTAATTATCCTCTAGCATTTCATTAATTGAATAATAGTCTTGATAACTATGCCCAAAACATCTTTAATTACATTTCAATTTTTTCCTCCTCTACCCCCAAGTAGCCTAAAAAGAAAAAAAAATGGACCCGGTTGCTTTTCATAAGCTGGCTGTTCTAAACTGGTAACGTAGGAAGAAAATCATATACCCGAGATCATATATCTTAACATTTATTCAATTGTTCACTACTCTGCTGTGGACATCTGCTTTCACATCCAGCATTCACCTTTTCTCGTCTTGTTTTGAAGGCAATCTTACCCAACAGTCACACGTTCATTTGCATCACAGGAAGCCAGAAAGCAATATGCAAAATGTATTAACTTAAACACGAGGAATTCTGCAGATGCTGAAAATTCAAGCAACACACATCGAAGTTGCTGGTGAATGCAGCAGGCCAGGCAGCATCTCTAGGAAGACGTACAGTTGATGTTTCAGGCCGAGACCCTTCGTCAGGACTAACTGAAAGAAGAGTTAGTAAGAGATTTGAAAGTGGGAGGGGGAGATCAGAAATGATAGGAGAAGACAGGAGGGGGAGGGATGGAGCCAAGAACTGGACAGGTGATTGGCAAAAGGGATATGAGAAGATCTTGGGACAGGAGGCCTAGGAAGAAGGAAAAGGGGGAGGGGGGAAAACCCAGAGGATGGGCAAGGGTTATAGTCAGAGGGACAGAGGGAGAAAAAGGAATGTGTGTGTATATAAATAAATAACGGATGGGGTATGAGGGGAAGTGGGCCATTAGCGGAAGTTTGAGAAGTCAACGTTCATGCCATCAGGTTGGAGGCTACCCACACGGAATACAAGGTATTGTTCCTCCAACCTGAGTGTGGCTTCATCTTTACAGTAGAGGAGGCCGTGGATAGACATGTCAAAATGGGAATGGGATGTGGAATTAAAATGTGTGGCTACTGGGAGATCCTGCTTTCTCTGACAGTAGGTGTTCAGCAAAACTATCTCCCAGTCTGCGTCGGGTCTCGCCAATATATAGAAGGCCACATCAGGAGCACCAGACGCAGTATATCACCCCAGCCAACTCACAGGTGAAGTGTCACCTCACCTGGAAGGACTGTCTGGGGCCCTGAATGGTGGTAAGGGAGGAAGTGTAAGGGCATGTGTAGCACTTGTTCCACTTACAAGGATAAGTGCCAGGAGGGAGATCAGTGGGGAGGGATGGGGGGGGGACAAATGGACAAGGGAGTTGCGTAGGGAGTGATCCCTGCAGAAAGCCGGGTGGGGGGGGGGGGGGGTGGTATATGCTTAGTGGTGGGATCCCATTGGAGTGGCAGAAGTTACGGAGAATTATATGTTGGATCCGGAGGCTGGTGGGGTGGTAGGTGAGGACCAGGGGAACCCTATTCCTAGTGGGGTGATGGGCAGATGGAGTGAGAGCAGGTGCGCGTGAAATGGGGGAAGATGCATTTGAGAGCAGAGTTGATGGTGGAGGAAGGGAAGCCCCTTTCTTTAAAAAAAAGGACATCTCCCTCATCCTGGAATGAAAAGCCTCATCCTGAGAGCAGATACGGCGGAGACAGAAGAATTGCGAGAAGGGAATGGCATTTTTGCAAGAGACAGGGTGAGAAGAGGAATAGTCCAGATAGCTGTGAGAGTCAGTAAGCTTATAGTAATGTACTAACTGTTTCTTTCACTTGGATACTGACTTGCTAAATTCATCCCATAATCACTTCAAAAGTCCAAATAAGTGTGGGCAATGTACCTCCCAGTTCTTAAAATGAGGAAAGTTTAACTAAACTGAGTTGTTCAAAGAACAACTCAGTTTAAGCCAGAAAACTGTTCACCATGGATCAGAACTGAAGCCGCCTCTCGGATGAATGGTAAAATGTCTTCTCGACAACACAGCAAGTCCAGGTGCCTTGATTTACTATGGCTTGAAATCTAATACTACAGGCCACAGACTTGATGCGAAAAGGGCAAGCTCAAAGGAGAACGTGTGGGGCAAATTTACACAGACAGAGTGGTGGGTACCTCAACACACTGCCTGGGGTGGAGTGGAGGCAAATATGATCGAGGAAATTAGATTGTCATGCGACTGCAGAGAATGGAAGAGAATGGACATTGTGCAGACTGAAGTGATTAGTTTAGGTGTTAAATTAGCTTGGCAAAACATTGTGGGCTGAAGGGCCAGTTCCTGTACTGAACTGTTCGACATTGTACCGATAATGAGACACAGCGATGACAGTCAATTCACAAGAGTGTACACTAGATAGCAAGCAGAGCAGTAAGTGAAAAAACTTGGAAGTCACTTTGAATTGAAACATCCTTTTCCAGCTTAGTCTGGGGAACATATTTTTAACCATTGTAAGATTGAGTGAATAAATGGAGGATACAGGATCAATACTGAACTATCTGAATCATGACCAAGACCATATAGTTTGGCTTTAAAGCAGTCAAAATGAGAAACTTGTTTCATCATCCTTCCCTTTAAACTCTCACCCTCTCCAATACACTAATATTCTCATTGTGAGGTTTGAACTCATTTAACTTAGTCAATTTACTTTCAGTTCAGAATCAGGATTTGCAGGTAGAATTAAAATTTAGCCATTTATATTTCACGCTCCCAGGATTAGCAGGTGGTGCTCACTATAGTCAAACATTTTACCCTTAATATTTCTGCATTCTTCCCCCAGCCAACCCATCTCCAGAGTAATCAGCTTCAATTCTGGTAACAATTTCATAAACATGGTTACACTGCAACTGCCTGTTTTATTAGGCCAATACCTGTATTGAACAGGGAATATTTTTCTATTGAAAAAAAGTTGTGCGAAAACTAACTTTCCAGCTAATTCTTCTATGAAGACAGTCACCGAGTTGCCATCTTGTCCTGCTTCTTGAATGTGAGCATTGTAGTATTTCCCTCCTTGCTCAAGTTTCACCTGTAGACACACACTTTAGGATCAGCAGGTACTGATAAGATTTATAGATCCCATTTCACAGAATTAGTTACAAAAAACTACAGCTAAATTAATGAGCTATTAATTGGAAAATATGGAAGCTTAATGAGATCACCAAATTGAAAAACCAAGTGCATTTCACTGAAAAAACAATGGGGCTCAAGACTTTGATGACCAAAGGGATGGGAACAAGAGTGATAAGGCCGAAGGGGAAAACAAATCAAAGATAGCATGCAACAGATATTATAGATAGAACAGGCAGGAGATGAGGCTTAATCAGAGCCACTGGCATGAGTTACAGGGCAATAGAGGCATGGTACAGTTAAATAAAGCAACAAATACTGGACTCAGAGCATTGTATTTGAATGCATGCAACATAAGGAATAAAATGGATGATCTTGAAATTCAGCTACAGTTTAGCAAATATGACATTGTGGCCATCTCTGAAACTTAGCTAAAGGATGGCTGCCAGTGGGGGCCAAACATCCAAGGATGTACGGTATAATCAGAAAGAGAGGTTAGTCGGCAGAGTGGGTGGTGTGGCTGTGTATAAGAAATAATATTAAATCATTGGGAAAGAGATGACATAGGATTGGAAGGTGTAGAGTATGGGTTGAGTTAAGAAATGGCAAGGGTAAAAGGACCCTAATGGCAGTTGTATTCAGGCCTCCAAAGAGCATCTGGGATGTGGATTACAAATTACAGCAGGAGATAGAAAAAGGTATGTCAGAAAGGTAATGTGATAATCGTTGGAGATTTTAACATGAAAGTGGATTGGGAAAGCCAGATCAGTACTGGACCTCAAGACAGATATGTAGAATGCCTAAGGGATGCCTTTTTAAGAACAGCTTGTTGAGCCCACTAGGGAATCAGCTGTGCTAGATTGGGTGTCGTGTAATGACCCAGAGGTGATAAGAGAGCTTAAGGTTAAGGAACCCTTAAGGAACAGTGATCACAATATGAGAGTTCACTTTGAAATTTGAGGAGGAAAAAATAAAATCCAATGTGTCAGTATTTCAGTGGAATAAAGGAAATTACAATGACATGAGGGGGGAAATGGCCGAAGTTGACTGGAAAGGGACATCTGCAGGAAAGACAACAGAGCAGCAATGGCTGGAGTTTCTGTGAAAAATGAGGGAAGGGCAAGACAGATATATTCGAAATAAGAAGAAATTTTCAAAGGGAAGGACACTACAGAGGCTGACAAGTGAAATAAAAGCAAAAGAGAAGGCATACAAGGAAGCCAGAGCTAATGGGAAGATAGAGGTTTGGGGAGCTTTTAAAAACTTGCAGGACACGATGAATTATGAGAGGAAGCTGGTGACTAATATCAAAGATACTAAAAGTTTTTTTTTTTAAATTTAAAAAGTTATAAAAGGGTAAGAGTGTCCAGGGTAGATATGGGACAAATACAAAATGACGCTACAGATATTGTAATGAGAGATGCAGAGATGGCAGAGGAACTGAATATGTATTTTGCATCAGTCTTCACAGTGGAAGATGTCTGCAGTACACCAGACATTCAAGAATGTCAGGGAAGTGAAGTTTGTGCAGTAGAAATTATGACTGAGAAGGTGTGCAGGAAGCTTAATGGTCTGAGGGTGGATTAATCTCCTAGACCTGATGGAATGTACCCTCAGGTTCTGAAGGAAGTAGCTGGAGAGATTGCAGAGGCATTAACAATGATCTTTCAAGAATTGATAGATCCTGGCATTGTACTGGATGACTATAATTGCAAATGCTACTCCGCAATTTAAGAAGGTTGAGAGGCAGCAGAAAGGAAACTATAGACCTGTTAGCCTGACATCAGTGGTCAGGAAGTTGTTGGAATCGATTGTTAGGGATGAGAATACGGAGTACCTGGAGGCACATGACAAGAAAAGCCAAAGCCAGCATGGTTTCCTGAAAGGAAAACCTTGCCTACTGCATTTTTTGAGGAAATTACAAGCAGCTTAGACAAAGGAGATACAGTAAACGCGGTGTACTTGGATTTTCAGAAGGTCTTTGACAAGGTACTGCACATGAGGCTGCTTAGAGCCCATTGAATTACAGGGAGTTACTAGTATGGGTGGAGAATTGGCTGGTTGGCAGAAAACAGTGGGAATAAGGGTACCCTATTCTGGCTGGCTGCCAGTTACCAGTGGAGCTCCACAGGGGTCAGTGTTGGGACCGTTGCTTTTTACAATGTATGTCAATGATTTGGACTACGGTATTAATGGATTTGTGGCTAAATTTGCCAATGATACAAAGACAGGTAGAGAAGCAGGTAGTGTTGAGGAAACAGTGCCTGCAGAAAGACTTAGATAGTTTAGGAGAATAGGCAAAGTGGCAAATGAAATGCAATGTTGGAAAGTGTATGGTCATGCACTTTAGTGGAAGAAATAAATTTGGTGGGCAGATTATTTAGATGGGGAGAGAATTCAAAATGTAGAGATGCAAAGGGACTTGGGAGTCCTTGTGCAGGGTACCCTAAACATTAACCTCAAGGTCGAGTTGGTTGTGAAGGCGAATGCAACATTGGCATTCATTTCTAGGCGGTATAGAATACAAGAGCAGGGATGTGATGTTGAGGCTCTATAAGGCACTTGTGAGACCACACTTGGAGTATTGTGTGCAGTTTTGGGCTCCTTATTTTAGAAAGGATATAGTGACATTGGAGAGGGTTCAGATAAGATTCACGAGAATCATTCCTGGAGTGAAAGGGTTACTGTATGAGGAACGTCTAGCAGTTCTAGGTTTGTATTCCCTGGAGTTCAGGAAAATGGCGGGGGGGGGGGGGAAAAGGGGGATCTCAGAAACATTCCGAATGTTGAGGTCTGAACAGATTAGATATGGCAAGGTTATTTCCCATGGTAGGGGAGTCTAGGACAAGAGGACACGACTTCAGGATTGAAATACGTCCTTTTAGAACTGAGATGCGGAGAAATTAGTCAGAGGGTGGTAAATCTGTGGAATTTGTTGCCACAAATGGCTGTGGAGGTCGTGTCATTGGGTGTATTTAAGGCAGAGATAGATAGGTTCTTGATTAGCCAAGGCATCAAAGGGTATGGGGAGAAAGCAGGGGAGTGGAGATGACTGGAAGAATTGGATCAGCCCATGATTGAATGGAGGAGCAGACTCAATGGGCCAAATAGCCTACATCTGCTCCTATATCTTTTGGTCTAACTCACCTGGCATTTATCCCCCAAGCAGTACTGCTGTCCAGAAACCACCATATAGTCCACTTTCTGCTGCTCTGTAATAAGAAAAACCTTAAACTTTGAGGGGAAAAAAAATGTTCACTTTGATCATTCAAGCTCAGATCAGAATCAAGATAAATAGAAAAAGGTCAACATGAAGCAGTGGGAGAGAGTATTTACCACCACAAAAGTAATGGTTACTAACAGATTTCTGTTCCACCTAAATACCACTATGTGCAAGCACTTGCTTATGTGCCTCAAGTCAAACGTGCAAAAAATCAATGCTACCAATTTGAATTATAAAATAGGAAGTGTTCAATATACACCAAGATAAAGTTATCAATTGGAAATGTTAATGCCACTTTCTTCCTGTTGGGTACCTCCTGATCTGCCATTTCCAGCATTGTTTTTACTTGTGTCAGAATTATGTACAACATTGTCTTTACTATGCTTCAAAACTAAATTAGCTATTTATCTCAATCTTTCCCAAATTTCCAATTCAAAATAATCAGGTTTAATAGCAATGCCATATGTTGCAAAAATGTTATGTGGCAACAATACAAAAACTAAATTACAGCAAGTTTACAAATATTCAAAAAGTTAAAATAGTGAAAAAAGTGTGGTTGCACTTATGGGGTCAATGGCCATTCAGAAATCTGATGGCAGAGGGGAAGAATCAGAGTCTGTGCCTTCAGGCTCCTGTACTTCCTCCCTGATGGTAGCAATGAGAAGAATGCTTGGCCTGGGTGAGAGGGTTTCTTAATGATGGATGCCCCTTTTTCCTGAAATATCACTCCTTGACGTTCTGGATGCTGGGGAGGCTAGTGCCCATGTCATCCTTCCTACCCTCTCCAAATCAATGGAAATAAGACCATTATGAATGGCTACCTTTCCTGCTGTCAAGCCAAACATCAAATTCCACATTGCGATAAATTTCTGAATCCAGCGCCTTCAACACCTTAAAGGGAAATGGCATCTTTGATGGGCCATCCACAGTCTGAAATACAAGGTAATTGAATAAATCAGAAGTGAAAATTGCAGGAATTAAGTCCTATCAGATGAATCACCATTTTCAACACTGGGCACTGCCTCATTTGACCAAGCTGAACTTGGAACAGTACACAAGTGGTTCAAATTTCAAAGTAAAATCATTTTTACCACAGCTTTGGTAGCCTTACAGTGAAAATCATCTTGTTCAGTCCAGAGAAACATTTTAACAAAAACTTGTAAATAACAGAGGGTAAACAAAAGGTGAAATGCTGAAATCAAATCAATAAACTATTCAATGGCTTTTCATAGTTTTAAAAATAAAATCATAGAAAATCATTGCTCTATTACAAGTTAAACACATTATTATTCCATTTTCAACTTGTCTTTTCAATGAAGTCTCTAAAAGGTCCATTACTCAAAGTATAACTTTAGGGATAAAGCAGATGGTAATACTGAAGCGATAAAGCACTCAATTAACTTGGTGACTCTTCATGAAGTAACCAGCTGAAAAGTTAGTTTTGCATACAGGTCTGAGATTGTTACTCACTGAGGATGAGAGTGAGAGAGTTGTAGGATGGATAAGCAGTCAGACTGTGGCACAATGGTTCAGAGAGCCATTGTAAAGGTGGGGGAGGGGGGAGAAGAAAGAAATATAGTTGTAATTAAGGATTGTATCGTCAGGGGAAGAGAATTCTGTGTCAGGATTGAGAATCCCAAAGATAGTGTTGTCTGCCTGGTGCCTATGTTCAGAACATCTCATCTGACCTGCAGAGGAATTTGGAGTGGGAGGGGAAGATTCAGTTGTTGAAGTCCTTGTGGGAACCAATGGAGGAGGAAAGAGATTGAGCTGAAAGAATTCAAGCAGTTAGGGATCAAATTCAAACACTGAAAAGGTAATAACCTCTGGATTGTTACTCAAGTCACGTACAAATTCACACAGGGTTAATACATGTATAATGTGTGATCAAAATAAAATGCATGGCTCAAAAGATCCATGTGAAAATACACTGCTAGGATCAGCTTTATTCACCATATACATTTGCACGTATTAGGAATTTGCTGTGCTGTGGGGTGCAACATGCAACAAAAACATTCAATAGGAATAAAGAATTAAAAAATAAACTTCGAGGTTAATGTATATATGTGGAATAAAATGTGTATTAATACCACAATGCACTTTCAATGTAATAGCATATTAAAAAGTCTTTTGAAGTTTTTAAAATGCTTACAGTGCAGTGACTGAGGTAGAGTCGTGGGGTGGATAACTATAATGGTCGATCAAAGTTAGAATTCAAAAACACACAAGACTGTTGCATGCAATTTTCAAAAGAGGACAAACTGCACAAATAGTAAAAAATAGTAGACAAAAAACACATGATAAATGAACTGTGGAGTCCCCGAGAAAGAGCCCACAGCTGCAGAGTCTGTTCAGCATGGACGTGAGGACGCCCGTCCACGGGCCTGACTGGCTGAAAATCAACTACACCTGAACATGGCAGTGAGAGACCCAACACTCCTGTACCTGCTACCCAACAACAGTAGCAAGAGGAAAATAAAGGCAGATGTTGCTGGACATTGCTCGTTTTCTGCTCTCGTCCTCAACTATGTTAAACTTGCGTGACGCTTTAATTGGTGCAGGTTAGTCTTCCACCATCAGGCCTTGATGTAGACTCCACCCCCAGTGACAGCTGCCCTGGCCGTACCAGCACTAGAGTCTATTTTCCTGAATCCCACAGATCACAAAAGCACCAGATCATTTAGTCTGTTTAAAGCCAAATCCTTAAAAAAATTACAGGCTGCAGAAATCACAGTTCGGCAGGGTTTCCCAAACCACTTTTATGCCATGGACCAATCCCGTTAAGGAGTTTATGGATCCCAAGTTTGGATCCCCTGTACTAAGAGTACTTGGCAGCTTTCTGAGCTGTCTGCAGAACGTCACCAATGGTTGCTGGTGCCATCTTGCTGCCTGGGTGAAGAAACTTCTAAAATGGCATGAAGTTTTTGCTGAAATAGGCTTATAGCACTTTCCAGAAGTGAGCTTTGGGAAAAGGCACTTTTGCTGGGTAGGTACTGTCTGCAATGATTTTTCCCACCCACTTTTTTGTCCTGAACATGTATAAGTCGTGCAGAGATGGCAGACTGATGTTAACTGCATAATCTACAGATCTGTTGGCTCTGTAAGCAAACTAATGAATCTAGAAAATGTTGAGTTATATATTTGAGAATTGAAAAGACTGATCTTTCTTCATTATTACAGGAGTGAGTGCACCTGGCCTGTAGTCATTAAATCCAGTGATCTGATTTTTTTTTTTTTTTTTTGAGAGACTGGCATAATAGCAGATTTCTTGAAACATGGAACACTAAATCATTTAAGATTAGTACATTAGTGGATTTGAATTTGTGGGATATTGGCATCTATATTTGAGGAGGGAACTATCTCAATGGGATGGACTCCATCTGAACGATGCAGGGACCAGGGTCCTGGCAAATTGCCTAACTGAAGCTGTGGATAGTCCTTTAAGCTAATAGTAGGGTGGGGGTTCACCAGCTCGGAAAAGTGTGGATAAAATAAAAGGAACAGAGTGTGCTGAAGTGACAGAATCTCTAGAATAAATAAGACCAACCTTAGAAAGTGATGAAAAATTAATTTCAGGCAATATGGAGATATAATTAAAGAATGGTGGTGAATACAGCACTGAAAGTGTTATACCTGATACAATATACAGAAAGGTAGATGATGTTGTAGCGCAGTTAGAAGTTGGCAGATATGACATTGTAAGCAGAGTCATGGCTGAAAGATCACAGCTGGGAGCTTAATATCAAAGCATAGGCATCCTACTGGGTGGGTAGAGGTGGGGTTGGTGAGACTGTTGGTTTTAGAAGAAATTAACCTTAGAAAGTAGTAATATACAATTAGAAGACAGAATCCTTGTGGGTAGAGTTAAGAAACTGCAAGGTCAAAATGGGTAGGTTTTTTTTTAAAAATATATAGGTATATAATAGAGGTATAGAAAGTTATGAAGGGTATAGATAGTAGAAAAAACTTGCTTGCAGTTTCCTGATCTCAGGTGAGACTAGAACTAGAGGTTTTAGGTTATGGGTGAAAAGTGAAATGCTTACAAGGAAATTTCAAAGGCTAGTGAGAGTGTGGAATAAGCTGCTAACAGGTGGATGAGAGTTTGAATTCAACACTTAAGAGAAGTTTGGGCAAGTACATGGATGGGGGAGGTGTGGAGGACTATGATCCAGGTGCAGGTCCACTGGGGCAGAATGATAGTCTGGCATGAAGCAGATGGCCCAAAGATCACTACAGCACTGAAAGAGTCTCTTTGACATTAAGGATTGTATCAAAGTAATCTCTCCAGTGGTTTTCTCAGAACTGCTCAGCTTACTCTCCTTGGACATCAAATTGGTAGAGACATTGGTGATTGCACTATAGAATTCTTTGCAAATAGTCATGTGCCTGATGGATCATTTCGTCTTATTCAATCTATGCTTCAAAACACTGACATCTCTTGGTTCTTTCTCATTCAGTGAGGATTAGATTTCTTCACATGAAATTGATTCAAAGAATGGGAAGTTAGGCCAAGGCCATGTCCTGACGGCAGCTCCTTCCAGTAACAAATTGAATACAGCCCCATTCTAGATATGGAGTGATTAGTGCATTATCAATGAAGTTCTGTAGTGCTTTACATTTTAAAAAAATTACAAAGTCATGCTGCATTTCATTTGGGTCCAAATGTTCCAGAGACCAAGAGACAAGAGAATAAAAGAATCACGAGGAGGAGTTCTCTTCTGCACTAACCAACTTTTATCCCAGCCACTAAAAACTGAGATGATTACCAGCTGGTCTTCTTATGGGACCTTAGTACAAGTTAGCTATTGAATCAATCTACTTAATGATTATACCCTGTACACAAGGCATCCTCATTCCAGAATATGTAGCCAGTGCACAACCAATTATCAGGAATAATGAATCACCAAATTCTTTTTAAGCCTTACAGCATCAAGAAATTGATTCAAATTTCAATGAAACACTGCTACCTTAATTTCTTCTGTAGAATGCTTTGCCATTTTCTCCTCTGGTAAGCTCTCCAATTCACTATTTTCTTTGCCATTTTTTCTGAAACAAAAGAAAAAAAACTAGACTAAAACATTTGTTACCTCAAATCTTTATTTTAAATAAAAGCAGTCCTAGGTGTGAATCTCTAACAAATTCCACTTCAATGTCCTTCTCTGACATTGTCAGTTCTAGGTAATGAACTATTCAAGATTAATTACCGGTACTTCTCTGCACACCCCCCTCCAACCAAATATTCCCACTGTTACAAACGTTACTACTTTCATAATATACAATGAAATGACTAAAATATACAAATTTAATACAAAAAATTATTCATTCTTCTGTGTGGGCACATGGCCAAGTGGTTAAGGCATTGGACTAGCAACCTGAAGATCATGAGTTCGAGCCCCAGCCGAGGCAACGTGTTGTGTCCTTGAGCAAGGCACTTAACCACACATTGTTCTGCGATGACACCGGTGCCAAGCTGTATGGGTCCTAATGCCTTTCCCTTGGACAACATCGGTGTCGTGGAGAGGGGAGACTTGCAGCATGGGCAACTGCTGGTCTTCCATACAACCTTGCCCAGGCCTGCGCCCTGGAGAGTGAAGACTTTCCAGGCACACATCCATGGTCTCACAAGACTAACGGATGCCTTTATTCATTCTTAAAAATGTGCCCAATGTTTTAAATCAAACAGCTTGTTATTAAGTGATTTAATCATGATTCAATTAGCTTACTTCCTATCAGAATTATGTAATAACTCAGCTGCATTATACTGGTGACAAATGTCTGTGCTACAGTACCCGAGTTAGTTAACCAAACAAAGATCAACTCTTTTGCAATCCAATCAGACAGAGGCATACAAAATTGGAAAGTGGGAAGGGGCTGTTCCCCACAGTGCATGATGTAGGTGCCATGTTTTCCCCCTATTAAAGCACTTTTCCAAGGACCAGATACTCTTATTCTTAATAATCCAGACAGCTTCCAACATGGAAATAGTCACTAATTATGGCGAATATTAACCAATATAATTAGTATTTTAATAACCCAGTTTTAAATTCTATGATTGACAAGAGTAAAACATCACTCTACCCTGTTCCTGTTCTCACCAAGATCCTCACCTGAAAAGCATCCCAAATCCATCTTTTCTCTCATGAATTACTCAAAATCCAATTTCAGTGTTAATTTAGTTGGACTAATTATACTTTTCTTGTGACCATGTTGCCAACACCCTTGGTGGAACTAAGTGCTACCCAACTTCTTTCATAAATAATCTGACGCTAAGTTTATTCAAAAGTTGTACAAGAGTGCAAGCAGATAAAAGTGTTCTTTTCCAGGAACTTGACAGAGCTTCATTCCTAAACTCTAATTTGTAGAATTACCTGACTGATTGTCAAACACTGGTATCTTTAATTTAATCATATGATTGATAGTGCCCTGCACTAAAATAGTTCCCTGATTAATAATCAAATCAGGCTCATTAATATCTGAGAGATGAAACAAATTGGTACAAGACCAAACGAGAGAGGAGCAGAATCAGGCCATTCAGCCCATTGAGTCTGTTCCATCATGGCTGAGCCCATATCCCACTCAACCCCATACACCCACCTTCTCGCTACAACCTCTGATGCCCTGACCAATTAGGAAGTGATCAACTTTCACTTTAAATATACCCATGGTCTTGCCCTCTACAGCTGTCTATGGCAGAGCATTCCAGAGATTCACTACTCTAGGTTTTAAGAAAAAAAATCCTCCTTACCTCTATTCTAAAGGGTTGCCCCTCAATGTTAAGGCTGCGCCTTCTTGTTCTGGACACCCCTACCATAGGAAACATGCTCTTCATATCCATCCTATCTAGACCTTTCAGCATTCAGTAGGTTTCAATGAGATCCCCCTACATTCTTCCAAATTCAATGAGATGCCAAAACTGGAAACATTCATATGTTAACTCATTCATTGCTGAAATCGTGAACTTCCTCTGGACTCTCTCCAATGACAACACATCCTCTGAGATACTGTGCCTAAAATTGTTGATAATTCTCCAAGTGCGGCCTGACTAGTCTCTTATAAAGACTCAGCATTATCTCCTTGTTTTTGTATTCTATTCCTCTTGAAATGAATGCCAAAACTTCATTTGCTTTCTTTACCACAAACTCAACATGAAATTAACCTCTGGGAGTCTTGCACAAGGACTCACTAATCTCTTTGCACCTCTGATGTTTAAATTTTCTCTCCATTTAGATAATAGTCTGCACCATTGTTTCTTTTACCAAAATGCATTACCATACATTTCCTAACATTGTATTCCATCTGTCACTTTTTTGCCTATTCTTTCAATTTGTCCAAGCCCTGCTGCAATCACATTGCTTCCTCAGCACTACCTACCCCTCCAGCAATCATTTCATGTGCAAACTTTGCCATAAAGCCAATTCCATTATCCAAATCACTAACATGTAGTGGTCCCAATACTGACCAGAGGAACACTAGTCACCAGCAGCTAACCAGAAAATGCCCCCTTTACTCCCACTCGCTGCCTTCTGCCTGTCAGCCATTCGCCATCTATGCCAGTATATTTTCTGTAACACCATAGGATTTTATCTTGTTAAGCAGCCTACCGTGAGGTACCTTATCAAACAGCTTCTGAAAATCCAAGTAAATGACATTCACTACCTCTCCCGTACAATATGCTACACATTGTTAGAGAAATTAAGCGCAGAGGGATACAGAATGGGTTCCACAACCTACTAAATTGGTGACAACCCCATCCATTTACCCTGCAACCAACATTCACTAGTTTTATAAATGCTGTTACTCAATTCAAACCAATGATAGTTACAACTGCTTTCTTAATGTGCACAAAATTTGAAATAGCTCATTGCAAATCCCTGCAATGAGTTGCGCTGATATACAAAAGAAAATAACCAACAAGAAACCAAGGATTGCCAATACTCAAGATGTACATAGTATTACTGAGTACAAAAGATGAGAAATACTGAAAATGAATAGGTTTTGTTTAATATTTCAACTTAGTAACGTGAACAGCAATTCAGGACACCAACCTTCTCCCCGATTTAGATACCCAAAATTTAGGACAGAAGATAGGAGGGGGTTAAATGTTTTTCCTTTTTTCAAGATAACAAGAATAACTGAGAAATACAGAGCACTGAACAATGTCAGTAGTGGGAAAACTATCGGAGAATATTCTTAGACTGAAGCGATATAGTCTGGATTAGGGATAGTCAGCATGGCTGAGCAATAGGTCACGTCTCATGAGCCTGATTTAATTCTTTGAGGCAGTGACAAAACGAATTTATGAAAGTAGAACAGTGGATCTGTAATATATGGATTTTAGTAAGGTATTCAAAAGGTTCTCCATGGAAAACTCAGGAGTCAGGAGGCATAGGATCCAGAGATTCAGAATAAACTCCCTACAGAAGGCAGAGGGTGGTAGTAGATGGGGCATTCTCTGTAGTTAAGGCAGCTTATGGTATGTTGGCCTTATTTGTTGAAGGATTGAGTTCAAGAGCTGCAATGTCATGTTGTAGCTCTATAAAACTCTGGTTTGATCACATTTGGAGTATTGTGTCCAGCTCTGGTCTCATTATCGGAAGGAACTGGAAGCTTTAGAGGATGTACAAGAGATCTACCACAATACTGCCTGGATTAGGGAACATGTCTTATGAGGAAAGGTTGAGTGGATTCAAGCTTTGCTCTTTGGAGCAAAGAAGGCAAGGTGTGAATTGATACAGGAATACAAAATAAGGGGCATAAATGGAGTAATAGCTTGGTCCTCCCTCCCCCCCCCCAAAAGCAGAAATGGCTAATACAAGAGGGTATAATTTTAAGCAACACACACACAAACGCTGGTGAATGCAGCAGGCCAGGCAGTATCTGTAGGAAGAGGTACAGTCGACATTTTGGGCCAAGATCCTTCGAAGGGTCCCAGCCCAAAACGTCGACTGTACCTCTTCCTATGGATGCTGCCTGGCCTGCTGCGTTCACCAGCATTTTTTGTGTATGTTGCTTGAATTTCCAGCATCTGCAGATTTCTTCGTGTCTGCGGTATAATTTTAAGGAGATTTCAGGAAAATATTGGGGGGGGGGGGGAAGAAGGGAGAAGAAAGAAGAATAAAAGGTTTTTTTTCAAATACAGCAATTTGTGGATTTGTGGAACATGCTACCATAGTAGTAGAAGATAGATACAGTAGGGGCATTTAAGAGACTGATAACCCTAGATTCTTCCTTCAGAAATTTGCCTATGTGGAGAGAAGCATTAGATTGATCTTGGAGTAGGTTAAAAGGTTAGCACAACAAATTAAGTTTAAGGACCTGCAACGTGCTGTACTTCCTATATTCATAACCAACATTACATACCGTACAACCTTTTCAGAAAGATGTTCAGCATCATTGCCTTGGGATGTACTTGTTCTCCTGGTTTTCTTGCCGTGATTACGGAATAGTTCCACTGCTCCTCGCAGTTCTTCTTCATCGACTCCAAAGACATCTCTGTACAACATTTCATATACAACCGCTGAAATAAAAGGCATTTTATGCATTTATTCCTCTTGTATTTGGAGAAAGAACAGAGTACAAGTTCAGAAGTGCCAACTAGTGCCAAAACCAAGGACTGGAATGAAATACTGAATTTATTCTGCCTAATCTCTGCTTCCAATTTTTCCCCCCAAATCATTTGAAATTTACAGATTACACCATACCTTTGATACAGACTGAGATTATGGTAATATTATCAATATATTATGTATGAATATGTTCTGCTTTGTTGAACATTACAAGACATATCTGAATATTACTTTTAACTGACAAACTGAAGCTACATAATGCTGTTAAGCAAAACAAATTTTGGCATGGCTATTGCAGTATCTTTTCAATAATAAAGAAATCTACTCCATAAGATAATGAAGGCAATCACAATGATTTAGCACTTTAATATACTGTAGCTTTAAACAAAAAGACACTGTGCTGAAGAACTTCACAGCTGCCACTGTTATAAACAAGTTACTTATAGATAAAGAACACTTTCAAGCTGGGGGGGGGGGGGGGAGGAATATTAATGGTCATTATAAACATCACAAAAAAAACACCAAGGAAATTTCTCATCCTCCATTCTCTACACCTCCAACCACCTACTCCCCCACCCCCCCGCCATCAAAAAAAATTTCCAAATTGCCTTTCAATACCAGCCAATCATTGTGTTCAAATAATCAGATTTGTACCCTAAGCCATACATCTTTATGCCATTCTTGGATAATTATACATCACACTGCTTTTTTTTTGACTTGCGTCCAAGTTAGATGTCAGATAAATGTCACTAGAACTGTACATTAACTTTTACTTCACTTCAGGTAGTAAAAATACCAAATCAACAGCATTTTAAAAATAAAATAATCAATGCAATTATTTAATGCTTTAAGCCTACCTTGACACACAGCTGCAACCCCTTGAAACTGCTTTGTAAGGACACTATCATAATGGCCATTGTTGGAAGAGCACAGCAAGATCTTTTTTATTAAAAAAAGGAGAGCATTAATTCATCTTTATGCTGAATTGAAGGATTATGTTTTTAAGCACTGCATTTTTGTCCAATGTTTTATGTTTTTCCTCATTCTCCACTCTCTACACCTCCAACCACCTCCTCCTCTGCCCAACCTGGTTCAAATCAGGCAAGACATACTAGCAATTTTGTGACACATTTTACAACCTCAGGTATCAATGTTTATTACTGCTGCTAACTGAATTGTGATCACTTCAGTAAGTGTGATAGAGAAAATGCAGCAAATACGAGTTCAGAAAATGAAGATAACTGATGATCTCACACCTTTAAAGGTTCAGTGGTGTTGTATGGGTGAATTTTTCTAGGTCAATGGAAGTTACTCCTGTTAGTACCAAAACTCATTTTTATTTCACTTAAAAAAAAAACCAAAGTTACTGCACAATTACAAATATTGGTTCTTGGATGCTACTTTTCGAAAATAAGTTGTTTTTAAACTTAGAGGATGGAACTGGACTCTCTGATGGTGGTGTCTGAAAAGAGGATGCTGTCTAAGTTGCATGCCATCTTGGTCAATGTCTCCCATCAACTACATAATGTACTAGGTGGGCACAGGAGTACATTCAGCCAGAGACTCATTCCTCCAAGATGCAGCACAGAGCGTCATAGGAAGTCATTCCTGCCTGTGACCATTAATCTTTACAACTCCTCCCTTGGAGTGTCAGACACCCTGAGCCGATAGGCTGGTCCTGGATTTATTTCATAATTTACATATTACTATTTAACTATTTATGGTTCTATTACTATTATTTATGGTGCAACTGTAACAAAAACCAATTTCCCCCTGGGATCAAAAATATGACTAAAAACAGAACCTTCTAACTTCAATAAAAGAGCTGTAGGAACTCTGGTCAGCCAGCAACTGTACAAGGAAATACTCAAGTCAACATATTGGGTTGAGATCTTTATTCTTGTCTCCATTGCTTAAACTTAATTTGTGAAGTCATGTTGATATCCAACTCACTTATCAGAGTTTCTAAACAAGTGGACAGATTATCAGTGTACGATTGACTGCCTAATGCAGTAGTGCTTTTAGCACTCTAACCTCATTTTGGAGGGAACTATCAATCCTCTCTACTGCATATCCATTAGGTTACTTTGGTTATATTGCACATTTCTCCCATTAAACTAATCCTATATTATTCTCAGACACAAAACCAGTAGTTAATTAAAAGCCATTCCTCATTGTTTTGAAGGAATGTTTTTTGCAATTCCCCCCCCCCCCCCATTTTTCCAGGGCTGTAGTTCCTTGTTTACTGCAGCAACCTGTCCAAAACCTCACTTCTGCTGCTACAGGGAGCCTTCCCCCTTTATTTCTGTTTCTTCACTGTCACCATCGCCCCTTGCTGCCAGTGTTTCTGCTCAGCCATTCATTAAAACAGACTTCTCCCACCATCATATACAGTTCTCAATGCTCCCTTTTAGCCCCAAGCCTCCAAGAACCATCATGATCATTCAAGTACACCTTCCACCAACCCCAACCCCCCCCCCCCACCACCACCCTCCAAAAGCATGTAGGCTGTGATAGAACAGTCATACCTCCATGTTTCAGTCTGATCACTTGTGCCCTGGATGCCTTACCATGTTTGACAGCACACAAGATCACATTGATCTGCTATTGCAGCAAGTCGAGATCACACATCAGATATCCTCAGAAGTGCAATGTAATAGGATCTAAAATGATTTAGCTACCGATGACTGTAGTTATCTTTGGATGAGGACAAGTTGAATGAGTCACTGGAATATTTGTCAAGTGTCTGTCAAGTGCCCTTAATTACCATAACGTCACAACAGGCTATACAACTTCATGCTTTTTGTATTCAAACACCAAAGGGAATTCAAAATTAGATATTGTCAGTACTGTGTAAAATAAACAGCAATGTTAGTGGCAACTGGAAAGCCAAGGCTTTTCACAAGATAACCAAAGCAGCCATGATTTTATTGAATGATAAAGCTTGATGAACCAGTTGCCTATTCCTGCTCCTATTCCCCATGTTCTTAAAAAGCAACTCATTAAACATTTCCTTGATCAATTTAGACCCATACTAGAGGCAATTGTTTTTAAATTGGTCAGGGTTTGTGATTACATAATAAACATGCTCAATAACTATGTAAATACACAGGACCGTAGCATGGAGAGGAATTTGTAATGAGAGCTCTGATAGCAAATGATATTGCTTTTAAAAAAAATCGAATAGAATCTTGTTGACATTACTCAGATATTGAGCAAGGATATAACCCTACACTCGACGTATAAGCCTATTTAGGACTAAGCCGTTATCAATCCATCACCACACAATGAATTGCTCTGACATGCATTGATACTGAGTAGCTTCCAGGATGATGAAGAAAACAGGTTAAACTCCAAGTTGAAAAATGTTTAAAATGCTCCATTAATAAACTTGTTAGCTTACAAAAGTACAATTCCAACCCAGAAAGTAATCAGCTTCCACAGATTTTCTAGCATATTCTCTTTTTATTTTGTGATTTCCCACACATGCAGTGCTTTGCCAGATAGGTTTGCTTACCAAATTTAAACAAATGAATTTTACATTTTTTGCCAGTTAGACAGAAAGCTAAATTTGCTACAAATTGGGAGAAATATCCTGGAAGTACCCCACAGCATGAATAAAACATTGGGAGTGTGGAGTCGAGACTTGAGTACTGATACTGAATTCTCTTGGGCTCCAGTTAATGTAGATAGGGGAAAAAACAGAATAGCTCAGCAAAACAGAAAACATTAGACTTTACATATAAACAACTGCATTCAAATAAGCTGCCGGTGGTACAAATTTTCCAAAATAGACTGGGCATAAACTGAAAATGTTTGTTTCAGAACTTTTGATCCTTTAAAAAGATAGAATATAATGCTTCCATTATGTACGATTTCCAAGTTTATTCCAAGTACAATTCATCCATTTTTCTTAATAGCTGATTAGTTAAGTCCGAGAATCTAATGCAAAAACATTACCCACACAACTAAAAGAATCCCAGCAGCTAGCCATTAGTAATGAGCTAGATCAAAGCTTTAACTATGCAAGCAAATATATAGCTTTGCTAGGTTATGCACACATAACCAGCAATAAAATAAATTCCAATAAACATTTGTAAACAACTCCATTGATTATACTACCAACCATGTGATCAATTATACGATCAGCACTTTTTCACAACTTCGAATGGCATTTACACAATTGTTCTACAATTAGTATTTTTTTCTTTATTTCAACTTCACCTGCTTCCTGGTCTTAATTTACTGTTTACCTTGATTTGTTCTACAGTACATACATCTTATGATGCATCCCAACATTATAAAAGGAACAAAATGGGTTTTCCTTGCCTTCTTCTCAAATCCATTATTTGTGCCTTGCATGGGAGGTTTTCCAGGATACCGGTAAATGAGAAAATCACAACTTGATATTTGGAGAAAAGAGCACAAAATTTGTAAATTGATTTTTAAATCTCATTTCATCTGGAGGAATTGCATCAAGCATTTTGGCATCACAATTTAGTCAATACATTAAAAACTTCATTTGTCAAGCTACTCATAAATCCTCCCCCCTTAATGCTATAAAACTTCAACTGTCATTGAGCTTGACCAAGATATCTCATCCTTGAAAGATTGAAGACTTTGACCACATTCAACAGGAGAAATTTGCTATAATTTATAAAAAGTGAAATTAGAATCAGCCCCAAACAATACAGTATACCAGTAGAATGAACCAGTACAAGATAGTTGACTTAGTATAAAAAGATATACAATAGAGAAAGGAAATCAGGAGACTGGAAGGGGCATAGACAGCATTAAATACAGACCAGCTGGCTCCTTTTGCAGTTGGACAAATGGTCATCTCATTGTTGGCTTAGCAAACAGAAATAAGCTTTAAGTTTAACATGATTTGTACTATTGGATACGTAAGATGCTATAGAAACAACCTGGTCAGCTTGTAATATGAATATCCAATAATACAATATTTCATTAAAATAACATTAGATTAATAACCAAGTATTAGCAACAAATTATGTTTAGCTGCAACCACTTGAAGATTAGGAGAAAATTCTTAAATATCCAGTGAAGCATGGCTTAAGTCATAAGCACCAAGGCTATTTACTGATCATTAGATGCAGACTATTACAGGTAGATGACATTTAGCCAGAAAATTCCACCAGTCAGCATCTAGACTTATGCTTTTCAACAGTTGTCTTTTATACAAAAGAAAATGCTTAACCACAAATTACAAATTTTTGTAATTACTCATCTATCTTTTTCTTTATTTATGCCATACTCACTTGTACATCAGTGAAAGCGCATTCATCTCCAAGACACCTGCCCATTCCTGGAAAACATTGAATAAAATTTGAATGCAAGCAAATAAATCTTAAGTTTATGCAGTAAATATTTGCAAGAATATTTTGGATTCAACAAGATCATTGAAGTCCATTACAACAATGCAAAATATTTTTCTGAACTAGGCAAAGAATGATGTTTACCTTTGCATCTTCCTCCTACCAAGCAAGATGGAAAAACATCTTTCATTAGGTCCCATGCACAAGATTTACACACTACAGAATTTCTGGCAGGATTGCTTGCTGCTGCTTACTGGGACAATATTGTGGCATGAATTGTGGGAGGTAGGGTGGAAAATGAGAAATAAATTTGAGTCACTGGGATTGGGCCCCTTTGATATTGATAAGTAGAAGAGGTTTGGTTGGTCAGGAGGTATCCAAATGGGGGAAAAATGCGAAAGACATCTTTGTCTTTCAGTCACCTTTAAGAAAGTGAAGACCTTAAACCCTCTGGCTTTGGGACAATAAAGTTTTTAACTAAACTAAGAATGGCCTCACCTTTCAGTTAAGTGCAGATTCAGTGCATGTGTGCAGAAACTCATGATCTGAATTAGTATCGTATGTCCTTTAGTGTCTTACATATGCCCTGCAACCTCCACCCTGGGCTCTCATTCACAAGAGTCTTCATGACAATCTGAAGAATGACTTTCCACTCTACCATGAAAATTATCCTCCACATGTAAAACGGGTGGGTGTCCCAACCTAAAGATTTAACTACAGGACAATGCATTTAACCGTAATTTGAAATGTTACATCAATTGGAATTTTTTTCCATTCAGGACTGTATGTAAAAAAAAAAATAGCAAAACATTGATTAAACATCCAAGTTACATTAACATTTGACAGCATTCTTCCACGTTGGATTAAACACATAAATCATATTAGCCAAAGCCAGACAAGTTTAAACTAGATATAGAAGAGAGTTAACTCCTCAGTTGACTCTCCTTGCGCATAATAGGAAGCAGTTCCAGCAGCATACTTAAGCTGTATAATATTTGAACAGTCTCCTAGTACAATAAGATGGACTCTACCTCAATCTACTTTGCTATGGCCTTGCAAGTTATTGTCTGCCTGCACTTTCACTATAACACTATTTGGCATTGATATCATTTATAGCTGGAAATACCTCAGTGCACTGACGTGATCAAATCATCTGTACAGATGGCATGCAAAACAGATTTTTGCTGTACCTTGGTATATTTGACAATAATCTAATTTACTAAGTCTATTAGAAGTTGTGTGACAATTCAGAGGTCTGTCATCCAGAGGGAAGGACTTGCAGTCACTACCAAAATGAGGAAGGCCTAGGTGTAGGCCACGGCCATAAGTCAAGGTTGGTGGGCAGAGAGAAATCAGAAACAATAATCAGATTAAAAATTAAAACAACTGCAATTGTGATCCTTTCAACCACAGGAAATCATGGGATTTAGTTCTGGTAATGTGGGAAAAGACATCAGACGATGGAAGTGAGATTAACTTGCATTCAAATGCCACCTCAGAAGGATGGCTTGCATGAAAGAATAGTCAAAGCTGTGTTGTCATAAGCATTGCAATACAATATTCTCCACTCACAACTTTAATCATCAAAATAGAAACTGATCAGCTAAAGTACAGAAAACTTAGCAGATTACACTTCTTAAAATACACAAAGTATAACTTGTTTACAATAAAACTGCAGGAATTGAAATGCAAAACAGAAACGGCAATCTTAAAATACAAATAAAGAAATGCTCAGCATGGCAATGCATTATGTGGAGAAAGGTTGAATTAGGATTTCTGTTTGTTCACCTTCCATCAGAACTGTTCAACCTCCACGGATCTTAATTAACCTGTTGAGTATTCCCAGCATTTGTTTTATCAGCAGAATGTCCCTGGGTGGAGATGACATGCATGATAGAGTCCAGCCACCATCCAGAGATTCACAAAAACTGTTATAAACTCAGGACAGGGCCAATGAACGTAACCTGTTCTTTAACAGATTTGACATTGGGACCCCTACCCATCCCCCCCATAAGCCATCTGTTGTCGGCCCCCAACCAACACATATTCCACTCTCCCTCCTACCCCTCACAGTCCCCCACCCTGCTCTCATGACTATACCCCTTCCCCACACGAAATCACCACGGTGGGCTTCACGGCTGAACAGGTGAGAAGACAGCTGAAATGTCTCAAACCAAGCAAGGCTGCAGGACTGGATGGTGTCAGTACCAGGGTGCTCAAAGCCTGTGCCCCTCAGCTATGTGGAGTACTTCACCATGTATTCAACCTGAGCCTGAGGCTCTGGAGGGTTCCTGTGCTGTGGAAGATGTCCTGCCTTGTCCCTGTGCTGAAGACGCCACGCCCCAGCGGCCTCAATGACTACAGACCGGTGGCATTGACCTCCCACATCATGAAGACCCTGGAGAGACTTATTCTAGAGCTGCTCCGGCCTATGGTCAGGCCACACTTAGATCCTCTCCAGTTCACCTACCAGCCCCGACTAGGAGTTGAGGATGCCATCGTCTACCTGCTGAACCGTGTCTACGCCCATCTGGACAAGCCAGCGAGCACTGTGAGGGTCATGTTTTTTGACTTCTCCAGTGCGTTCAACACCATCCGCCCTGCTCTGCTGGCGGAGAAGCTGACAGCAATGCAGGTGGACACTTCCCTGGTGTCATGGATTCTTGATTACCTGACTGGCAGACCACAGTACGTGCGCTTGCAACACTGTGTGTCCGACAGAGTGATCAACAGCACTGGGGCTCCACAGGGGACTGTCTTGTCTCCCTTTCTCTTCACTGTTTACACCTCAGACTTCAACTACTGCACAGAGTCTTGCCATCTTCAGAAGTTTTCAGATGACTCTGCCGTAGTTGGATACATCAGCAAGGGAGATGAGGTTGAGTACAGGGCTACAGTAGGAAACTTTGTCACATGGTGTGAGCAGAATTTTCTGCAGCTTAATGTGAAAGAGACTAAGGAGCTGGTGGTAGACCTAAGGAGAGCTAAGGCACCGGTGACCCGTTTCCATCCAGGGGGTCAGTGTGGACATGGAGGATTACAAATACCTGGTGATACAAATTGACAATAAACTGGACTGGTCTAAGAACACTGAGGCTGTCTACAAGGGTCAGAGCCATCTCTATTTCCCGAGGAGACTGAGGTCCTTTAACATCTGCCGGATGATGCTGAGGATGTTCTATGAGTCTGTGGTAGCCAGTGCTATCATGTTTGCTGTCGTGTGCTGGGGCAGCAGGCTGAGGGTAGCAGACACCAACAGAATCAACAAACTCATCCGTAAGGCCAGTGATGTTGTGGGGATAGAATTGGACTCTCTCATGGTGGTGTCTGAAAAGAGGATGCTGTCTAAGTTGCATGCCAACTTGGTCAATGTTTCCCATCCACTACATAATGTACTGGGTGGGCACAGGAGTACATTCAGCCAGAGACACATTCCTCCAAGATGCAGCACAGAGCGTCATAGGAAGTCATTCCTGCCTGTGGCCATCAAACTTTACAACTCCTCCCTTGGAGGGTCAGACACCCTGAGCCAATAGGCTGGTCCTGGACTTTTCATAATTTACTGGCATAATTTACATATTACTATTAACTATTTATGGTTCTATTACTATTTATGGAGCAACTGTAACAAAAACCAATTTCCCCCAGGATCAATAAAGTATGACTATGACTAAACAAGCCTTTCCGCTCACTAAGGTTTTAATTTTACACCGGAGCTGTTCCTCACATACTTTCACCATCAATATGATTAGATTAAGATTGTCCACCATCAGTTTTAATGTTCACCACTATACATAATCTCCAGCAAGAGAAATTATCAGTAGCTGTTGTTTTAAAGAACAAGGCAGGGAAAATTATTTGCATATTCCCTTTCATCATCTACAATGTAGTGTCCAATTGTGATGGATTACTTACCGTGTGCAGCTGCACAATAATGTTCAAAACCCTTTGGGATTCAGCAGTCCACTTGATCAAATGACTGCTTCTAGACTCTGCACAATGCAACAATTGAACAAACATCATCAGGATAACAAGGTCCCACATGGGAGATTGGTCAAGGTTCAGTCACTTGCATTGAAGATGAGGTAGTAAATTGGATAAGACATTGGCTTCGCTGTAGAATGGTAGATGATTGCCTCTGACATGAGGTCTGTTACTAACAGTGTGCCACGGGGACACCATTCAGTTGATGTCATCTACTTCAATGATCTGGATGGTAAGCATCAAATTTGCTGATGATATTGTTAAGTGATATTTGGGTTGAGGTCATTTACATTTAGCAAATGGCTTTGGCTACCAGTCTTCTGTTCCTTGACAATGTATTGCGGATTTAATTTGAAGCAATGGAAAGTTTGAAGTTAATAACTCAGTTAATAACACATCAGGGGTGATTGATAAGTTTGCAGCTTAAGGCAGGAGGAGATGAAGTTATTACCTTCAAACTTTCTGCATAATCACAAACAGTTGAACTGCATGTGCTCGTAACAAGAGCTGCATAACTCATCTCCTTCTACCTTAGGCCATGAACTTATCAATCACCCTTCTGTGGACACTTTCTGGAGGTTCAAGATCCGTATGCTCCACAACCGCCGGACTAAGTGTGTAAATGTAGGAGGGGACTATGTTAAATAAAATTAAATGTGCTAGGTTTTCTAAAATTGAGTCCTTCTACCTTGGGCCACAAACTTTTCCATCATCCCTTGTAGATTTAATGTCAGAGAAATGTTTACAATACATATCCTGAAATGCTTTTTCTTCGCAACCATCCACAGAGTGCTCCCAAAGAATGAATGATAGTTAAATGTAAGAACCTCAAAGTTCCCCCCCGCTACCCCCCACACACAAGTAGCAGCAAACGATGATTCCCCCCACCAGCAAAAATTTAAAAATCAGCCCCCACCACCAAGCACTCAAGCATGCAGCAAAGCAACAGCAAAGACACAGACTTGAAATACCCCAAAGACTACTCATTCACAGGAGAAAGAGGTGTCTCCGTTTCATAGCGAGAGGGGAGACATAACTTATTTATAGTAATATTTGTTTTATGTTCTGTGTGCCCTACAAAGGAGCTAGAAAGTTCTACAGGGTTCACAAAATCTACCTACATAAATGACCTAAAATGTGATCAGATCTTCGCACAAGTCCTAAAACTAAACAGAGAACCCAATTAAATAAACACATTATACTTGTGTATATATTAAGAAAAATGATCCATTACATGTATTTGTTGGAAAAAAATGTAAACCTTTGCTTTCAGTAACTGCTGTGACCTTGTCCAACAATAACTTCAACCAAACGTTTCCAGTAACTGTTGATCCATCCTGCACATTGGCTTGGAGGAACTTTAGGCCTTTCCTCTTTACAAAACTGCTTCCAATCTAGGTTGTTGGTGGGCTGCCTTGCATGAACTGCTTGCTTCATGTCCTGCCACAACACTTATATAGGATTAAGGTCAGGACATTGACTCAGTCATTCCAAAACTTTTTTTTCCCTTTTTAAACCTTGCTGTTGTTGATCTACTCGTCTTTCAGATCATTGTCTTGCTGCATTATCCAACTTCCATTAAGCTACAGATGATGGACTGCTACACTGCCATTCTCTTGTAAAATGTCTTGATAGAGTCCAAGCCCTGAAGCAGCAAAACAGCCAAACAATGATGCTCCTTCCACCGTGCTTCACAGTTGGGCTGAAGTTTTGATATGCAGTGCCCTTTTTCTTCCAAACATAGTAATGCAGGTTTCTGCTAGAAAGTTTGACTTTTGTCTTATCTATCCACAGAGTATTGTCCCAGAAGTGTTGCAGAACATCCAGGTGGTCTTGGGTTATTTAATTAGGTTCGCCATTTTGTTTTAGGACCTGTGAATATGTGATCACATTTTAGGCCATTTTATGCAGAAATAAGAGAAAATTCAATAGGGGTCATAAACTTTCCAGCACTTTCTAGTATATGTATTGTGAGTGCACTGTGGTCCAGAGGAATGTTGTTCCATTTTGTGTATTTGTACAGTTAGATAATAAACTTGAACTTGAAATGGGTTTAAAGCATCAATACCATCAAATCAATCACTGGCTGTGTGAGGACAATTGAATGAAGGATGTAGAGCTTATGGTTAAGGACAGTACAAACAAACTCACTTGTGTAGAGATACAAGGCACATTCAGAACACCTCACTTTCACAAAGCCCTTTAAGATAACTGTCATCATCGTAATACAGGGGTCCCCAACCTTCTTTGCACCGCGGACCAGTTTAATACTGACAATATTCTTGCGGACTGGCTGACTTTTGGGGGGGGGGGGGGGGTGTTCAAGTAGGGTTAAACTCACCTCAACATGTCTTTTACAGTTAGGGTTGCCAACTTTCTCACTCCCAAATAGCAGTCAAATCCCAGGACACTCTACCCCATAAAGACTACCATAACCACGAAGACCTGTGCAGGCACCTGTGTGCGCAAGCGTGACGTGTGCATACATGCCGATCCCCCCCCCCCCAATCAGTTTTACCTTCATCTTCCTGACTACACTGTACATACATTTCTACTTTATATAGGCTGTATTTAACCCATCATTCCTGCTTTTACTATATGTTACAGTTATTTTTGGTTTTGTGTTATTTAGTATGATTTGGTAGGTTATTTTTTGGGTCTGGGAACGCTCGGAAGTTTTTCCCCATATAAATTAATGGTAATTACTTCGCTTTACGCCATTTCGGTACAAAAGGTTTCATAGGAATGCTCTAGCTTAGCTGGGGGTGGGGAGGAAGAAATATGGGACAAGGGCAGTCCTGTATGGAATAAACCAATTTAGCCCAATATACGGGACAGTTGGCAACCCTATGTCCAAGTTCAACCATGCGTGACAGGGAATGAGGAAAGGTGCAGCTGACTCATATGGTTTCCTCACGGCCCAGTAGCACATGCTCTGCAGCCAGGTGGTTGGGGACCCCTGTCATAATACATACAATAGACAACTTGACATGGGACAAGACAAGAGTATTTAGGCAGAGCACTGTTTTTTGAGCTTTTAATAACATACAAAAACAGTGTAATTTTGTTAAAAACATTTAGTTAACATTCCCTTCACACCACAGAAATTTCTGTGCACACGTAACAAATCAGAACCTCCTGACGAAAGAGAAAATTATGATATTAATTGAGCCACAGCTGCAAGTCATTCCAATATTGACTTTGCTACAGAAACCACAAGACAATTCTTCGAAACTGGAAACCTTGCTGTTCTACAACTATTTTAAAGAAATGCAATTAGCTTTGGCAGTAATAATTGCCACAAAATTGAAGTCCTATCTGCAGGAAAAATAACCTCCAGCAAATTTGCCAATATCACAAATCTTAAACTTATAAGTTAGATAAATTTATTTCAGAACACATTATTGGGATACAAACTAGAAAGGTTCAAAAGGAAAGCACATTACCAAAGACTGAAAGATATTGCTTTGGCAGCTCATTTGCAAGTGCTTGGTGGCACAGAAATATGACACCAGTGCAGATAATTCAATTAAACCGCAAGTTCATTCACCAAGTTAAATATCTGTAACATTCCCATTTTGGATTCATGTTTAACATAATGCACTGTCAATTCTAAATTTGTCAAGTGTTCAAAAATAAGTTGCAATTCCCTCAACAGGAAAATCACAGAACAAGCATGAAAGTCAGCATACATGAAGCATCAAATGCTAAGTGGTCAAGACAGACATTTTTTTCTTCCTTCATTTATTGGATGTAGGTGCAAGGGCAGGATTTAATACCTATCCCACTTGCCCTGGAGAAGGTAGAGTTCTCTTCTCCACAACTCATTCTGAGTATTATTTATTTATTTATTTATTTTAAGTTTGCACAATTTGACTTTTGCACATTAGTTGTCAGTCTTCAAGTATAGATTTCATAAATTATATTTTCCTGCAAATACTGTACCTGCAAGAAAATGAATCTCAAATGAAGGTAATTTTCCCACTTTGATAATAAATTTATTTTGACATTTGAATTTGGACAGGTATTGCTGCGATGAAGATATTTTCAATGGCATTAAGTGAGGTTTATGAATTTGACCCAATGGAACAAGAGAGGAAACTCCAAGTGGAAGTATCCCCACAATACTGAATTCAGGGTACTCAGGGTGGCAGTGGTTCTGGGATATATGGTCAAGTTGCTACGAAAGTTGCTACTGCGGAGATGGACCATGCTGTAATCACAATACTTCTATGATGGAACAAACGGAATATCTGCAGTGACAGAAGCTTCTTTCCTCAAGATGAGAAGTTCGCACTTTTGAAGCTGTGCTTATCTAGGCAAGGGAAGAAAATTCACTTGATTTGTGCCTTGTAGATGGAAAAAAGGCTTGATACATATCGCAAGGAATCTGACTTTTTTTTTTGGTGCTACTCCAATTTATATTTCTGATTCAGTCAAACATTTAGCTTGATGACCTCCAGGATGCTGTTGATATCAATCTTAATGAATATCGGGAAGAGTTGGGCTCATGTTGGAGGTGGTCACTACCTGGTCCATGGTTTTAATGAAACTTAACTGCCCAAACCAGAACATTAAACTGTATTTGTCAATTGGGCAGACTCCTTTGAGGTGTGACAACAGTGCAATAAACATTTGCAGGTCTAATCTTTTGATTAAAAATTCACTTAATTTGCTTAAAAAGGGTGGTGCCTGGGCACCGTTCAGAGGCACCGCTTCCACAAATACAAGGTAGGATTTCAGACAGTGAAACTTTCCTCCATATTCATATTAACTATACTAGGACTCCTTTATCTCCTTTATGGCAGCACTTGACTATGTGACATGTCAAAGATATCATCTCTGGAAGCTTTTCAGACCATATTCAATGCCAGACTCACTAAAACTAAATAAATATCACTAAGAGATTATTGGCTGTCAAACACCACTTTAAAGCATTATTGTCCAGAACTTTTACCTTTGGAACCATTTTTAAAAAAAGATACAACTAGCACAAGAAAATCTGCAGATGCTGAAAATAAAGTGCCACACAGAAAATGCAGGAGGAACTCAGTAGGCCAGGCAGCGTCTATGGAAAAAAAGTATGCAGTCGATGTTTTGAGCTGAGACCCTTCATCAGGATGGGAAAGAGAAGTCAGAATAAGGTGCTGGGGGGGGGGGGGGGGGGGAGAGGAGCAAGTAGCACAAGGTGATAGGTGAAATGGGGGGGGCAGGGGGTGAAATAAAGAGCTGGGAAGTTGACTGGTGAAAGAAATAGGGGGCTGGAGATGGTGTACGGAAGACCAAGAAATGGAAGGAGGAACACCAGAGAGGTGATGGGCAGGTAAGGAGATAAGGTGAGAGAAACAGGAATGGGGGATGATGGGGCGGCGGGGGGGGGGGAGAGAAGAAGAGATGGTGGAAGATGGCAGGCAATTATAGGAAGTTAAGAGAAATTGATATTCACGCCATCAGGTTGGAGGCTAATCGAATAGAATACAAGGTGTTGCTCCTCCAACCTGAGTGTGGCTTCGCCGTGGCAGTAGAGAAAGCCATGGACTGACATATTCGAATGGGAAGTAAAATTGAAATGGATGAAAACCAGGAGATTCTGCTTTTGTGGCGGAAGGAGTGAAGCTGCTCGAAGTGGTCTCCCAATCTAAGCTGGATCTCACCAATATACACATGTTGGAATGGGAATGCAAGCAGAATAAGTAGCACACCTACCCCTACACCTCCTCCCTCACTACCATTCAGGGCACCAAACAATCCTTCCAGGTGAGGCAACACTTTATCTGACAGTCTTTTGGGGTCATCTACTGTATCCATGCTCCCAATGTGGCCTTCTGTATAGCAGAGAGACCCAAGGTAGATTGGGAGCCTTTGCCACAAGACTACATTGTGGTATGATCACGTTGCTGATACCATTTTATAGTACACAAAAATCAAGTTGAGGTGCTCTATTAGACAATAGGTGCAGGAGTAGGCCGTTCAGCCCTTTGAGCCAACACTGCCATTCACTGTGATCATGGCTGATTTGCACACTCATTTTTTCCATAATACTAATGCCAATTTTTTTTTCTTAAAAATGGATGGAGTTACACAGCACTGGAAAAGGTCCTTTGCCCAAATATGCCCCATTCAAGCTAATTCCATGAGCCAAGCAAATGATGTTCTAAGCCTTTCCAATCCATGTATCCATCCAATGGCCTTTTAAAAGTTACTGGACCTGTCTCAATCACTTTATTTGTAGCTGATTTCTCATAGATGCCACCGCTTGTGCAAGAAAAAGTTGCTTGCCGAGTTCCTCTCAAATCTTTCCCCTCTCGCCTTAAACCTGTGCTCTCTAGTACTTGATTCCCAACTCTGGGGAAATAGAGAATGTATTCACTATCTAGATCCTCTACGATTTTATATAACAGTACTTCTATAAAGTCTCCCGTTTTCTAGACTAAGGAATAAAGTCCTAGCTTGTCCAACCTCTTTATAACTCAGTTCAAGTACTGCAAGCATCCTTACAAACCTTTTCAGCACTCTTTCCAGTTTAATAATATCTTTCCTATGGCAGAATAACCAAAACTGAACAATACTCCCTAGTGTGGCCTGCACCAAAACCCTTTTTTAGATACTCAGTTATTATCTAATAAAGTGGCTAGAGTAGAGTATATTTCTAAATGTTTGTGGTCTTCAACTGCTGTAGTCTATTCACTTCAAGATTTGGCATGTTGTATTTTTGGAGATGCTCTTCTACACACTACCGATGGTTATTTGAGTTACTGTCTCCTTCCTGTCAGCTTGAACCATTCTGGCCCTTCTCCTAGCCCCTCTTAAGGCATTTTCACCCATAGAACTGCTACTCAACTTAATTTTTCACACAATTCTCTGTCAACTAGAAAGACTATTGTATGGGGAAATCCTAGGAGATCAGCAGTGAGATACTCAAACCACCCCATCTGGCACCAGCAATCATTCCACAGTCAAAGTCACTTAGATCACATTTCCTCCCCATTCCGACATATGGTCTGAACAATAACCGACCCTCTTGATCATGTCTACATGTTTTATACATTGAGCTGCTGACATGTGATTGGGTGATTAGATATTTGCATTAATGAGCAGTTGTACCTAATAAAATGGCCACTATGTACGAAGGCCAATGTACTAAAACCCCTCTTCATCACCACCTACTTGTGATTCTGCCTTTAGCAAACCATGCACTTACAAGTCCTAGGACACCCCCCCCCCCCACGCTTCAACATCCTAGAGCCCTGTCATTCACACTGAATTAGATTTAACTTTCCAAAATCTAACATTTTGCACACATCCATTTGTCGTTTATCAAACCACTTACTCAGCTAATCAAGATCCTTGTAATTTTTGAAAACCTTCAGGTCCTGATGAAAGATGTTGGCTCAAAGCATCAATTGTTTACTTTTTCCCCCCCCCCCCAACAGATGCCATGTGACCTGCTGAGTTCCTCCAGCATTTTGTGTGAGTTGCTTGGATTTCCGGCATCTGCAGGTTCTCTCAATTGCGATAACTTCACTCACCTCAGATTTAAACTGATTCCACAACCTACAGACTCAGGGACTCTACAACTCACGTTTTCAACAATACTTGTTTTTCCCCTACATTTACACAGATTGCCTTCTTCTGCACATTGTCTGTCAATCTTTGAGTAGTTTTTCATTGATTCTAATGTATTTCTTTGTTCTAATGTGAATGGTTTCAAGAAAATGAATCTCAGGCTATATGATAATATACTTTCAATAATAAATTTACTTTGAACTTTGATCACTGAACATATATACAAACTACATGCTCAACTTTTTTTTGTTTGAGCCTACAGTCTAATTTTCATTATATAAACAAACAGTACAGCACACCTCACTACAGCCATTGGGGAAAAAAAAACACACATGAATAGAATCCCAAACAACTGCCCATGTGGTAACAATTGAAGTACAAGTACATACCTTAGGATCAGCCAAACGTTCCAAGTGCTTGTCAAAGGAACCATCAATAAACTGAGAAAAGAAAGTTAGAAATTCTGCCATACTGGGAAAGTTAATTTCACAAACACTATTAATTAACACTTTATATTCAGCATATTTAAAAGATCACAAAACAATTTCCTGCATAAAAATATCCAGTTAGTTTATAGTCAATTTCAGTTTTGCTGTTGGGAACCAGAACAGAATTTGTGGAGAGGTTTATCATTTTACTGACCTGGGTAAACTGTTCCAGAAGCCAATAAATGTATACATTGGTTAAAAACATCGAACCACAAATTCAAGTACATTAATATTCATTATACTAGGCAGCCACAGAATAACTTATTACAAAAGGATGAAAAAAATAGCCTAGAGGTTAAGCTTTAATGCCTTGTCAGGCAACCGCCCAGTTCAACTAACAGTGCACATACAGGCCATCTGATGGTCTTTTGCAAACCATTCTCCACAACAGTCCAATGAAGCAGACTCACGCATCATCACCATCTATGACACTTGTACAACTTATTTCAAAGGTAACCAGACATAAGTTTTTTAAACAAACTGCTCCTTTTGGGGGTGTCATTAGCTTATTAATCAAAAGGCAAAAATATTCTTTGCTTAAAGTAGGTATTTAGAGGAACATGGCTTTAGTGACCCTTCCGAACGTTAACTTACATTGTCTAAATTATTGGCAAAACTTAAGTCGCTGGAACTTTAACACAGCAAACACTTACTTCTTCAAATTTGCAGTGGTTCACTCTCATGTAGGTAACACAGGTTTTTCTAATCTCCAAGTGATGTATTTGTGTCAGAAACAGCTGCCAAGTAAACAGAAACTCCTCAGTTCATTATTAACGAAAACAAAGTTAGTATCTGGTCTTCGACTACAACACGGAATGCAAATATAAACAAACTTTCAAAATTAACCATTCAATAATAAAATAGCAAATATGGCCAAATCCCGAACTGTAGTAACAGCATCGCGTTAATTGTTTTGATTTTGCTGTCGCTCCCTTTTAAGTTAAATTACGGACCCAGAAGCATTGATTAAGGTTACCTGCTCAGAGACCGCCCTGAAGAGGCAGGAGCCATCCTTAGCGGTGAGTTTTCGGTAGAGCCCCTGGGTGCCCAAATACTCGTCCATGGTCACTTCACTCAGACACTTCTGACCAAAATACTTCCTAACCCCCTTCTGCATTTCTCCAACCCGCCATAGGACAAGACGATTTTTTTTTAAATTTTTTAAAAAAAGTTAAAAGTAGTGCATTATATTTAAGCAACGTACGCCCTTTAACGAATGTGGGGAATAGTTTGTTTCTCTATCCCAGCTCTTACTGACGGATTCAGACGTTTCTTACGACGACCCCCCACTTCGCACTAGCAAGACGACCCTAACGACGCCAGGTGCATCATATGCTCCTGATTACCGATAGCCTCCACCCCCACCACGAACTGACCACTAACCCAACACGCGCTGCGCTAGGCTGCAGAGCTGGTCAACACATTCCTCTTACAAACTGCCGGTTACTGTCCCCCCTGTATTCTACTTTGATATGGCTACTTTATAACGCAAATATCTAAAGTACTTTAATGATAAGTAACCGATTGTCTCGTAATTCATGAAGAAGTGAATCAATTAAAGAAAACATTAAAGGCATTGCATGGCAAATATCATTAGGCCACATGCTCCTGATGGTATGGGATGTAGCTCTCCCAGATATATTCATCCCCAAATAAAGAAAACATCCCTTTAATGTTTTAGAAGTAAAATAATATGCAGAATGTTCAATTCAAAACTAATCTAATTGCAGTCAAAATGGTTTTATTAATCCTAATCCTTACAAAATAAATAGAACTAGATTCAATAATCACTACTTCACAATTTTCTTTTTGCCAGAGATGCTGATGCAATTGAGATGACTGCTATTAATGGTTAAACAATAAGTTATCATTACCTACATTTAAAGTACTTATTGTGAAAAGTACCAGGAAGGCAAACTAGAATAATTCAGGAAAGAAGAGGTGAGCGTAATATGGAATGAACTGGAGGAAGATTCACACAGAAATAGTAGCTGATAGCACTGCACCAGGAGTTCCCAACCTGGCGTCACAGACACCTTGGTTAATGGTGAGGCTCCATGGCATAATAAAGGTTGGGAACCCCTAGATGACATCAACCTCTATGTTAATGAAGTTGGTTTTCCATCATCCCATTACAACACAGCATTCTCATTTTTTTCCTTTTGTGCTTTTCATTTTCTTAACAGAAGTGCACTTGTAAAACATGTTAGTGTTTAATAAAATGAACCACCGGGTCAAAATGTGGGAATTTCTTCACAATAACCCATTGTAAGCTTGATATTGCAACACTAGGAAGTGCCTTTACCTAGACCTCTTCCACGTTCCTAGTAGAATTGAGCAAGCCTCTGCCTTTCTCGTTGAGGGAGAATAATAAATAGTTTTTACTGTAATGATGCCAACTCATACATTCAAATTACACATTTGCAAGAAAATCGAGACAACAGGCAGAGAATTCTATAGCTAATTAAATTAGTATTTTGATATAATAATTGAACTAAATAAATCTCAACTCATCCTCCAGTCTATTCAATTAAGCCTTAAGGGGAAGTCTTCAGTGTTTTGCTTTGTAGTAATGGATAAATGATCAATATTACATGAGGCTTGATGAAAAGCCCCACAGTCAAAGATACAGAAGTGTTATAAGAAACCCAATATTAACAGAAAGAATGAAAGGAGAAATTATTATGTAAGTTGTTATCTCTAGAGGCTTTATAAGAATCAGGCATATACCATAAGAGCTGTTAGTTCATTTAGAGATGGAGATGTAAGCCATATTTGAAAGGAATCTCCCTTTGAAAGGGAGAGGGGGCTGGAGGGGTGAGAAGGTGAAGGGATGGAGGAGGGTGGAGGGTTAATGGTAAGATTGATGGCTGGAGGTTAGAGTTAGTGGCAGAGTTGAGGGACATAGGTGAGAGGCTGAAGGAGAGAAGGGTGTGGAGGTTAGGGATAGGGGAGATAGACGGGAGAGGGGTGTGGAAAATAGGGTTAGGATTGGAGGATGGAGTTGAGGGACTGGAGGAGAGAGGGGTATGGAGGCTAGGGATAGGGTTGGGGGTAGGAGGTGAGGGCCTGGCAGGGAGAGGGAGGGGTGCAGGGGTTTGAGACAGAGGTGGGAGGCTCCAGGAGAAAGGGCTATGGGTGTTAGGTGTAGGGTTGGGGGATGGTGGTGAGGGCCTGGTGGAGGTGTTTTTGCATGGCCTGCATGGGAAGTGGTTATTCTGCAAGATGGTGTGGGGTATCACTTGATTTGGTGTGAATTGGGGGTTCTGTGTGAGCTCAAAGAGGACACACCTTCCCTGCCTTGTGTAGTTTTCTGTGATTGCTTTTGTATCTGGGTGTATGGGAGAGTCACCAATCTGGGTTAAGTTGACAGAGAACATGTTGCCCTATTCTCAATGCTCCAGTTTTATAGATCCAATCAGTATTTTTGGGCCTAGTTTAGGCCATTTGGGGACTAGGTTTGTTTTTTGGGCCTAGTTATTAGGCTTAGTTTAGACTATTTTGGAGAAGCTTTGTTTCTTAAGCCTAATGTTAGACTTGGTTTAGACCATTTGGGGAGTAGATTTGTAATGTTTCAATTCATTTCCTCTCTGCTCTTTTTTCTTTGAAGGTTTGACCAGTTCATGATTGTTTCTAGGCCCAGGATCTCCAAAGCATAACTACCTTGCTACTCTTCTCTTGCAATATTATGGAGGTGCCCTGTGAGTCTGATTTGTGGGCTGTTGCCTGTCTTTTATGCATGTGATATGGCATTGCTTACACAGAATTGCATATACTAAGTTCTGTTCGCAAGTTGTCCTCCGCTCTATCTGGGCCCACTTTCCTGTAGTTCTGTTGCGTATACTTTTTGATAGTTTTAAGTATTTGCATGCCCTACAGTCTTTCCCCCACCCCACTATTAGTCTTTCATTGATTCTATTATAGTTCTTAGATTTACTGAATATGCCTGCAAGAAAACTAATCTCAGGATTGTGAATGATGACATAATTTACTTAGATAATTTATATGGAACTTTGAATTAGCTTTTCTCTCTCTCATTTTCACTTCAGAATATTAAATGCAACAAACAGATGACCTTACCTAGCCCTGAAAAATATTTTTAAAGAATCATGATTTCCAGGGAAGCTTCCCAAATGTACAAACAAACATGATATCTACTATTATTTGGGTAACCACTAGTACCACCATTAATTAATAAGGTTTGTTAAAGCATCCTAACAAAAGTTCTAACTTATTAAGGGCATTCAGCAAAAGGCTTCAAGAATCTATCAAGAGCTTGAATATCAGATTTAATCCTTTCAATCAGAAATTATTTCACATAACCATCACAAAGCACAAATTAAGTAGGTCAAACATAAGACTACTTGATGTAATTAGACATTTTGGGGAAAGAATAATTAGCTGAAAATGTAGTTCTGAGTGGTGATAACTTGTTTTTGAATTGTGTGCTTTTTTCCACTAGATAAATGTTCTAGAATCTCAAAATAACAGTCTAATTCGGAGTACTTGAAACTGGCATTTAAGAGGCTTTTAGATAGGCACATGAATAGGCCGGGAATGGGAAAATGATTATATGTAGGCAAAAGGGATTGGTTTAATTTGGTATTGAACAGCATAGGAACAAGCACCAAACAAAATGTAAGAAAATGACAGCAGTGAAATGTAATGTCTAACATTGAAATAATATATTTTTTTGAATTTACTTTGAACAAATATTACCCAAGTTTCAAGATATTTTAAATTTTCAAAGAACTAAGGCACAACTCACTGAGGCAATTCCTAAGTTTGTTATCAAAGAGGCAATTACCTGCTTCAAGTGCAAATTATGAATACTACTTTTAGACAAGGTAACAAGGGAGACACCGACAGAAGATTTCTCTCACATTACTACACATAACATATGGGAATGATATGCATCATTACAGATTTACTGAATTTATTTCTTAATATGAATACATCTCTGAAAGACATTTCCCTGAATTCAACAGTCTGATAAATTTCCACATCATCAAGATCTCTATTGTTCAAACTTGGCTGCTTTCTTGTCACAAATGACATTTCTGTCACACATACAAAATAAGAGTCATTTTTAATCACGGGATGTCTATTATTCTTTGTCTATATCAATCTCCACCTTTTCAAAAATTAGAAGATATATAACTTGCTTTTTTTCTCAATGGAGTAATTGACTCATGATTTTATTAGAAGGGTTTCACTGATCCTTTAACTATATGATGAACCAATGCAAGCTGTAACATTAGCTTTATGATTCTGATTTCAGAACTGAAATAGATGCTGAAAGAAAATACTAAGATTACAGAATATTATCTTATCCCCTCTATTTACTATACTCTATTAAATCTGGAAGGGCAATTTAGGATCTCTAAGACCCATGTCATTTTTGTATAGCTAATGTCACATCAAAACTTGCATGACTATGTAAACTTGACATCCCTCCATAATTTTCTCCTCTTATGTGTACTTGCTGCTCTTTTGTGTGGGTGTAAGAAATCCTGTTTGTGCATTTATCAGACTGTAACCAATGTGAGCCCCTAGAGCCTAGATGAAGGATGTTGAAAGTCTAATAAATCATATATTGATATAGCAAAGCTTGTTCCAGACACCTCTATTAACCTAAGCAAAAAAAAAACATCAATGTCCTACTGTTTGCAGTTTGTCTATTAACCTTTAGGGAAGATGCACTTGCCTTTCACCTCATGGAAAGTTTTCTGTTTGAGTTTTTCATTGATAAAGTCAAAAGACAATGTAATAAAACACCTAGGTGCCAGCAACTTTCATGCCTCTAGTTTGTAAACATCATAAAATAATTTGGCTATTTTTTTCAGATTTTACATTTTTATTGGTTTATCGACACAAAAGATACAGCAGCTCATCAATTTTTCTCCAAGAGGGAATGTTGATAGTAAATTATTTTAAACACGTTCAAAATCCTAGAATAAACACACAGAATTCTACAAGAGTATTTTGCATGCTAATCTTACAGTTTTGACCATCAAACAAAACACCACCATTTCAGGAATAAACATTGAAGAAAGACAAATTGAAAGTAAATGTTCAGTCTCTGGACACAGGCTGGCAGACTACTTTGGGTTCAATGCTGTTTGCACAGCATCACTAAAGTTCAACTCTTGAGGAAAGCAGTTATCAATTTGAAATACACAAATCAAGTTCATACACTCTAAGAGTCTGAATATTTAAATATCTATTTTTGAAGCACTTTGTATGTGTATAGTACTCAAAGTTGGCCCCATCACAGCTCTGCCAGGATATGTGACAGGGCAAAAAAAAACATTTAACTCTAAATGTTTGTCCATACAGGCAAATAAATTTCTTTTAAATACTGTGAAACATGCTTTCAAAATTGCGGTAATGCATCATTAAGCTGGGTGCCAACCGCCGTAAAACAACACAGAGGAGAAGAAGAAGAAAAAAAAGAATGCTTTCAAAACTGGGATTCTTTATCAAAATACATACACTCATCCTCTATACCAAACTTTTCTGTTGCTGGGCCATTTTCAAGTTGGGGCAGAAGACCTTGAGCTCAGAATATTGGCTGTACCTTTGCACACATGCTGTAGTAACCCATGAAACTGCTAGTAATGCACTTGTGTCAACGTACTCCACATGTTTGATATTATGGCAGATTTTAATCCAGGGTTTGAAAACTACTGTAGTATGAATTACACAGCCTCATTTTATCTGAGCCTTTGCTGAGTTTTGTAAGGTACCTATATTCCTCCTGATTGGACCCTATAAATCTTTTCTTTGGAGACTTCTAATCCCTCCCCTCCCTCCACTAGCCCACTCATTATTACACTGTTTATTTCATAATTTATAGTAATGTATGTGTCATTACTACTGGAAAACAACACATTTCATAACATATAAATCGGCAAAAAATAAACCTGATTCTGACCCTCCAGATCTCAGTATTCTTGATGGACCTCCTGCCCACACTTCCAAGTGTTTATGCACTGATGCCTCAAGCCCGAATTACAAATTTGCTCCCGTTTTACCCAGAGCACATTTCTTTCTCCAACCATTGTTTATTGTAATCTTGCTTTATTAATTAGCTGTTAGTTTAGTTTATCTTTTAATGTAATTTGTTGACTTCCTGCAATTGTTAAGATGAACACTACATAGGTAACAGCAAGACCATAAGGAATATGCTGTGTACATGTCTATAGCAAACATTATACCTGCGTACAGGAAGACAAAACTGAATAATCCAGGAAAACCTTGACCAGTTAATACTGTATGAACTGAACAATTTCAAGGGATTAATTTTTAAATTTTTGATTTTTTTAAAATGTCTATGTCTATCCTTATCTTTCATTTGGATAGCCTCTAACCTGATGGCATGAATATCAATTTCTTGAACTTTCAGTAATGCCCCCCACCCCCCCACTCCACCATTTCCCATCCCCTTTTCCCTCTTTTGCCTGATCTTGCCTGCCTATCACCTCCCTCTGGTGCTCCTCCCCCCTTTTATTTCTTCCATGGCCTTCATAGCTCTTTACATCATCCCTCCTCCCTCAGGTTTCACCTATCACCTAGTGCTTCTCTCTCCCCTCTGCCCACCTTTTAAATCTACTCAGCATTTTTCCTCCAGTCCTACTGAAGGGTTTCAGCCCAAAACATCGACTGTACTTTTTTCCATAGATGCTGCCTGGCCTGCTGAGTTCCTCCAGCATATTGTGCGTGTTGCTTGGATTTCCAGCATCTGCAGATTTTCTCTTGTTTTACAAGAATCAAATAGCTTTTTGGCTAAAAGGCTTATTTCATAGCAAAATTACTTAAATGATTGAACTTGGTATCGAATTCATCTCTATTGATGATCTACACTTCTGAATACTAATCCTGAGATTTAAGTACAGTACTTCTGTACTCCATTTTAAGAATAATATAACCTATATCATTTGATCTTTACTTGAATGCCAAGTGCATTATTTGTCAATTTACCTTACTTTTGACTTAGCATTTGGAGCTTAATGAAGAAATAAAATCAGCTAGCAGGTTTCTGTTACCCATGATAATATCACACATCAGTGACCTTTAGGGTCAGATTCAACTGCTGCTTGGAATTGACTAGCGGAGAGTCCCAGTCAGGCTGATATGGGTGGAGATATTTGAGCATTGCTTACTAAACTGTACTCCAGCAATGATGATTTCAGAAGGTAAAAAAGAGTTGAAGAACATTTAGTAAGCAAACCTTTGTATTTAAACCAAACTCTTGCCTAAATATTTTCTAGTTAACAGATACACAAATAAATATTGAAATGAAATGGTGAAACATAAAGTTGGCAAACAGCAAGGTGAGAAAACACATTTATTGCACTGACCAACACAAATCAATATTGTAGATTTCTAGAGAACAAATTCCTTCCCTGGTTCTGTTTAAAATTAATTTAAAAATACATTGGCAGACCTCATTAAATTACATTAAAAATACCTCCAACTTTTTAATATAATTGTTTATTCCTTGTAATTGTTGAATGATGTTTTTGTTGCATATCGCACCAACACACCACAGTGAGTTCTCAATACGTGTATGGTGAATCAAGTTGATCCTTGATTATATTTCAAACTCCAGTTTGTGACCACATGAAGGTTGGAATTCCAGATATAAAAAAGAGCCCATTTAAAAAAATAACTACAATATTTAGGTCACTGGAATCCCAAAATTTTATCCAGAAACGACGCAAATTTTTCTGTTTGCCCTGAAGGAAATGGTTTCAGGGATGTGCAGTCCAATTTCTGTAACGTTTTGCAAAGTGTGCTGAAAATGAAGCAAAGACAAGTTTAATAATACTGATAAGAAACCTGCAGTAACAATTCTACTACCTAAAATGTCAATGCAATAAACTGGGCCAAGACATTCCGGCACCTTTTGGCAGAGCTTAAGTAATGTTTCGCTTACAAAGTAACAGATTTAGAGAACACTTACTCAGAATGGAAATCATGCCTAGATAAACTAAGCATACTTTTAAAGGCAAATGTGTATTGACATAATACATTAATCAAAAACATAGAGATTTCCTGTAAATGTCCTTATCACTGAATGAGATTTGTTTGGACACATCACAATAATTTATTTGTTATCAATTTCTTGCACTAAATAACCCCTCAGAAAGGTCTGGAAATAGTCAATACAATGATAGGGGCATGGAGGAAGAATTGATCGATAGAAGGAACAATATGTAGTATTCAATGTTTTGTGAGTGTTTTGTGGTCACAAATCAATGTTTTGCACTGGATGGCTAGCTTTTCCCAGCACTTGAACAGTTTACCCTTGAGGTCAGTCTGACTGGCATAGCACCACTGCATTACATTGTGCTGATTAATATATTTATAAAATGTAAAATGCTTTAAAAATCCATGTGACATTGCAATGGATAGATGACTCCTTTGTTGCGGAAACTTTCAGATTAAAAATATATGATTGAGAAAATGATCCAGAAAACAATATAATTTTGAAACAAAACCACCAAGGATCAAGTACACTAAAAGTACCCTGTCCATCCTCATCCACTGTTTAGCTTCATGGAAAATAGAGTGTCTATCATTCTTCTCAGCTAGGTCACTCATCTGGTCTATTTTCACTTTTCATGCTACTCTACTATCTTGTCTATGTGAACATTTTTCATATCAACAATATAAATGAATGTGATTAGACTATTTGATGACTGCTGATCTAGATTTTTCTTATTGTCAAAATATGCACTTTACAGCAATATTAGATAGTAGTGAATTAATGACTGTATTTCTCTTTCCAAGTCCATTGGCAGCAAGCAAAATTCCTTCATAATGGATTTATTTTTAAAATTTAAACATATTAAGTTGGGATGTTGGGAAATTGAAATATGGAGACCAATAAAACCTCTGGTGAGTCTTTATTTCTCTGATTTCTCACATACTTTACCAATACAAAACCACTAAGAGTCAGCCAATAGCAATTGGGTAAAGAAAACCTTTGCTATTGTTTCTGTATCACTTGCTGCAGCATGGGAAGTTATTTCAGTGTCTATACTCTCAGTGCATCAAAAATAACTTCTGGGCCCCCTGGTGGCCATGCTTAAAAACAACCACCCTGGAGAGAAAAATACCAGAGAAGCAGAAAACTAAGGTAACTAATGCATGCACAAATAATTAAAATTTTCAAACTATTATCACTGTAGATAAAACTTGTTCTACAGAGACTTCCTCTATCAGGATGTCTTCTGTAATGTACAATGCTTTACATGATGAAACTTGATCTTGCCAGCCCCCAGTGTGTTCTCTCAGACAATACGAGAACAATAACATTCATGCATTGACTCCATATCTTATGGTTAGATTTCCCTACATAAACTTCAAACAACCGACGACCATGAGTGTTGTGTCTTGAATGTGAGAAGAATGTTGCACATTGTAAAAGGATGGCATTTCTACAAGACAAAACTGCAAAGGTTAGCTGTTCAATTACTTTGGTTTTTATACAGGATTAACTCTACCTGCAAGTACAGTATAGGAGATGTCCATCACAGTACAGCTGTTTGGCCAGTTCCAGCTGGTGATTGTTCATCAACTTCTCATTAATAACAACTATGAGGGGCTTTCCTGCTTCAAGAATTTCAAGACAACTTCCAGCACCTGCATTAGTTGCACAGGGATAAACAATGGTACAATAAAAATAAGTACAAAGAAATCCAATTCTTCTGTATTTTGAGGATAGTAATAAACATCTGCTGGAGGTACTATATTAAAACTTACTGTATAACCAGTGAAAACATCATTAAGGCAACAGATCAGATCATGCATTACCTAATTAGCACTTGACATTATGCTAGCAGTGACACATCACTTCCTCCAATTATACATGTAGCTATAATTTGTTACAAAAGAGAAATTAAGTTTTGTTTAGCAATAAATTAAGTAACTAATAAAGACAGTTAGAGATTTTTTTAAACAGACTGCTTCGCTTTTGCTCCTTCACATACAAGGTCATGCAAAAACTCAGACAACATATAAAAAAGAAATTCTGTATGATCTCACTGCACTAATATACTTAGTGAGGTAATGCAACTCTTTACAAGTTGTCTTATTACATAGCACAAACAATTCTAAAATTGAGATTAAAAGTACTGTTGGAACCTACTGATTTTGCAGTTCAGAGGTTCTTCAGAAGTCAAGAATGAGGCATAAAACTTGTTGCTTACTGCCAGTTTATTAAGTGTTATAACAACAAGGAATGAACAAAGAAAAAGAGACAGAACAAAGAAGTTGTTGTGTTATGCAAAAAAAAAGTTCAAACTGAAATGCTAGCAAGACTCCATGATAACAGGTAGTCTATGAAATAGCTAGATTCAAGAGGCATGACTCATGCTGCAGAAAAACTAAGAAGCTTCTAGAAAAAACACAGAAGCATCTATATTACAATTACTGGCAAATTCACTGAGCAATTCCATCTATAGAGATAAACAACAGGAATTCTGCAGATGCTGGAAATTCAAGCAACACACATCAAAGTTGCTGGTGAACGCAGCAGGCCGGGCAGCATCTGTAGGAAGAGGTGCAGTCGACGTTTCAGGCCGAGACCCTTTGTCAGGACTCCTGACGAAGGGTCTCGGCCTGAAACGTCGACTGCACCTCTTCCTACAGATGCTGCCCGGCCTGCTGCGTTCACCAGCAACTTTGATGTGTGTTCCATGTATAGAGATGATTGTATAAAATACAAGCAAGCACAGGAAAGATTAAACTATGAGAAAAATAACAATTTTACACTCTAATCCAATAGTGCTTTTGTTAACTACAAAAGATTAAGTGAAAAGGCATATATATGGATTAGCATGCATGGTGCTGGACATGGAAGTGTTGTAGCTTGCTCATGTAGCTCAGTGGTTTCCAAACTCTTTTGGGTCACCACGCTTTTGCCTTCTAGACCATATTCCCAAAACCCCACAGGCCATTACGTAAAAACTATAAAGAATTTTGATTTACGATGTGCAGTGAAAGAAAATAGAAACTGCAAGTTCAATGCGGCGACAAATAATTGCAAAAATTATTCAAATATATTGAAAATTACAAATAAAATTATGCCTGTATTTAATTATGGTAAAAATTTATCAATAATTTTAGAGGGTTTATTTGTAGTCCAACTATTCATAACTGCATTGCTTTTTCACTTTTCAGTCAGGTGCAGTGATATTAGCTTTTCAACATCAGAAGGAATCTCAGATCTGCACGTTCAGTAATTTGCAGTCTGCTTCATTGCTTTGAAAGAAGTTGAGCGACTGCACAGAAACCATGCTCCACTAAATGTTATGTTGTTACGGCAATGAACATCTTGACTTTTTTCCAGAGTGCAGGATAGTGTTCATAGATTTCCTTCTGCAACTAAAAGTTTTGATTTTTTTTGAAACTCAGCTTCAGCTCAAAGCCATTTTGTAGTGAGACCAGTTCTTCCTCCATCCTTCCTGTTAATTCCCCAATACAAATGTTCAAGAATGGATTAATTACCCAATCTGGTATTTGGATTGAGAGAAGATCCTGAAATCTCTTTGACATGTCTTTACGCAGCTCACCCAGGTGGGCACGGTATACTTGAAGATCGTCATCTGGTAACATTTCTTTCTCTTCCAACTCAGAAAGGCTCAGAAATAGGAAAAGGTCGGGTCAGCCAATGTTGCACTTAAATAGGTTTAACTTGCACACAAATGTGGAGATGATTGATTTGACTTTGATAAGATTTACATCATTTCCTTGGAATTGAAGATTGATTTAATTAAATTTTGCAAATAATTCTGACAAATAAGCAATGCTATGCATAATATTCTTAAATTAGTTACTAAATAAACCATTCGAGTATTCAACAAATTTTATTAGAATGCATAAAAGCATTTCAGGCAGTTTCTTTTTGAGAGGCATCTGATTTCTGTGTTCAACAGCAAGCTTTCAAACTGTTCATCATTCTCAATGCAAAGCTCTCAAAATAGTCAAAAACTAAGAGCCTGAGACTTGATTTTATTTACTGTGATAAAAGTTTTTCGACATTTGTGCAGCTGATCACTTCGTTTTTTTGTGACAAGATGTTGTTTGTGAGTTACACAGTGAATGGCGTAAATATGTTAGGTAGAGGTTTTTTTTTCAAGAAAGTAATGACCATAAGACCTAGGAGCAGAATTAGGCCATTCAGCCCATCGAGTCTGATCAGCCATTCCATCATGGCTGATCCCGGATCCCATTCAGTCCCATACACCTGCCTTCTCGCCATATTCTGTGAAGCCCTGACTGATCAGGAGTAAGACCATAAGACACAGCAGCAGAAATAGGCCATTCAGCCCATTGAGTTTGCTCCGCCAAACCCTGATAACCCAAAGAAGGTGTCCTGACAGTGATGGTGCCCCGTCTGTTGCACAAGCAAACATGTTGAATGTTCTTCTCTTTGAAAAATTGCTCAACAACCCAAAATATGAATTCCCCCTTCGTATCTGTTTCTAGCCCCCCTGAAAAAACCAACTCTTGAACTATGCTTTCATCTTTTACGAAGCAAACATAACCAAGGGGCAAAGATTTGTTGCCTGGCTAAGTTGAACTTAACCAACTGCAGGGCCATTTGTGTTGTTGTAAGTATGTTGCACAGTATGTTTTCCACATTCTGAGATATTTCATTTATTTGTCTTTGAACAGAGTTGTCTCTGAACAGAATCACTTTAAATTATTTGGTCTGGTTACTGCTACAAAACCATACTCAGAACCTCCCTTACTGCTGGCAGAATCAGCGCTTCTCCAGATTTAGCAATGAGCAATGAAATGTTGTATGAAGCACATAAGCAATCACTGTTTTATCGTGGAGTGCTGTCAAACATGTTTTGAAGTGTTTTTTGGTTCTGAAAATTTTCATTAAGTGACTGAACATAAACCAAGGTTTTGTTTACTTTAGGATGTATTCTGTTCAAATATTCAAGGAGCCTGGACAATTTCATTACCTATTTGAAAGAAACATTCACACACAGCCACATTGGCTGCTGTTGGTTCCTTGGTACTGGTATACATCCATATTTCAGATACTCCACTCTATACCTTTTTCATTTGGTCTGCTTCTACCACTGTTGTTATGGATTAACAACATGGTCAATCGCCTATTGTTAAGTCTAACCTCCAGCACTATAATCAATAAAGGAGAAAGTTATAGCTCAGGCAAAACATGAAGGTACATAAAGTGGGGCAGTGATATCTCGGTTAGGTCATGGGCTAGAGAAATGCAGTCAAGACCATTCAAAAGGGCAGATTCTGACCTTTACCCTATTGTATGCTATACTCTAAGACACGGGAGGTACATCACTGCATGATTAGAGTATGGGAATCATACTACAGTAATGAACGGTAATAATATGTGAGCCGTACCCAGAAATAACACAATTTCTTCAGTCCAGGTTTCTCATGATATGCGTCATGACAAAAGTGCCACATTGCTTTTCAACAACTACAACACATTTTGTGCAAAGTCTGAGAGAATTGTGGGTTAGCAAGTGATCAGGTGATATATGACCATTGTGGCACTGAGCATCAAATGCTTATAATAAGTAATTAATTTCTTAAATTAAGCCCATGATCCCTCAGCTGCCTCCTTTGCTACTGAGCACTCCTCCCCACCTGGCCACCACTCCCTTTATTTTTAATTGCCCATCTTGAAAACCACTGGTGTAGCTGAATGAATGTAATTATGGCCTCAGTGCTGATGAAAGAGACCTGGGAGAAGACAGCTACATTGCTCCAGTGAATTTGCAGAATTTTGCGAAGACAGCATATGTGATATTTTCCAGTGTCTTGAGAACTCCTCTATGAGGAGGTCCAGATCTCAGAAACGTATAGGATGATTGCTGCATGATAGACTGTGAGCTATGTCCCTGGTCTCAATCTTCCAACATTCTTTCCCTCAATTGATCAAAGTCTGTGCAGATGCATTGAAGGCAATGTTGAACTTCTGCATATACCCTCATCGAGAGGCGTTTCCCCAAAATATGATGTGTGATCCACATTTTCCAGCATCTTGCTATGATCCTCTATTGTTGGAGAATATTGCTCTATAGTGCAGCCAGGTTGGTAGAGTGTCTTTATCTTGTAGGTGTTGAACGTAAGTGTAACCCTCCCAGGTTCGGCGGGCTGCGTTAGTCTAGGGGAAGACAGTCACCACCCCCATCAAATTGGTGAAATCTCATTTGGGTGGATTCTGCGTGATGTGTTCCCCTGTTACAAATCAGTACCACAAAATAACAAATAGTACTACACCATATGCAGTTAAATGATTTAGATTTATAATTCTTAATTTGACTAGGGGGTTAGTAAAGAAAACAAAAAAAAAGGGCCCATTTTAATGAAACAGTCTAATGCAGATGTCGGAGCTCACGATTTTCCTGTCTGTTCGTTCTCCATCGGTTTCCCCTGGGTGTTGTCAACTCCCGACCTCATTCCATGTCTGCTCAGTCCTGCAGTCTACAACCTCTCTGTTCCAGCATCTCCTCTCTCCGTCTTCTGCTGAACAAAAGCCCGCAAATACCTCACTCTCGGGCACACAAGAAAGAAAACAATCCCCTCATTGGACAGCGCCCATTCCAAAGCCCCTGTTATCTCTAGTCATAACCCAAACACTGCTGCTACAGAGAAACCATTACATTAGCAGTGAAACCTTTCCCAGGGTGCTACACTCTCCCCCCACCAAATTTATTGATGTCCTCATGACTTTGAGATAATTTGCCAACCCTTCCTGCAAAACACAAAGTCCAATCCAGGTGTAAAAGGCAGTGACATAGCTCCCCAAAGTGGTAGGGGCCATACTCTGTTTCCCCGGTGTCACATAGGCCAGCCTATCTGGTGGTCCCCGGATTCTGTGAGACCTTCGTACCCCCTCATCTACCTCTTCATGTTCCGACACTACTGGAGATACATCTGGTCCACCTGGCGAGGCCTCCCCCGGTCTATCACCCATGCCCACCTGCAACTCAAACCCCTCTGTCCCTTGGCTGAGCCCCACTTCATCCCTTGCAGGGTCCCGCTGCAACTCGGGCTATCCACAGATAGACCCCCCTGATTTCACCTGACTCAGCGTGAGAAGGGTTGGGAGTCTCTTCCTCAATCAGTGGAGAGTTAGCAAAAGGCAGCATATACCATACCCCCATGTCCTTATCCTCTGAATCAGTATCCCACTCAGGGGTGGGGGCTGGTCTAATCTCTCCTGCTGTTGGCCCTGCAGTTGCCCCACATCGTCGCAGATTCCTCTTACTAGGTGTAAGCTCCAGGTTAGGCTCTGGGTCAACCTGCACCTCTTGTCCCAGAGGCAGAAGGTAGTTCCGATGGAGAATCTTGACAGGCCCATTCCTATCCTCTGGTTTCACCCGGAAAACTGGTACATTTGGCATCTGACTTTTCACACATAGGGCGTAGCCGCCCAGTGGTCAGCCAACTTATGCTTCCCAGGTAGCCCCAAATTCCTTATGAGGACTCGGTCTCCCGGCAGGAGTTGGGAGAACCTCACCTTTTGATCGTACCTCCTCTTATTTCCTTGATTCTGCTTGGCAACCATGACCTCACCTAATTCATAAGCCTTTTTCAGCTGCCTTCTCATATCAGACACATACTTCAGATGAGCCTTCAGTGGTAGATCGTCCTTGTTAGTCCCAAAACAAAGATCGTTGGGCAACCTCACCACGTGCCCAAATATCACTTAATATGGTGAGTACCCGGTAGCTTCATTTCGGGTACAGTTGTAGCAGTGGACCAGATGTCCAATATGTTGACTCCAACTGCTTTTCTTGCTGATCTCCAACATTCCGAGCATGTCTAGCAAAAATCCAATTAAACCTCTCGGGCTGGGGATCACCCTGCCGGTGCTAAGGAGTAGTCCTCGACTTCTCGACTTCAAGCATGCCCTGTAACTCATGGATGAGCCTTCTCTCGAAATCCCGTCCCTGGTCACTATGTATCTGCCCAGGGAGGTCATAATAGATTAAATACTTCTCCCATAACACTTTGGCCACCGTGGACACACTCTGGTCCTTGGTAGGCAAAGCCTGAGCATATCCGGTGTAGTGATCCATGATGACTAAGACATTCACCTTGTTGCTGGCATCTAGCTCTATTGACAGGAAATCCTTACACATCAGGTCCAGGGGCCCCGCACTCTGCAAGTGAGACAAGGAAGCTGCCCTCGTAGGCAGCGTCTTCCTCTGTATGCATCGAATGCACAACTTGCAGTATTCTTTGACCTCTGGCTTGTCTCACAGGTACACTAGACATTACCGTCACTGGGAAAAGATGCGCCAGGGGCATTCCCTGCTTGAAGGTGACCTTCCCTCTTTGTAGTGTTCCTGACAAACACTGCCACTCTGTTCGCCTGTACCACCGAGGGCTTCTGCAGTTCAGGCCTCACCAGTGCCCCAGCAGGTAATCCCGACCCCATTTCACGTCCACTCAGTTCTGCAGTCTACGACCTCTCTGTTCTGGCATTTTCTCTCTCCATCTTCCGCCGAACAAAAGCCCGTGAATACCTTGCTCTTGGGCACACAAGAAAGAAAACAATCCCCTCATTGGACAGCACATATTCCAAAGCCCCTGTTATCTCTAGTGAAACCTTTCCCAGGGTGTTACGGAAGATTCACCCACTTGTATTGTTCAATGAACAAGTTGACAATGACTTGGTGTTCAATTTCAGAGCATTTGCAAATGCAAGCATCCTATGTATGCTGCAGTTCCATTACCTAGGTTCAGGTGGGGTTGTTCTAGAACATAGTTGTCATTAATTGAATATTCTTCACTATCGTTTTGAAGGTTAGCTACACTTCGACTGAAATGGCTCTGCTGTAGACTGTAATTAGAATCCAGGCTTGAAAAACAGCTGTATTTCTGTGCATAGCCAAATTCATAGGCTTTATTGAAATGAAAAAAAAACTCCCTCTTCTTCTTCACTGCTTTTCTCTTGGAATTGTTGCATGATGAAGATTATGTCCACTTTGTCTCTGCATGGATCAAATCCACACTGAGGTTGTCAATCCAGCAGGGAAATGACTCTGTAGTTGCTACATCAATGTCATGGGCACCACAAAGGCAGCTATTCACATTGAGCACCTCATGGACTTCTCAACTCAGTCACAGGAGTCACAGATTATCTACAAAGTATGAGCTGCTCTGAAATCTACCATAATCTATTGAAAATTGAAAGGCTTAGATAGAGTAGAGTAGAGAGGATAGTTCCTATAGTGCAGAGTCTAGGACTAGAGAGCACAGCCTCAGAATAGGATGTCCCTTTAGAAAGGAGATCAGGATGAATTATTTTAGCAAGATAGCGGTGAATCTGTCGAATTCAATGCCATTGATAGCTGTCAAGGCCAAGTCATTTAGTATTTTTAAACCGGAGGTTGATATGTTCTTGATTAGTAAAGGCATCAAAGATTATGGAGACAATGCAGGAGAATGGTATTGAAAGGGAAAATAAATTCGCCAAGATGGAATAGTGGAGCAGATGGTGGGCCAAATGGCTTAATTCTGTTATCATTTCTTCATTCCTAACCTCAGCCCAAAAAAGGGTCTACCTGAGATAGAACAGTGGTGAACTTACCAAAGATAAAGGCTGTTGAAGTCTGCCGGAAGGAACATTTTGAAGACCTTCTTAAATGTAATTATTTCTTGATAATAGGAACCCTTAACTCTATCCCTCAGTATTCTATTAGGGTCAGTCTCCCTACCATTCTTGTCTAACAAGTCAAAAGGCCATATCCAAACTATAGGATGACAAGCTTCAGAAGCCTATGGTGTCCCTGAAGTTCTACAACTTGAAAGAAGAGATTGTCAGTCACAAATCCAAAACTTCGTCGTCCATATCCTGCATGAAGCAGATGTACTAGGAGATGGCAGAGATCTGTAATTCTGACTGTTGTCAAGTAGTGAGACAAATCAAACTGTGAAAGCTACGGGTCATGGATTAGCAATGATATTATAGTATTGCAGAACAGTTTCTGAGGAAAACTAATGGCCTACTCCTAACCCTTTGTTCTTACTACAACCCCATACAAAATATAGATATTGTATTTAAATTATTATCTTGGTCTAGTGTAATGAATGAGTAAAAATTATTTTCCCATGTCCTACTTCTAGAATAAGTAGTAAAAATAACCACTAACAATTTGAACAAAGAATTTCTTCACATTGCAATGGTAATGTCCAAATAGCATTAACACATATAAAATAATGCATATATTAGGGAGAAACGACATAGGGGCAGGATTAACTACAATCTTAAGAAACTTATTTCTAAGTTCAAGCAGTGGCAATATACAGTGTATACTGGTTAGACCAAATGGCAGTTTTCTTTGTTGTAGTTTTTATGTAAATTACCACAAGACTGAGTAACATTAAGAAATAAGCATCCTTACATTTTAGTCAATACTTAAAGTAGCAATATTACAAATAATTTATCTGGTAAGTTACACAAAATACAGTTGAGGTTCCTTCTTGGACTATGCTGTTCAACTTCACAACATTTTAATTGGCCTCAGTGTTACAGAACTAAGGAAAGAAAATTTCAAAGTTCAAAGGAAATTTATTCTCAAAGTACATATAAGTCACCATATATAGCCCTAAGATTAATTGAGTCAGCTGGGGTGATATACTGCATCCAGTGCTCCCGATGCGGCCTTCTATATATTGGCGAGACCCGACGCAGACGGGGAGACCGTTTCGCTGAACACCTACGCTCTGTGTGCCAGAGAAAGCAGGATCTCCCAGTGGCCACACATTTTAATTCCACGTCCATTCCCATTCTGATATGTCTATCCACGGCCTCCTCTACTGTCAAGATGAAGCCACACTTAGGTTGGAGGAACATCACTTTATATTCCGTCTGGGTAGCCTCCAACCTGATGGCATGAACACTGACTTCTCTAACTTCCGTTAATGCCCCACCTCCCCCTCATACCCCACCCGTTATTGCCCATTCTCTGGGCTTCCCCCCTCCCCCTTTCTTTCTCCCTAGGCCTCCCGTCCCATGATCCTCCCATATCCCTTTTGTCAATCAACTGTCCAGCTCTTGGCTCCATCCCTCCCTCTCCTGTCTTCTCCTATCATTTCAGATCTCCCCCTCCCCCTCCCACTTTCAAATCTCTTACTAGCTCTTCTTTCAGTTAGTCCTGATGAACGGTCCGGCCCAAAATGTCGACTGTACCTCTTCCTGTAGATGCTGCCTGGTCTGCTGCGTTCACCAACAACTTTTATGTGTGTTTCTTAAGATTAATTTAATTGTGCGCATACTCAATAAATCCAATAACCATAATAGGACAAAGCAAGACCACATACTCAGTGTGCAAAAGAAAACAAACTGTGCAAATCCAAAAAGAAAGAAATAGTAAGTAAATAAATAAACAATAAATATGGAGTACATGAGGCGAAATGTCCTTGAAAGTGAGTCCACAGGTTGTGGGAAGAGTTCGGTGATGGAGCAAGTGACGTTATCCCCTTTGGTTCAAGAGCCTGATGGTTGAGGGGTATTAACTGTTACTGAACCTGGTGGTGTGAGTCCAAAGGCTCCTGTACCTTCTTTCTGATGGTAGCAGGGAGAAGAAAGCATGAACTTTTTTTCTGGGTGCATCCATCGTCAGGGATACCCAACATTAGGATGGTGGGGGTTCCTGATGATGGATGTTGCTTTTTTGCAACTATGCTCTGAGAAGATGTGCTCAATGTTGTGGAGTAGTTTACCTGTGATGGACTGGGCCATATCCATCTCCAACAGGATCTCACCACCAAGCGCATCTTTCTCTCCATTCCACTTTCTGCTTTCCGCAGGGATTGCTCCTTAAGTGACTCCTTGTCCATTTGTCTCTACCCAGATCTCCTCCTAGCACTTATCCTTGCAAGTGGATCAAGTGCTACAACTCCTCCCTCACTATCATTCAGGGCCTCAAACAGTCCCTCTAGGTGAGGTGAAACTTCACCTGTGAGTCTGTTGGGGACATATACTATGTCCAGTGTTCCAAGTATGGCCTCCTGTATATAGGTGAGACCTGACATAGATTGGGAGACTGTTTTGCCAAGCACCTACGCTCCGTCCACAAGAAGTGGGATCTCCCAGTGGCCATCCATTTTAATTCCAATTCCCATTCCCAATCTGATATGTTAATGCATGGCTTCCTCTACTGTCGCAATGTGGCCGCACTCAGGTTGGAGGAACAACACCTTGGGTGTTGTCTGGGTAGCCTCCAACCTGATAGCATGAACATCGATTTCTCGAACTTCTGGTAATGCCCTACCCCCACCATTTGTTTCCCTCTCTCACCTTTCCTCTTTGCCTGCCCATCACCTCCCTCTGTTGCTCCTCCCCCCTTTTCTTTCTTCTATGGCCTTCTGTCCCCTTCTATCAGATTTCTACAGCCCTGCATCTCTTTCACCAATCAACTTGCCAGCTCTTTACTTCATCCCTCCCCCTCCCAGTTTCACCTATCACCTTATGTTTCTCTCTCCCCTCCCTCCACCTTTTAAATCTACTCCTCAGCTTTTTTTCTCCAGTCCTGCTTGAAGGGTCTTGGCCCAAACCATTGACTCTACTTTTTTCCATCGATGCTGCCTGGCCTGCAAAGTTCCTCCAGCATTTTGTGTGTGTTGCTTGGGCCATATCCAGTACTTTTTGTAGGATTTTCCATATCAGCCTCACACATCACACATGTATAGAAGTTAGTTGAAGTTATACAGTCGACGACATGCCAAATCTTCACAAACTCCTAAGGAAGTAGAGGCACTGTTGTGCTTTCTTCATAATTGCACTTACATGCTGGGCCCAGGACAGGACCTCTGAAATGATAACACTGAGGAATTTAAAGCTGTTGATCCTCTACCCCTCTGATCCCCTGATGACGACTGGCTCATGGACCTCCAGCTTCCTTCTCCTGAAGTCGATATTCAGCTCCTTGCTCTTTCTGACATTGAGTAAAAGGTTGTTATTGTGCACCATTTAGCCAGATTTTCAATCTCCCTCCTATTTACCTATTCACCATCATCTTTAATTCGGCCTATGACAGTGATGTCATCAGCAAATTTGAATATGGCATTGGAGCTGTGCTTAGTCCCACAGTCATAAGCACAAAGCAAATTGAGCAGGGGGCTAAGCACACAGCCTTGTGGTGCACCTGTGCTGATGGAGTTTGTGGAGGAGATGTTGTTGCCAATCCGAACTGACTGGGGTCTGCAAGTGAGGAAATCACGGATCCAATTGCACAAGGAGGTAGGTATTGCCAAGATTTCTATTGACAGTCAAGAAATTCTCACTGAAAGTGTGCATATTAGGCAAGGAAAGAAAATATTCAATGAAGAATGCCCACCACAGTTACATAAGCGACTGTGCCTACTTTACTGAACAAACAACTAACAGCTAGACTACTTCATGTTTCATTTTTGAAAAGCACAGAAATACTCACCGGCATGACTAATGACGAGTGTAGCATTCTGAATGTCATCTGCTATGGTGTCCTTGAACCTATAAATTTCAAGAGTAAAATTTGTTCCAACGTAAGGCTTTGGCTCAATAGATCCACGACCAATCTGAAGAACCAGCCTCCGGTAGCCCAGTTCTTGAAGAATCTAAGGTAAACAATAATTGATGAAGAAAGATAGCTAACAAATCTGAACAGGGTAGAGATCAGTAACAAAGCATTGTTGCGTATTTGGTTAGTAAATTTGTGAAAATTTATTTATTTATTTTTAATTATTTAGAGATAAATGCATAATCAGCCCTTTAGGCCCTTCAAACCATGCCGCCCAGCAACCCCTGACAATCCCATTTTAATCCTAACCTAATAATGGGGCGACTTTCAATTGACCAATTAACCTACCTTGTAGGCCTTTGAACTGTGGGAGGAAACCAGAGCACCCATAGAAAACCCATGTACTTCACAGAGAGGACGTACAGAATTCTTACAGAGGATGCCGGGATTGAACTCCAAACCTCCAATGCTCTGAGCTGTAATAGTGTTGTACTAACTGCTGCGCTACTGTGGCGCCCATTCTTTAAGGTAAATGATTCTGCTTTAAGTGCCAGACAAGAAGCATTCGACGATCCTCAGTGAACTGAGGACAAAATTACAGGTTCAAGTACAAATTCTCCAGAAATCACTGCATGTAAGAAAGGGAGCTGTAGAGCACATTACTCCCATTTTCAAAAAGGTATTAAAAATTACTTGGGTCAAAAAGTGTGAGTTGACCACCCATTGTAATGAATGTTATGGACAAATTTAGTATAAATCATCTGAATAAAAATAAACATGCATTTATATGGTTTAAGGAGGAGAATGGAAAAAAAGAGCTTGACATGGATGTGTTATACTTGGATTTCAGTGGCACTTTTAAATAATTGTGGAAAGGTGAAACAAAATGAAGGTGGGAATGAGTGGAAATATAGTCACACGGTATATACGGTTTGTTGATCAATACATCATATTCTACAGCCGTAGCAAGTATTAATGATGGATCAATTTTTCATTCTTTGATCAGAACATTTGAAAAGACTGAAGAGAACCTTAAGCACGTCCTTTAAAATTATTTTAAAAATACACATTAAATGAAGTACATTCAAAATCAATAAAGGTAACCATTTTTCAAAAAAAATTGATTTACAGGACATGGGAATGGCTTGCCAAACCTGGTATTTAATGTCCATCTCAACTGTTGAATAGTCTTGCCAAATTGCCACAACCTTTGGGTGAAAATAATCTCAGTGTTACGAGGTTGGGGTTGGAGTTCCAGAATTTAGATTCAGTGACAATATACAGTTGCAAGAAAAAGTTTGTGAACCCTTTGCAATTAACTGGTTTTCTGCATTAATTACTCATAAAATGTGGTCTGATTTTCATCTAAGTCACAACAATAGACAAACATAATCTGCCTAAACTAATAACACACAAACAATTGTATTTCTCGTCAATACTGAGTTCACCATTTAAACAATCACAGTCCGGGTTCAAAAAGTATGGGAACTCTGGAGTAATAGAAACATAGAAAACCTATAGCACAATACAGGCCCCTTGGCCCACAAAGCTGTGACAAACATGTTCTTACCTTAGAACTACCTAGGCTTACCCATAGCCCTTTATTTTTCTAAGCTCCATGTATCCATTCTGGAGTCTCTTAAAAGACCCTATTGTTTCCGCCTCCACCACCGCTGCTGGCAGCCTATTCCACGCACTCACCACTCTCTGCCTAAAAAACTTACCCCTGACATTTCCTCTGTATCTACTTCCAAGCACCTTAAAACTATGCCCTCTCGTGCTAGCCATTTCAACCCTGGGAAAAAGCTTCTGACTATCCACACGATCAATGCCTCTCATTATCTTCTACTCCTCTATCAGGTCACCTCTCATCCTCTGTCGTTCCAAGGAGAAAAGGCTGAGTTCCCTCAACCTATCCTCATAAGGCATGCTCCCCAATCCAGGCAACATCCTTGTAAATTTCCTCTGCACGCTTTCTATGGTTTCCATGTCCTTCCTGAATTGAGCACAGTACTCCAAGTGTGTCTGACCAGCGTCCTATATAGCCACAACATTACCTCTCGGCTCTTAAACTCAATCCCATGATTGATGAAGGCCAATGCACCGCATGCCTTCTTAACCACAGAGTCAACCTGCGCAGCAGCTTTGAGTGAACTATGGACTCAGACCCCAAGATCCCTCTGATCCTCCACAATGCCAAGAGTCTTACCATCAATGCTATATTCTGCCATCATATTTGACCAAAATGAACAACCTCACATTTATCTGAGTTGAACTCCATCTGCCACTTCTCAGCCCAGTATTGCGTCCTATCAATGTCCCGCTGTAACCTCTGACAGCCCTCCACACTATCCACAACACCCCCAACCTTTGTGTCATCAGCAAATTTACTAACCCATTCCTCCATTTCCTTCTGGAACCATTCCAGGATCTAGTGATCCTTGAAAGATCATTACTCTGCCTCCATGATCTCTTCAGCCACCTCTATCAGTTTCTCAAGAACCTTCTCTCTAGTTATGGTAACTTCACACACTTCATGCTCCCTGACACTTGGAACTCCCACTATACAGCGAGTGTCTTTCACAGTGAAGACTGATGCAAAATACATATTCGGTTCGTCCATCATTTCGTTGTCCCCAATTACTACCTCTCCAACATTGTTTTCCAGCAGTCTGATATCCACTCCCACCTCTATTTTACATTTATGTATCTGAAGAAACTTCTGGTATCCTCTCTAAATTTATTGGCTAGCTTACTTTCGTATTTCATCTTTACCTTCTTAATGACATTTTTAATTGCCTTCTGTTGGTTTTTAAAAGCTTCCCACTAATTATTGCTCTATTTTATGCACTCTCTTTGGCTTTTATGTTGGTTTTGACTTCTCTTGTTAGTCACGGTTGTGTCATCTTGCCTTTAGAATACTTCTTCCTCTTTGGGCCGTGTATATCCTGTGCTTTCCGAATTGATTCCAGAAATTCCGGCCATTGCCACTCTGCTGTCAACTGTGCTAGTCTTTTCCAGTCAACTCTGGCCAACTCCTCTCTTCTGCCTCTGTAATTCCCTTTACTCAACTCTAATACTGATACATCTGACTTTAGCTTCTCCTTCTCAAATTTCAGGGTGAATTCGATCATATTATGATCTCCTTCCCTTAGGGTACTTGTACCTTAAGGTCTCTAATCAATTCTGGTTCATCCAGAACACCTGATCCTCTAGTGCAGCGGTCCCCAACCATCAGGCCGCAAAGCATGTGCTACTGGGCCGTGAGGAAACGATATGATTTGGCGATATGAAATGATATGAGTCAGCTGCACCTTTCCTCATTCACTGTTACGCCCACTGTTGAACTTGGATGCATGTGAGGTCATTAAGGAGAGGTACCAGGCTGCTGCAAGAACTGTTGTTACAGCCATTGACAGATAATCTAATGGAAGCCCTGTATCTTTGCAGTCCAATGCCAATTTTCCCATTTCTGACTTTAAAGATCTCTACATTTAATCTTAGCTATTTTTAGTGCTTATAGCCATGTAGCACCTCAACATTGCAACAGGCCTTTCATCCCACCTGGTCCATTCTAGCCTAATCCCGTCTACCTGCAACCAGACCATATCCCTTCGTACCTCTCTATCGATGTACCTATCCAAACTTCTCTAAAATGTTACAATTGAGCCCACTTCTGCCAGCAGCTCATTCCATGTTCACGCCATCCGCTAAGTGAAGTTGCTCCTCAGATCCCCTTTAAATATTTTACCTTTCACTCTAAACCTATTACCTGTTGTTCTGGTCTCACCCAACCTGCGGGGCATAAGCCTGCACGCATTCACATGCACTCTATCTACTCTGCCATGGATGGCTGCAAAAGAAGTAGGGTTGGATATGAAACTAGCAACCTCATCCTGTAAAACCCAGTGCTACAGAAATGCCAGCAGAAACTACAAAGACCTCAGCCCCAAGAGAACAATCTTCAAAGATAAGCTACACTTGGGAACAACTTGAAAGAAAGGTTTTAGTTTACCAGCTTACGAGACAATGGCACCTAATGGTGACTCCTTTGTTTGCATCTTTGGAAACAGCCCTATTTCTATCTTTAATATCTTTATTTTTCCTCTTTCATGGTTCTTTTGAAGACCCTGACCTGGAGTTACATGCTGACTTCGGTTCTTTGCGGGAATGGTTATTCAATATACCAAGGACTCAGCCTAGAAGACAACACATCTTCGGGCTTCTGGGATTTCGTACTCTGGAGGTGGGCGGACTCGAGGTTTGTGCCTCTCGAGCTCTCTGCAGGAAATCAGTGTGTTGTGGGAGATGGAAGATCAAAAGCAGCAAACTGGCTGCTGGCTGTGTGCCCAGAGACCCCGAGTTCTTTGGGCACAGAGCTCGGAAAAAGCAAGGCAGTGGACTTTTAACATCGTAAATCAGCAAGTTATGTCTCCCCTCTCACTGTGCAATGGGGACATCTCTTTTTCTCTTATGGGGGGGAGAGAAAGGAGGGGGTGGGAGAGGGATGGAGGGGGAGAGAGAGAGACTGAGACTGTTGTATGTCGAAACTACAAGTCTGTGTCTTTATTGATGCTTTGCAGCACGCTTGAGTGCTCGGTGGGGGCGCTGATGCTTTTTTTGCTGGTGGGGAGGGGGATCATTGCTTTGCTACTGCTTATGCACATGGGAGGGATGGGTATGGGTACGGGTATTTGATCCTCCACAATATTCCGCGTGGGAATTTAAACTGGAGGTGGCAGTGTTTTTTTTTTACGAGGTCGAATTGCGAGCTCGACATCAACCCGGCATGAATGGAGAGCGTACTCGGGAGCGGTCTGTCACTGGATTGAACTCGGGAACCTTGAGCCCAGCGCTGATCTCACTGCGCCACCAGCCGACCTGGAGTACTAATATTTAACTGTCATTCATTCTTTGAGGGGCTCCTCTGTTTTTGTGGATGGTTGCAAAGAAAAAGAATTTCAGGATGTATATTGTTACATTTCTCTCATATTAAATGTATCTTTGAAACTTTTGACAAAGGACTCTAGCCAGCTGCCATCGGCGGCCTATGCCCCAGGAGAGGTGATGACTTCAGCTGAAGATTCATTCACTGTGTATACACCTCATAATTTCGTATCCCTCAATCTCCACTCTTACAGACTTATGAAGGGAAAAGTTTTTGCAATCTACGGCTACGTTCTTTGCAACTTTACTCCCTTTTCCTCTCTTTATCAAACCTTTCGGGCTCTTTTTCGCTGAAATCTATTCTGCTCTCAATTCTCAGACACGTTATAAGGCTACCAACTGGAACTAAAAACATCCTTAACCTCTCAAGTAGACTCGACTTGAATCCTGTTTTCCCTTTTATCTTGCTCCATAAAGACTTTTTTTGTGTTTAGTAGTTTCTGCACTTTCTCCTTAAAAATATACGCCTCTGCTTTTACTTCTCTCCAATCCATCACTGCCAGGACAACGGAGATGCTAGGTTGTGCAGACAGCAGAATCTCAGCTGCTGATTGGATAAAGTGAACGTCATTCTATTATCTCAGCTGGTGATTGGATAAAGTGAACGTCAGTCTATTATCTTCAGCTAATGATTGGATAAAGTGAACGTCATTCTATTATCTCGGCTGCTGATTGGATAAAGTGAACGTCATTCTGTTATCTCGGCTGCTGATTGGATAAAGTGAACGTCATTCTATTATCTTCAGCTAATGATTGGATAAGCACTTGACAAGTTTCACCGTGCCAATGTAACCGCTGATTGGGTATGTCAAATGTCCCCCCCCCCCGCTCCTTTCCATCGAGTTCACTCCAATCTTGAACCGCTGAGGTAACTCACCTGTATGATCTTTTCCGAGGAAATTTCCTCGATGAGGTCGTCGAAGCTCGTGGTTCCGACCGTCACGAACACCGACTCCATGTCTCGGGAGTTGACCCGCGGATGGCCGAATAATAACTGACCTGGGTGCCGAGGGAAGTGGAGCGGGTGGCCGAGCAGCAGTGCCTCGACTGTTCGGAGTTTGAAAAAGCGGTGGCTCATTCACAGCGCAAACTGGTTCTAATCTCATTTTAAAAATTACATTGATCTCCCGCCACAGAGACTGCAGCATTTCAAAGTAATTAGCAACAACCATTAAATAAATAACGAATAAACTCCTCGCGGGCTTCCAGCTGGGTACTAATATCGATTATAACTGATAATACAATACAAACTATCTTCTTCGCGGCTTTTTGTGGGGGAGCAGCATCGGTGCTGGTGATGCAAGAAGACTAAATAAACCCATCAAAAAGCTAGATCCAGCCTTGATTACAACCTGGACTCTTGAGTTGGTGGTGAAGAGGAGGTCACTAAACAAACTGCCCTTTTCTCACTGTTACCATTAAGCGATTCAGGAACAGTTTCTTCCCCTCAGCCATCCGATTCCTAAGTGGACATTGAAGCTTTAGACACTAGCAACACACATCAAAGTTGCTGGTGAACACAGCAGGCCAGGCAGCATCTCTAGGAAGAGGTGCAGTCAACGTTTCAGGCCGAGACCCTTCGTCAGGACCGAAGAAGAAGTTCACCGAAGAAGTTCAGATTGTTGCTTGGATTTCCAGCATCTGCAGAATTCCTGTTGTTTGCAGCTTTAGACACTACCTCACTTTTTAAAAATATACGGTATTCCTATTTTTGCACATTAAAATAAAATCTATTCCATGTATGTAATTGATATACTTGTTTGTTATGTTTTATTTTTTTTCTCGCTCTCTGCTAGATTATGTATTGCATTGAACTGCTGCTAAGTTAACAAGTTTCACGTCTCATGCCGGTGATAATAAACCTGATTCTGATTGTGATGTTTAGAGGTAGAGATGGAGTGGACAGTCAGCACTTCTTTCCCAGGTTAGTGATGGCTAACATGAGAGGGCATAATTTTAAGGTGATTGGAGATGGGATGAAATGTAATTTTTTTTTCACGGAGTGGGAAGTGCGTGGAACACACGGGTTGCGGTAGAGGCAGATACATAAGGGAGATTTAAGAGACTTAGGTACATGGATGAAAAAAAATCAGAGGGCTATCTAGGAAGGAAGGCTTAGATTGATCTTAGAGTAGGTGAAAAGGTTGGCACAATGTTGTGGGCCGAAGGGCCTGAACTTTGCTATTCTATGTTCTACGATGCTGGAGATACTCAGAAAATCAGGCAGCATCTCTAGAGTGAATAAAGTTAGCTTTTCTTTCAGACCATTTATCAAAAAAGCTATGGGTACATTTGATCCTCACTACAGCTGGTGTTTTGCAAGCATGTTCTGAATAGTGGATTCCTGTATCCTTGTCTGCTGAAATATGTGAAAATCTATACAAAACAACTGCAGATGCTGGAATGTTTCAGGTCAAAGACCTTTCAACCTGAAATATTAATGCTGTTTCTCCTGCAAATATGACCTGGCTTGCTGAGTATTTCCAGCATTTCCTGTTTTGATTGTGCTAACATACTGTAGTAAACCATGTATATATGTTGTAACTCGGTTACCTGTCTGAACACACCCCTCTGCTGACTGCCCCTGTGGCTCCTCCCACAGAGTCCTGTATAAAGGTGTTCGCCTTGCCCCTCCCCCTCAGTCCGGGGGCAGACACTCACTGTGGAGATCGTATTGTACAGCGAATAAAAGCCTTTCAGTATTTTACCAAACCTCAGTCTTTTGGGGTAATTGAAGGTGCTTCACATACCTCTGGCTGAAAGATGACTTAAGAGAGGCCAAAGGGTGTTTGGCTTTATCAGTATTGTAAGTTACATTTATTCACTAAACTTTGAGCTGTGTTATTTTAATTCCATGAGACAATAAGCTAGTTTGATGATACTTGGCAGTAATTGTTTAGAAAACAATATAATTAATCGATTACATAGTTTATCAAATGAATAGAGATAATTACATGGATGGGGTAGTTAACAGATAGAATTTCCTCTGATAGCTAAACAGAGAGTTCCTGACATATAGGATCATATGACAGAGGAGCAGAATTAGGCCATTTGGCCCATCAAGTCTACTCCATCATGGCTGATCTAATTGTCCTCTCTTACCTCCTCCCTGTATCCCTTCATGCCCTGACCAATCAAGAATCTATCAACCTTTGCCTTAAATATACATATTTGGCCTCCACAGCTGCCTGTGGCAATGAATTCCACAGATTCACCACTCTCTGGCTAAAGAAATTCCTCCTCATCTCCATTCTAAAAGGGCGCCCCTCTATTCTGAGGTCGCGTCCTCTGGTCTTAGACTCTCCAACCACAGGAAACATCCTCTTCACATCCACTCTTATCAAGGCCTTTCACCATTTGATAGGTTTCAATTAGGTCACCCCTCATTCTTTTAAGTTCCAGTGAATAGAGGCCCAGAGCCATCAAACACTCTTCATGTGACAAGTCGTTCAAACCTGAAATCATTTTTGTGAACCTCCTTTGAACCCTCTCCAGTTTCAGCACATCCTTTCTTAGATATGGGGCCCAAAACTGCTCACAATACTCCAAGTGAGACCTCACTGGGGCTTTATAAAGTTTCAATATTACATCCTTGCTTTTATATAATCCTCTTGAAATGAATGCTAACATTGCATTTGCCTTCCCCACACCGACTCAACCTGCAAATTAACCTTCAGCCAATTGTGCACAAGGAGTCCCAAGTCCCTTTGCACCTCAGTTTTTTTGTATTTTCTCTGCATTTCGAAAATACTCAATCCTTTCCTTTCTTTCACCAAAGTGCATGACTATATACTTCTCAACACCTTATTCCATCTGCCATTTCTGTGCCCATTCTCTTAATCTGTCTAAGTCCTTCCGTAGCCTCTCTAATTCCTCAAAACTACCTGCCCCTTCAACTTTGTATCATCTGCGATTTTGCAACAAAACCATCAATTCCATCATCCACATATAACATAAAAAGAATTGATGTATTAGGAACAAGAAATGAATCTAAGCAAAATTCTATCCCAAAAGGGAGTGAATAAGAAGTTTGTTTTAGGGCAAAGTTTTGAATGGTTTTGAAGACTATGAAATTACATGCTCCAGCTTGTATCTGATAGGTATAATTTGGTTGTAATTGGAACAAAATAGACATTAAGCCAATGACTGATACAATTACTTGATGTGAGCGGGATGAATCCCAATTTACACTGATAGGTCTGCCCAGCTTGATCTCATCAAGATCATTAAACAATGCTGTGCCCTCCAGAAAATCTGCTTGGGTGCGTTGGAAAATTGACATGGTTACAATTTTACAACATTAAGTGTGTCTACTTGGATTCATCCCTATTTCAACATACCCCGCTATGTTCTCCACTTTCACATTCCAAAAATGGGTAACCACTAGTCACTTTATACTTTATTGTTGCCAAACAATTGGTACTACAACGTACAATCATCAAGCGATATTTGATTCTGCGCTTCACCCTCCCTGGATTACAAATATTAAAAATAGTTAAAATTAGTAAAATTTAAAAATTTAAATTATAAATCATAAATAGAAAATAGAAAAATGGGAAGTAAGGTAGTGCAAAAAAAACGAGAGGCGAGTCCGGATATTTGGAGGGTACGGCCCAGATCCGGGTCAGGATCTGTTCAGCAGTCTTATCACAGTTGGAAAGAAGCTGTTCCTAAATCTGGCCGTACAAGTCTTCAAGCTCCTGAGCCTTCTCCCGGAGGGAAGAGGGACGAAAAGTATGTTGGCTGGGTGGGTCGTGTCCTTGATTATCCTGGCAGCACTGCTCCGCCAGCGTGCGGTGTAAAGTGAGTCCACGGACGGAAGATTGGTTTATGTGATGTGCTGCGCTGTGTTCACGATCTTCTGCAGCTTCTTCCAGTCTTGGACAGGACAACTTCCATACCAGGTTGTGATGCACCCTAGAAGAATGCTTTCTACGGTGCACCTATAAAAATTAGTGAGGGTTTTAGGGGACAGGCCAAATTTCTTTAGCTTTCTCAGGAAGTAAAGACACTGGTGGGCCTTCTAGGCAGTGAACTCTGCTTGGTTGGACCAAGTCAGGTCATTTGTGATATTGACCCCGAGGAACTTAAAGCTTTTGACCTGTTCCACTTGCGCACCACCGACGTAAATTGGGTCGTGCGGTCCGCTACTCCTTCTAAAGTCAACAACCAATTCCTTCTTCTTGCTGACATTGAGGGATAGGTTATCCCACTGCAACACAAGTCAAAGTTGCTGGTGAACGCAGCAGGCCAGGCAGCATCTCTAGGAAGCGGTACAGTCGACGTTTCGGGCCAAGACCCTTCGTCAGGACTAACTGAAAGAAGAGCTAGTAAGAGATTTGAAAGTGGGAGGGGGAGGGGGAGATCCAAAATGATAGGAGAAGACAGGAGGGGGAGGGATGGAACCAAGAGCTGGACAGGTGATTGGCAAAAGGGATATGGGAGGATCATGGGACAGGAGGCCTAGGGAGAAAGAAAAGGGGGAGGGGGGAAACCCAGAGGATGGGCAAGGGGTATAGTGAGAGGGACAGAGGGAGAAAAAGGAGAGAGAGGGAAAGAATGTGTGTATATAAATAAATAAAGGATGGGGTACGAGGGGGAGGTGGGGCATTAGTGGATAAATAAATAACGGATGGGGTATGAGGGGGAGGTGGGGCATTAGCGGATAAATAAATAACGGATGGGGTACGAGGAGGAGGAGGGGCATTAGCAGATATATAAATAAATAATGGATGGGGTACGACTAGTCCACTAGTCACTACTGTAAATGAAGGATCTGCTCCTGGTGCTTTCTGAGCCACTCCCATAAGCAAATTCCATGAATTTTGTGTTGCTGGAGTTGGCTGGCTCTGCAAACTGACTTGGACTGACTATCCTAGGAATGCCATGCTTTTTCCTTCAAAGTACAAACAACAGCATACCTGTACCTAAAAGGATGCACCAGTCTTTTAAGGGTAAAATGAGATTCACTTTCCTGTTCTGTTTGAACAAAACAATGTCGCATCATAATTCTCTAATCCAGTCAAAAGCTTCATGCCTTTCTGTTTCAAAAGCTAACTGATAGTGTTTTACAGTCTATCAGATTTGTATATTTTCCTTTTAAAAATGAAATGTTCCATGTGGTGACACTTTGAATACATTGTTCACCACCAATAAATCATGTTTGCATAGAGGTTCGATTCTGTCTGCTTATCATCAAACAGCAGATGTACTTCCATTGGATTGGAAGAACCTGCTGTTCACTGTTTACCTGTGCTGTGCACTTCACATGCATTTTGTTCTTTCTTTCTTTTTGAATCTTTTTATTGAATAAGTATACAAAAAGGTAAGCCATATAGGCACTAATACACTGTTAGAATATAATAAAATTATAGGAGATATTAATACAGAAAAAAAAGTGATACAATGTAATTTAAACATAACATACTAAGGTAACATAATAGTACACTAATTTATATATATATATATCAATAGAGAAAAGGAAAAAAAAAACCAAAAAAAAACCCACCGTGCAACTAAACTAAAAGCAAAGCAAAGCAATGGGCTAACTTGGAACCAAGTAGAGTTAAAGAACTTAAAATCACGTCCTCAAACCCGACCTCCATTAAAAACAGTAAAAAAAACAAGAAGGGTATATAAATATGGAGCAAAAAAGAGAAGAAAAAAAATTACATTAAATGAAAATATTGAATAAAAGATCTCCAGGTCTGTTCAAATTTAAGTGAGGAATCATAAAGATTACTTCTAATTTTCTCTAAATTCAAGCATAATATCGTCTGAGAAAACCAAAAAAAGGTGGTTGGAGCATTAAGCTCTTTCCAATGTTGTAAGATACATCTTTTCGCCATTAAAGTAAGAAATGCAATCATTCTACGGGCTGAAGGAGAAAGATTACTGGAAATTTTAGGTAGTCCAAAGATAGCAATAATAGGGTGAGGAGAGATATCTATATTCAATACCTTTGAGATAATATTAAAAATGTCTCTCCAAAAAGTTCCAGAGTAGGACAAATCCAAAACATATGAGTTAAAGAGGCTATCTGCCCCGGACATCTATCACAAAAAGGATTAATATGAGAATAAAAGCGAGTTAATTTATCTTTGGACATATGTGCTCTATGAACAACTTTAAATTGAATTAGGGAATGTTTAGCACAGATAGAGGAAGTATTGACTAATTGTAAAATCTGCCCCAGTCATCCACGGAAATGATAGACCCCAATTCCTGTTCCCAATCTACCCTAATCTTATCAAATGGAACTTTCCTAAGTTTCATAATAATATTATAAATCATAGCCGATGCACCTTTCTGACATGGATTAAGGTTAATTATAGTATCTAAAATGTATGTAGGAGGAAGCATTGGAAAGGAAGCAAGTATAGTACTTAGGAAATTTCTAACTTGTAGATATCTAAAAAATGTATTCTTGATAAATTATATTTATTAGATAATTGTTCAAAAGACATAAGGGAACCATCTAAAAATAAATCCAAAAACCGTGAAATACCCTTAGTCTTCCAAATTTGAAAAGCACGATCCGTAAAAGAGGGAGGAAAAAATATGTTACCTAAAATAGGAATCGCTAGCCCAAATTGGTTAAGATCAAAAAATTTTCTGAATTGAAACCAAATACGTAAGGTATATTTAACTATCGGGTTAGATACCTGTTTGAGGCATTTCAAATCAAAAGGAAGAGAGGAGTCTAAAATAGAGCCAAGTGTATAGCCCTGAACAGATTGTAATTCCAATGCTACCCATTTGGGAATGGATAGTATATCCTGGTCAAGTAACCAAAATTTCATATGTCGAATATTAATTGCCCAATAATAGAATCTAAAGTTAGGTAATGCTAAACCTCCATCTCTCTTAGCTTTCTGAAAATGTATTTTACCCAGTCTCGGGTTTTTATTTTGCCAAATAAATGAAGAAATTTTTGAGTCAACTTTATCAAAAAAAGATTTTGGAACAAAAATCGGTAATGCCTGAAATATATATAAAAATTTTGGCAGAAAAAACATCTTAACTGCATTAATACGACCAATCAAAGTTAAATATGAAGGAAACCATTTAGATGAAAATTGAATAATATGGTCAATTAAGGGTAAAAAGTTAATCTCAAATAAATCTTTGTGTTTACAAGTAATTTTAATCCCAAGATATGAAAAATAATTATTAATCAATTTAAACAGAAAATTATGATATAAGGGAAGTTGTTTATTAATCGGGAAAAGTTCACTCTTACTAAGATTTAATTTATAACCTGAAAAAAGACTAAATTGTGCTAATAACTCTAAAACAGCAGGGATGGATTTTTGAGAATTAGAAATATATAAAAATAAGTCATCAGCATAGAGTGATATTTTATGGGACTTTAAGCCCCGAGTTATCCCAGTAATATTTGGAGATTCTCGAATAGCAATTGCAAGAAGTTCTAATGCAATATCAAATAATAAAGGACTAAGAGGGCAACCTTGTCGAGTACCTAGAAAAAGAGGGAAAAAGGGTGAGCTTAAAGAGTTAGTATGGACTGAGGCCACAGGAGAATGATATAACAATTTGATCCAGGATATAAATTTCGAGCTAAAATTAAACATTTCAAGCACCTTAAATAAGTAAGGCCATTCTACTTTATCAAAAGCTTTCTCAGCATCTAAAGAGATAACACACTCAGGAACATTTTGTGAGGGGGTATAAACAATATTTAACAGTGTGTGAATGTTATAAAAAGAGTAACGACCTTTAATAAAACCCGTTTGGTCTTCCGAAATAATAAAAGGAAGTACTTTTTCTAATCTGTTTGCTAATAACTTAGAAAAAAGTTTAGAATCAACATTTAATAAAGATATTTGTCTATAAGATGCACATTGTGCAGGATCTTTATCCTTCTTTAATATTAGAGAGATTGGCGCTCTATTGAAAGATTTGGGAAGTTTACCAAGTTTTAATGAAGCCTCGAAAACCCTACAGAACCAAGGGATTAATGAAGATGCAAAGCATTTATAAAATTCTGCGGTAAACCCATCAGGGCCAGGAGCTTTCCCCAGGTTCATAGAGGAAGTAACATTCTTAATCTCATCAGTGGTAATGGGAGTATCTAGCATAGAAGACATATCCTGTGAAATCTCAGGGAAGTCTAGGTTATCTAAAAAATCATTCATATATTTAGAGTCTTGAGGAGACTCTGATTGATATAAGGAAGAATAAAAATCAAAGAAGGTTTGATTAATCCCCGCATGATCAAGTATCAGTTGATCATTTTGATTATAAATCTGATTAATTTGAGATTTAGCATAGTTAGACTTCAATTGGTTAGCCAACAGTTTGCCAATTTTGTCACCGTGTACATAAAATTCACTTCTTGTTTTCTTTAATTGGTTTACAATTGAGGACGAAAGTAATAAACTGTGTTCCATTTGAAGTTCAGTTCTTTGTTTATATAACTCCTCAGAGGGAGCTGTAACATATTTCTTATCAATTTCCTTAATCTTGTCCACAATTACCAACTCCTCCTGCTTCAGCTTCTTCCTCAAAGCAGCAGAATACGAGATAATCTGACCACGAATATAAGCTTTAAAAGTATCCCAAAGAATGTTCACAGAAATATCCTCTGTATAGTTGATTGTAAAAAAAAGATCAATCTTTTCAATCATAAATTTAACAAAGTCCGAATCCTGAAGCAACAGCGAATTAAAACGCCATTGTCTATTATTTTGTGTATTGGCCTGAATTTTAATAGAAAGCTTAAGTGGAGCATGATCCGAAATGGTTATAGAGTCATAATCACATTTAATCACTGAAGAAATCAGACGAGAGTCAATAAAAAAATAATCAATTCTTGAATAGGAATGGTGAACATGTGAAAAAAAAGAAAAATCTTTTTCCTGAGGATGCAAAAAACGCCAAATGTCCGTCGACCCAGAATCAGAGAGGAATGAATTAATCAAAGTTGCAGATTTATTAGGTAAGGTCCGTAGAGGAGCCGAACGGTCCAAAGCTGGAGATAAACAGGTATTAAGATCTCCGCCCCAGATCAATGAAAACTCATTCAAATTCGGGAACTGATTGAATAATGATTTATAAAATTCTGGACAGTCCATATTGGGAGCATAAACATTAACCAAAACTACCTTTTTATTAAATAGTAGACCACTAACCAGTAGAAATCTACCATTCGGATCAGAGATAATATCATGTTGTATAAAAGTAACTGAGGAGTCTATAAAAATAGAGACGCCTCGAATCTTAGCGTTAGAGTTCGAATGAAACTGTTGACCCTTCCAGAATTTTAAAAAACGTAGTCTGTCCCCCTTCCGCACATGGGTCTCTTGTAAAAATAGAATTTGTGCTTTAAGTCTCCGGAACACTTTAAAAACTTTTTTCCTTTTAATAGGATGGTTAAGACCATTAGTATTCCAGGAGACAAGATTAATAATAGACTCCATAAACCCTAAAGTCAACCCACAAAAAGGAGGATTGACGATAGGCTCGACCCACGAACCCGGAAAGGGAACAGAACAAATAAGAGATGCCGGGAAGGAGAACGCAACCAATACTTCAATAATGTACATAGCCCAAGAAGAAAGAAACTAAAGCGTGAAGCCCCTCCCACCACCCCCCACCCCATGACCCCAAGGCTAAATCTAAAACAGACCAGCCAGAAAGAAGCAAGCACTAAAACTACCCCCATGACTTCCGATAGATGCTCCCTAAAAAAAAGGGTAAATATAAAAAAGATCAGCTAGTTATAAAACAGTAAAAGAATAAAAAAGTAAATCAATTAAAACAAACACTTAATATAACAAAGAAAAAGCCAGAAAATATAAAAAAACCGCAACAAACCCCAGACCCTATGAATAAACAAAAAAAGAAATGAGAATATTAACATAAACTAGCTATGAAAACCTACAAAAAAAGGTAGATTTAAAAACTACAAAATTTAAGGCCTCAAAGGAAATACATGGAATGACGTTGAGGGAATAACCACCCAGAATCCCCTGGGAAAAAGAAAGGAATGATGCAGATAGAAAGAAAGTTTAGTAGCCATATTAATTAATCAAAAATAAACTTTTCTGCCCATATAAGGCAAAAAAAAATTAAGGCCGACAGATTCACAACCTCCGATCAAACGGGGATAGTTAAAAATTACGATTAAGATGTTGAAGGTGAAAATTGATCCAGATAACTCTGGGCATCCGATGGAGATTCAAAAAAACGGAGGACTCCATCCAACGTACGGATCCTTAGACGTGCTGGGTAAAGCAGCGCTAGTTTTAAATCCATCTTGTAGAGTTCCGACATCACAGATCATAAACGAACCCGTTGATCTCGAATTGGTTTACTGAAATCTTCCACGAACCGGAAATTAAGATCCGAAAAATCAATGTAACCTTTAGATCGAACGAATCGAAGCAGTTTCTTCTTGTCTTGAAAGTAATGAAAACGTAAGATGACATGTCGAGGTTTATCTGACTTAGACGAGTATGATGGAACTCTGTGAGCCCGATCCAATAACAGTGGTTGGTCAGGAAATACAGTAGGAAATGCATCTTTTAAAAATTGAGAAAAAAACTTCATAGGATTGTCAGATTCCACAGCTTCACGCACACCAATCATTCGAAGATTCTGCCGTCGCATTCTGGATTCTAAGTCAGAGTTTTTAAAGGTCAGAAAGTCAAGTTTTTTCTTCATTATAGTAATTGTTTCTTCAATTTTCCCCATCTTGAGTTCATTTTGTTGCATGGATTTTTGAAGATTAGATATAGCCGACTGATGTTCCGTAATAGATAATTGTATCTTATCGATTGAATCGGCAATTTTCTGGAAATTAATTGAAATTTCCGAACGAATCAGTTCCGTAATAGAGGTTGAGATTTCCCTTTGAATTAGATCCGATATAGCTTTCAAAGTCACCGGTGGTTCAGTCGGAGGAAGATCGGTACCTTTCGGTCTAACCGGAGGTTTGCCATCTTTCCCATTTTTTCCATTCTTAGACATAGCAGACCTTAAGAACATCCGATTATCGAAGAGCCCAATTTGTTTCAAAGTATTGTAAAAGTCGATGCCTTAATAGTTAGTTAAAATATAGCTGATCATAAGAAAAAAAACTCAGAGGTAATGGAGCGAGTCAAGAACACGACTTCACTCCATGAGCTCTACCAGAAGTCCCATGCATTTTGAATTACATATTATTAACTGATTGGTGGTAATATTTTGTTTTATGTACTCTGTGTGATATATGCATTATGGGTGCACCATAGTCCGGAGAAATGTTGTTTTGTATGTTTTATACATGTATAGTCAGATGACAATAAACTTGAACAAAGACTGCGTTGGCGAAGAGATGGAGTACTGCTGCTGAGGAAGCATTCAGATATGAAGAAAAAAAAGACAACATAATTCCCGATGGCAGATATATCAATGAGATGAAAAAGTGACGTGTATTGAAGTGTATATTGAACAGTCAGAAAGTTCCTTGAGAGCAAACAATATCATCATGATTTTGATGAGAACACTGAGCAAGCAGGCCATTCAGGTAAAGAGAAAGGTGGTGGTTGGGACCAAGAATTCGGGAAATATTATTGAGTTCATTAATAACAAGCACAAAGTCATCCATGATGAGCAAGATGCCCATCTAAGCTATCCCATTTGCCCACATTTGACACATAGCCCTCTAAACCTTAAATTACTAGCTGAACCCAGCACGATGGATGTTTTATGCCTTACAACCCGTTGGAGATTTCTAGGATTCAGAAAGGCACATAAATTGCTTGCTGTATAGAGCCTTTAGGCAAGTAATTTCAAAAAAAGCACTACTTATTAGCATTTTAATTACTTTTCTTGTCTGCTTTAAAAAGAACTTAGAATAATTTGGTTTCAAAAAAATGTTAACTCTTTCTTTCCAATGCTTTAGTTTGGAAAGTTGGTTGAAAAGATGCCAAAATGTAACAGTTCACTTTTGGACATCGTGGGAGAATGGTGGTGTGTTCAGATTAACAATCTGCATTTACACATACATCTTCACAAATGTCATTATCTTCCTCACTATAGCATGGGGAATACTTTACTGAAAGACTGTCCAACAGTCAGCAGTTTTGCTTTTTAGCACCAATCCAGTCTTAAACACTATATACTAATACAAAATGCACACAAGTATTTTTGGAACACTCCCCGTATAATTAGAACTAATTTTCAATGAGATCTTGTCATTACATAAAGGAACTGTGACACAACTAAAGAAAAAATAGCTTGGTACCTTGCTGTGTTTCAACCTGATCACAAGAGGTTAGAGCGTTCATGTTTAATAAATTTTGAGAGAAATTAACACACTATCAAGAAGGTAGAAGAAGGATAAAATCATCTGCTCAAAGATGAGTTGCTGGTGATGCGTCCTTTGTAAACCAAGTAGATTTCAGTGATGTCAGGTTTAAGTATATGCTAAATTATTTGATCTCATCCTCACCCATGGTGTTGTTAACAAAATGCTAAATTGTTTTAGAGCTTTTGAGATCGTCAGAGAATAGAGGAGTCGAAATGGAGTTTGGGGGGGGCGTGGAGTTTATTCAGTGTTCCACTCCTGCTGGAACACATACATAACGTTAACATTGGGCTGGATGCCACTTCTACTGCTTGGTTTCCAGTATCTGACATTTTGTACACGAACAATACTGAAAAAAAAACACCTGATATTTATGGAGTCTATATGACAGTTAGCTAGAGGAAGTAGAACTGGATAAATGAAAAAAAAGAACTGGAAACAGCATATAAATTTTAGAAGGCATACATTTAAAGTAAGAGGAAATTTCAAAGCAGATGTATCAGCAAGTGCTTTTTTTTACATGAGCTGTGGTATTCACTCCTAGGGGTGGTGGTGGGAGCAGATACAATAGAGGCTTTAAGAAGCTCTTAGTTAGACATGGGTGAATATGTGGAGAATGGGGGAACATTTACCATGTTCATGCAGAAGGGATAGGTGGTATTAGCATAATTAGTTTGGCACAATATTGCGGGCCAAAGGTCATTTTTGGCTTTCTCCAGCATTGTGATTGTGGACTGAACAGCCTGCTCTGGTCTGTACTGTCCTATGTTCTATAAAGAGAAAAGTGTTTTAGATTATTTTGAAGACATGGATTTGTACCAAATTAACTTGCACAGTGGTATTATTTATTGCCAGTGATTTTCGCTGGGGTTTATCTTAAAAGGAATTTTTCTGTGTGTGTTTTAATAGCACAGATCAGCAAATGAACCAGAAATTAAGTCTGCAGTTTAAGACACTCGACTGGCAAACAAGGATAAGAATGACCAGACGATACTATTCAGGGCCATTAACTTTAAGTCTAAAATGTTAAGATATACATTGCAATTCCTCACTATCAATCCTGCTTCACTGCAGATTTGCTTTGTTCAGGGGATTTGTTATAATTGTGTTTCTAGTGAGCTGTTATAAACTCTGTCCACAGGGAGAAAGAGAGTTGATAATGAAGTCTATTATTTTACGGGTACAAAAGCAACACATTGCTGGTCTTTATTTTAGGAAATAAAAGTGAAAGAGAAATTAATAAACAGTGGTGTGGCATTGACAGCATTTAGCTTCATTTAGTACCAGATGTTTGTAATTCACTTTTGCAATAAGTTGTCCATGAATGATCATTTTGCTTCCCTTCACTAAAGAGTAGAAGTATCCTTTCAAATTAAACTGATTAAATCAATGAAAGACTTGCAAGCATCTCCTTATTTTCCCTATTTTTAATGTGTTCAGCTGCTGGCTGGCCTTCTGATCCACAATAGATCGAAGTGGATCCAAGTGGAGAAAAAAATTAAAGAATTTAATAAATGTTGCTGCTCATTCACATGATCAAAAATAGCCAAAACTTATACTTACTAACTTATCTATTTTAGTATCCAACATTAACCTCCAGCATGGCCTGAAACGTCGACTGTACTGTTTTCCACAGATGTTGCCTGGCCTGCTGAGTTCCTCCAGCATTTTGTGGGTGTTGCTCAGATTCCAGATTCTGTAAATTTTCTCTTGTTAGAGATTGTGATTTGCCTCATCTGTGATGCCAACTGTCCACCATTAGTCTTGTCCCATGTCATATTGCCTGCTTAACATCATCATGGATTGAACCACAATCTTTTTCATGGACAAAGTACAGGTTCGGTGCATAATGTAGTACTCTTGAATTCACAAAATGGTTAAAGTGAGAAAAGTGACAACTCGGCCCATTAAGTCCATGTTGGCTTCATGTAAGAGCAATCCAGGTGGCCTGACTCCTTTGCCCTCTCTCTCTAGTGCTGCAAAAGTCTTTCCTTTCAGATATTTAACTCCTCATTGAACAGTACAATTGAATCTGCCTTTCCTCTTATCCTGGAAAGTGCATTCTATCCCCTAACCACTCATTGAGTAATTTTATTTTACAACACTTCAGGCTCGTTTGCTCCTCACTCTTATTCTATGTACCACAGTTTTTGATCCCTCTGCCAAAGGGAGGCTTTTTTCAATAAACAGGAGAAAATCCGCAGATGCTAGAAATCCGAGCAATACACACAATGCTGGAGGAACTTAGCAGGCCGGGCAGCATCCATGGAAAAGAATACAGTCGATGTTTCAGGCCGAGACCCTTTGGCAGGACTGGAGAACAAAAGCTGAGGAGCAGATTTAAAAGGTGGGGAAGGAGTGAGAGAAACACAAGGTGACAGGTGAAACCTGGAGGGGGAAGGATGAAGTGAAGAGCTGGGAAGTTTATTGGTGAAAGAGACAGAAGGCCATGGAAGAAAGCAAAAGGGGGTAGAGCACCAGAGGGAGGTGATGGGTGGGCAAGGAGATAAGGTGAGAGAGGGAAAAGGGGATGGGAAATGGTGAAGGGGGAGCAGAGCATTGCCAGAAGTTAGAGAAATCAATGTTCATGCCATCAGATTGGAGGCTACCCAAATGGAATATAAGGTGTTATTCCTCCAACCTAAGTGTGGCCTCATCATGACAGTGGAGGAGGCCATGGGTGGACGTATTGGAATGGGATGTGGAATTAAAATGGGTGGCCACTGGGAGATCCCACTTGTTCTGGTGGATGGAGCGTAGATGATTGGCAAAGTAGTCCCCAATCTACGTTGGATCTCACTCATATACAGGAGGCCACACCAGGAGCACCAAACACAGTAAATAACCCCAACAGACTCACAGGTGAAGTGTTGCCTCACCTCGCCTCACTGTTTAGGACCCTGAATGGAGGTGAGTGAGGTGAATGGGCAGGTGTAAGTACTTTGCTTTCAGGGGTAAATACCATTAGGGAGATCAGTGTGGAGGGACAAATAGACAAGGGAGTTGCGTAGGGAGCAATCCCTGCGGAAAGCAGAAAGTTGGGGGGAGGAAAAGCTGTGCTTGATGGTGGGATCCCCATGGCGATGGCAGAAGTTTCGGAGAATTGTGTGCTGGATGTGGAGGCTGGTAGGGTGGTAGGTGAGGACAAGTGGAAGCCTATCCCTGGTAGGCTTTTTTTCTATACTCTTGTCCATGCTGTTCATTATTTTCAATGACTATAAGATGTAGGAGCAGCATTAGACTATCTCACCCATTGAGTCTGCTTGCCATTTGATCACGGCTGATTTATTTTCCCTCTCAACTATGTAACCTTTGATGCCTTACTAACCAAGAGCCTAGCAACCTCCACTTTAAGAGCCTAGCAACCCCCACTTTGAATAATGACTTAGTTTCCACAGCCGTCTGACTGAAGTAATTTCTCCCAATTTCTGTTCTAAAGGGATGTCCTTCTATTCTGAAGCTATGCCCTCTGGTCCTACACTCTCCCACCATTGTAAACATTCTCTCCACATCCACTCTATCCTTGTTATGCACAATAACTTTCTCTTCCATATCTTGTATAGTTTATGTACAATTTGTGTATATTATATGTTTTTGTGTTGTCTAAACCAATGTGCTTGAAGCAATGCCTCTGTAAGAGCTCCTCAAAACCTCTTTGTTTTCAATGGAATAGCTCCATCACAGTCAATCTACATAACTGAAGTTCCTCTTCCATGTAAACGTCTTTGAACCCTCTCCAAAGTTTCTCAACTGACCTGCAGTGTGCTGCCCAGAATGACATAAAACACTGCTTAAACCATCCAGGGCAGACATGCTCATTAATTTAGAATCCATTCACCATCTTCACCATCTGTCACAACCACAGGTTCGGCATCGCAGTAGATATGGCAATTGAGCTTGTGAATATGCATGTGTCAACTAATTATTATTTCATTGTGATAGTATTTAACTCCATACTTGTCATTGTAGTGCTTGTCGAGACTTGAACACAACAACGCTTCGCTGCCTGCTTGCATTCTGCCTTGCCTGAGAGATTGGACTGTCGAGTCAACTGATTCTGAAGACTAGCGGTATTCGTTTTATTCTTAGTTGTTCTTTTCAGCCACAGTGTAGGTTTTGTTTTCCATTTGAGAGTTTTAGTTAACGGTTCTGTTTGGCCTAGCATTTATTGTTTTCTTTTGCCTTTAATATTGTTCACATTAAAGTCTGTGAACTATCGACCTGCTTCAGTGTCTCTTGCTCCGCACTTGGGCCATATCCAAACCTGGTAACATTGACCACACAAAGATGGACCCAACAGAGAGAGAGCAGCTGAACTTGGCCATGAGATTTATTGCTCAAGTATGAGACAAGCTACAGGCAATGGAATCTGTTCTCAGTGAAGTTACGGAGGCAATGAGGCAGATAATCTAGTGCCGACAAGCCCAGTCTCACTTGGAGGAACAGGCATCATCCCTAGCCACAACTGTTCAACAGCTCACCACAGACAATCGGACACAGGTGTCTGCGATTTCTGCACCAATGGCCGCTGTCCACGAACTTACTGTGAACAGCCAGCATCAGCTGACAGCAATTAATGTCCTGGCCAATGCAATTCAGCAGCCTCAGGCTGCCTCAGTCCCACTCCCAGCATCTCACAGGTCCTCCTTAACTGCTGCCCCGACAAGCTCTGCTACTGATGCTCCCACTCCCGCTCCCGTGCCCAGACCAGAGCCGATTCCCATGTCCGTACAGGAACTGAGTATTCCAACACCAGGCAGATATTTGCAGGAATTTTATTACCCAATGTGAGTTGACATTCCAAGCCCAGCCTGGTCATTTTGGTGATGATACATGAAAATTGGCGTACATGGTCAATCTTCTTGAGGGACCTCCATTCAGCTTGTTCAATGCTTTACAGGAGCAAGGATACCCCACAGCCCAGTTGTTGCGACATTTCGTAGTGGAGTTAAGGAGGGTTTCTGATCTTCCAGTAAGGGGTCAGGAGGCTGCCCACCGACTCTTGGACCTGCGCCAAGGCATAGGAACGGTGAGAGCCTATGCAGTTAAATGCTGTACCCTTGCAGTAAAGTTGGGTTGAAACGAGAGATCTCTCATCACTGCCTTCCAGCATGTACTGAATGCAGGGGTCCATCATGAGATCACTGTCCGGGACACGCAGGATAGTCTGGATGACCTGATTAATCTGGCTATTCGAGTTGACGACCGGGTGACTGAGTGGCGCAGGGAAAGAATGTTTCAACATTCCTACGTGACGCCTGATCACCTTCTTTCCTCACCCTCTCCCCCTCCCCCACCACCCAACACCCAGCCCATGGAGGAGCCTATGCAAGTGGGGTGCATGCGCCAGTCTGAGGAGGAACGGGAGCGGTGTCAGAGAACAGGTTCCTGCCTCTATTGTGGTGATCCAGGACACTTCCGGGCAGCATGTTCCCAACGTCTAGTAGAATAGAATACCCGTCAGCAGGGAGAGGCATCCTGACAGGTTGGTTCTCTCTTCAGTTAGCTTCTCCTACTTCTGGAATGCTCGCAGCTTCCCTGACGTGGAGGTCTCAGACCCATGAACTTAAGGCGTTTATTGACTCCGGTGCAGCTGGGAATCTTATGGACATCTCTCTTGCTCAAAGATGGGGAATTCCAACTCGGGAATTAAGAGAAAAGATCGATGTCAAGGTGCTGGACGGTCGGCCTCTGGGAACTGGGGAGATCCACTTTTCCACCCAACCCCTCCAACTGGTGCTCGAAGGCAACCATCATGAAGAAATATCTTTCTATCTGAACCGCCACTGGTACTTGGTCTCCCCGGTTAACCTGACATAACCCACGGATCAATTGGTTTCTGAAGGTACTTCAAGAATGGGGACCAGCATGCCCGTCTACCTGTCTGGGTCTAGCTCAATCTCCATTCCATGAATCCCCTCCTGTGTCAGCTAGGGATGTGGAACTGTCTGGAATTCCAGCTGAATATGTGGATCTCCTTGAGGTTTTCAGTGAAAGAAAGGCCACCACCCTACCCCCGCCCCAGCCATATGACTGTGCCATAGACCTCCTAGCTGGCAGTAGTCCTCCCTGGGGCCAGCTCTTTTCCCTATCTCGTCCTGAAACTGTGGCCATGGGGGAACACATCAAGTAGGCATTGGCCATGGGGTTTATCCGTCCGACAACCTCGCCGGCAGGAGCGGGCTTCTTTTTTGTGAGCAAGAAAGATGGCAAGCTCCATCCCTGCATTAATTATTAGCCCCTAAGCAACATCACTGTAAAGAACTGATAGCATCTTCCCTTGCTGGCATCTGCATTTGAACATATTCGAACAATATTTTCCAAAATTGATCTGCGCAATGCTTACAATCTAATTTGCATAAGAGAAATGGATGAGTGGAAAACGGCTTTCAACACCTCTAATGGCCACTGTGAGTACCTAGTGATGCCTTTTGGACTGGCCAATGTCACCGCTGTATTCCAGGCCTTAGTTAACGCTGTGCTCAGGGACATGTTGAAACAGTATGTGTTTGTGTATTAGATGACATCCTTATCTATTCCTGTTCTCATCAGGAGCACGTCCAACATGTCAGAAGAGTACTCAGACACCTTCTTGAAAATAACCTGTACGCCAAGCCTGAAAAATGTGAATACCATAAAGACCAAATGTCGTTTTTGGGCTATATACTTACCCCATCCAGTGTTCAAATGGACCCTAGTAAAGTTCAGGCAGTGACCCAGACCGTCTACAGTCAAACAGGTACGGCGCTTCAGGGGGTTTGTGAACTTTTATTGCCACTTCATCCAGAATTTTGGCTCTATCGTGGCTCCCATTAATACACTCACCAAGAAGACCTCGGCAGGATCCCATTGGACGGACGACGCCCGCCAAGCATTTTCAGAGCTAAAGTGACATTTCACCACTGCCCCGCTGCTGCAACACCGAGACCCATCTCAGCCATTCATTGTCGAAGTGGATGCATCCAATGTAGGCATTGGAGTGTCCTCTCTCAGTGCTCGTCTGCAGATAACTGGCTGCACCCTTGTGCCTTTCTTTCCCATTGTTTGACTCCGGCTGAGAGGAATTACGAGGTTGGGAACCGGGAGCTTCTGGCTGTCAAGGAGGCCCTGGAGGAATGGGACACTGGCTGGAGGGGGCACAGTATCCATTCTTGGTCTGGATGGACAGATCACAAGAACCTCACCTATATTTGGATGCAAAGAGACTCACTCTTGTCAAGCCTGGTGGGCTGTCTTCTTCACACGGTTCAATTTCATCCTCAAGTATCATCCCAGCAGCAAGAATACAAAGGCTGATGCTCTGTCCTGGCAGTTCGACAGATCTGAGGACATTGCCCATCCAGACCCCATTCTTCCTTGCTCATGCATCGCTGTTCCGGTGATCTGGGGGATCTGAGGCAGAGGTGAGGGCCGCCAAACAATCAGATCCAGGCCCGGATGGGGTCCTCCCAACCGGCTGTTTGTCCCTGCTGCGGTGCGTTCCAAAGTTTTGGAATGGAGTCACTCCTCCCAGCTGACTGGACATCCAGGAATTCAACAGACGCAGGAGTTTATAAAGAGGCAATTTTCATGGCTATCTATGTCCCAGGATGTCCACAATTTTGTATCTGCCTGTCCCACCTGCGCTCGGAACAAGCCATCACGCCAGTGTCCTGCGGGTCTGTTATGTCCACTGCCTGTTCCTCACCGCCCCTGGTCCCACCTCTCAGTAGATTTCATCACTGGTCTGCCCCCATCTAATGATAACACCACCATTTTGGTCATTGTGGATTGATGTTCCAAGGCTGCCCACTTCATTGCCCTCTCCAAGCTCCCATTGGCTCGTGAGACTGCCACACTCGTGGTTAAACATGTGTTCCAGCTCCATGGCTTTTCTCAAGATATAATGTCTGATCGTGGACCACAGTTCACTTCCCACTTTTGGAAGGTTTTCTGCTCTCTTGTAGGAGCCACGACCAGCCTTTCGTTTGGGTTCCACCCCCAATCTAACGGCCAGACTGAGAGAGTGAACCAGGAGTTGGAGATAACCCTGTGCTGTCTTGCCTCCTCCAGCCCCACGTTCTGGAGCACCCAATTGGTTTGGGCAGAGATCACCCACAATAACCTCCAGTCGTCTTCCACTGGTATGTCTCCCTTTTGAAAGCCAGAAGGGATTCCAGCCCCCGCTCTTCCCTGATCAGGAGATTGATGTGGGAGTTCCTGCTGCTGAACAGCTGATCCAGCACTACAAGTGCACCTGGAGATGAGCCAGGGCTTCTCTACTGCGCGCCCAAAAACAACATTCCCGGCAGGCTGATCGGCTCCATCGACAGGTAAGGCCATTCAAGCCAGGACAGGAGGTCTGGTTGGCATCAAGGCATTTTCCCCTGAAAGTCGAGAGCCGGAAATTAGCACTGCGCTATGTGGGACTGTTTATCAGGAAGCATTTCTTTACACAGCAAGTTGTGGACCCATGGAACAATATACCTAGTTGTGTAGTTGAGAATAGTACCTTAGAGACTTCCAGGTCTAAACTCAATACTTATTTCAACACACTATGTGAACAGGAATTTGGCAAGCTTTGCTGGGCTGAATGACCTGTTTTTGTCAAAAACCACTGAATGTTCTAATGTTGATTATGTTTACCCTGCCACTATGTCCTCTAAATAGTGTAGGTATATGTCCTTTTAAGGCCACACACATTGAGGTCAGCCAGACACCACTGAATTAAATCATTCATGAGTTCAATGCTTTACAGAACAGAAAAAAAGACCAAAGGGTTTGTGCCTGGGAAAGTTGAATAGATCCCAACAGATACTGAGATACTGGTTTTATCTGTTGTTGGATGCTTCTTGGATTCCAGTAGTTGCTCTTGTTTCTTTTCTTAATACATGATAGATGCTGTATATACATGTCTTTATATGTGAAGAATTATACAAAAATTTCCCATAATGAAATTCTGACATTAGTTGATATCACATTATTATACCGCATAAAACATCAGAGGAAATTATATTTTACAATTAGTTGAAAGTTGAATGTTGGTGTCATGTCTCAGTTGATTAAAGAGCTGTATCTTTTATCAATGTGACATGACCCAACAATCAACTTTCAACTTTTTTATTCAAAATTATTAGGAAGTTGAATGTTGGTGTCATGCTTCATTTGATTGAAGATTACAAATTAGCCTTATCTTTAATCAAATGTGATATGACACCAACATTCAACTTTGAACTAATTTTGGAAAAATTCAGAAAGCAACATTTTGCAGTTGTGAGCTGGTCTACCACGGAAGGAACAGAATCAACTGGTACAGGAGAAGTTTAAATGCTGAAATTGCACCATTTCTAAAATGGATAAAATAATTGAACATCAAAGAATCAGTTCCAAGACCACAATTCTGAAAAAAGGCCAAGAACTGTGTTTAAAAATATAAATTAAGTTCTTCACATACTTATCCAAGATTCATTAAGTAATTGTGAAAAGTAGATCTATTTTTAATATGTTAGAACCTAATTTGTGGTCAATATTGCTGAGGACTCGTTTCCAAGAATTGATTTGAGCCATTAAACTGCATATATTATGAGTAAACTTTGTCAAGTAGTGTTTGTTTATTCTTGTTAGTATTCATGTTAATTGTATTCCAATTTTTATGGGTTAATTGCAACAACTTCAATGAAATCAGTTAAAATCTTTTGAAATGTGAAGCATCAGGATGGTCAAATGGGTTTTGGATAATACTTGTGGACATTTAAGTTTGATAGCAAGAAACAAATAATCAATTACAGTAAGACTTGTATGATATGACACCGTGATTTTGGTGGTGCTGGACTGGCAGATTTTCGAGACAATTAGTTTATACTTTTATTGACACCCCAACACACGTTTGTTTTGCCTTTTGTAGATGTTACGTTGCAATTTAATAAACATTCCAGTAGGTCTGGTAAATTTCAAGGGAGAACGAGGAAGAACAGCAAGTGATTTGATGGAAGTGTAGGGATGGGCCCTAGAGAATGTAAAGCAGCATGCAGAACAGGAATCTGGTAAATTTAAAAGGAGCATAGCATCATGGCCAAGTGAGATTACAGAGAGTATGGGTACAGGAGCTCAGTGAGATTACAGAGAGTGTGGGAACAGGACCCCTGTGAGATTACAGAGAGTGTGGGAACAGGACCCCACTGAGATTACAGAGTGTATGGGAACAAGACCCCAGTGAGATTACAGAGAGTATGGGTACAGGACCCCACTGAGATTACAGAGAGTATGGGTACAGGACCCAGTGAGATTACAGAGAGTGTGGGAACAGGACCCAGTGAGATTACAGAGTGTATGGGAACAGGACCCCACTGAGATTACAGAGTGTATGGGAACAGGACCCCAGTGAGATTACAGAGAGTATGGGTACAGGACTCCAGTGAGATTGCAGAGAGTATGGAAACAGGACCCCAATGAGATTACAGTGTATGGGAACAGGACCCCAGTGAGATTACAGAGTGTATGGGTACAGGACCCTAGTGAGATTACGGAGAGGGTGGTAACAGGACCCCAGCGAGATTACAGAAAATGTTGGAACAGGACCCCAGTGAGATTACAGAGAGTGTGGGAACAGGACCGCAGTGAGATTACAGAGAGTATGGGAACAGGACCGCAGTGAGATTACAGAGAGTATGGGAACAGGACCGCAGTGAGATTATAGAGAGTATTGGAACAGGATCCCACTGAGATTACAGAGAGTGTGGGAACAGGACCCCAGAGAGATTACAGAGAGTGTGGGAACAGGACCCCTGTGAGATTACAGAGAGTGTGGGAACAGGACCCCACTGAGATTACAGAGTGTATGGGAACAAGACCCCAGTGAGATTACAGAGAGTATGGGTACAGGACCCCACTGAGATTACAGAGAGTATGGGTACAGGACCCAGTGAGATTACAGAGAGTGTGGGAACAGGACCCAGTGAGATTACAGAGTGTATGGGAACAGGACCCCACTGAGATTACAGAGTGTATGGGAACAGGACCCCAGTGAGATTACAGAGAGTATGGGTACAGGACTCCAGTGAGATTGCAGAGAGTATGGGAACAGGACCCCAATGAGATTACAGTGTATGGGAACAGGACCCCAGTGAGATTACAGAGTGTATGGGTACAGGACCCTAGTGAGATTACGGAGAGGGTGGTAACAGGACCCCAGCGAGATTACAGAAAATGTTGGAACAGGACCCCAGTGAGATTACAGAGAGTGTGGGAACAGGACCGCAGTGAGATTGCAGAGAGTATGGGAACAGGACCCCAATGAGATTACAGTGTATGGGAACAGGACCCCAGTGAGATTACAGAGTGTATGGGTACAGGACCCTAGTGAGATTACGGAGAGGGTGGTAACAGGACCCCAGTGAGATTATAGAGAGTATTGGAACAGGATCCCACTGAGATTACAGAGAGTGTGGGAACAGGACCCCAGAGAGATTACAGAGAGTATGGGAACAGGAACCCACTGAGATTACAGAAAGTACGGAAACAGGACCCCAGTGAGCTTTATGAGAATGTGGGTTGGGAGCCCAGAGAATTCGAAGGGAGTGGGAAACAGAATCAGGTGAACTAGATGTCAAATATTAAAGATTACTGGAATGTCAGATGCTGGATTATATAAACTCCTACGATGTATTTATTTTCAGTTGTAACTAGCAAATCTGTGGTGTCATGTATCACCTCAGGATCATTATTTTAATTTAATGGCCTTCACTCACACTGTAATATGTACTGTATACTTGAATAAAAGTGTAAATAGTGGCAACAGTCCTATCCTTCTAGTGACATGGTTCTGATATTTTTGTCATTTATTACACAATCCAGGAAGGTAAATCAAAAGCAAGTATATTATTTGGAACTTTTACCACATCACTTACATTCGTTGCACTGAGTACACACAGTATCATTCAACAACCACATGGCTTCAAGCAAATCTACGTTTGGAAATCCAATTAATAGCATTCTGGGAAAAAAAACAGAGGGAGTCAGACATTGAGGTGCAAATGTACCCCCTATTGTTCAATATAAATGAGGTGATTAAACAGTTAAACCTAAGATATGCTGGTTGTAGACTAATTAGCCACTGTAAATTTCCCATTGTGTGTAATTTCTGTTCATTCATTCCATTGGACCCAGATATAATTTAAGTACAATATATATAATCTTGTACCTTGTAAAATGAACAAAGGGTTAGAGTAGTTCATACATTTACTCGGAATCTGTTCTGCAATACTATAATGTCATTGCCCATCTATGGCCTGTAGTTTTACTTCTTCTCTCTCACTTTTGACTCCAGCTATCATTTGTCTCACTTCTTGACAACAGTCATGATTACTGCTTCTCTGTGGTCACCGGGTACATCTGCTTAATGCAAGATATGGACGATGATTTGTGGATTTGTGACTGAAGATCTCTTCTATTGAGTTGTAGAATTTCAGAGACACCACACGTTTCTGAAGCCTATGGTTTGGATACAGCGATTTTGACTTCTTGTTGGTCAGAGTGTTGGTGAGACTGCACCTAATAGAATACTGAAGGGTAGAGACAAGGGTGCTCATAGCAAGGAAAAAATTACAATTGAGAAGGTCTTCAGAATGTTCCTTCCAGCAGACTCTATCTCCATTCACCACCATTCTATCTCAGGTGGAACCTTTTCTGAGCTGAGGTTAGTGTTGAAGAAATGCTAAGGAAAGTGTGCATAACATGTCATGGTCGTCAGTGAGTTGCTGAGCCCCCTGTATGCATCTACTCATCATATGTTCTTTTGGTTTTTCAGCTGAATCTCAGCCTTCAGTTACCTGTAGAGATACTTCTTGGTATGTTGAAGGTGACATTTTCAATCTATTAATACCTTAAATTAGAAATTTGCTTTTCAATTAGCTCTATTTACAGAAAGAAACATTCTCCTTAAGTTGTCTATTTAGACATAGAAACAGAATCAAACCATTTGGCCCACCAAACCTGCTCCATCATTCCATTTTGGCTGATATATTTTTCCCTCTCAACCCCATTCTAATCTAATCAAGATCCTAACAACCTGCGCTTTAAATACACTGAAAGACTTGGCCTTGACTGTCACCTATGGCAATGAATCCATAGATTCACCATCCTCTTGCTAAATGAAATCCTCCTCATCTCTTTTCTAAAGAAACATCCTATTCTGAGGCTGTCCCCTCTAGTCCTAGACTCTGTACTATAGAGAATATCTTTTCTACATCTGCTCTATCTAGGTCTTTCAGGATTGGATAAATTATGGTGGATTTCAGAGAAGCCCATACTTTGTGGACACTATGACTCCTGTGACTTTGAGTTGCAATGTTCATGAGGTGCTCACGGTGAATTGCTGCCTTTATGGTGCCCATGAAGCCTTTGAAATTGATGTTCCAACTGTGGCACTACAGAGTCATTTCCCTGCTGGATTAACAACCTCAGTGTGGATTTGATCCATGCAGAGACATAGTTAACATGATTTTCATCATGCAACAATTCCAAGAGAAAAATGAAGAGAAGAAGAAGCAATTTTATTTCAGTAAAGCCTATGAATTTGACTACTCACAGAAATATAGCTGTTTTTGAAGCCTTAATTCTGATCAACGTCTACAGCAGAGCCATCTCGGTCAAAGGAGTGTAGCTAATCTTCAGACCTATTGAGAAGAATACTCAAAATATGACAACGATGTTCCAGAATAACCCCACCTGAACCTAGGTATGGAGCTGCAGCATACAGAGGATGTCTGGATTTGTAAGTGCTCTGAGATTCAACACCAAGTCATTGTCAACTTGTTCATTGTACAATGTAAGAGGGTGACTCTTACCTACAAGATGAAGACACACTACCAACCTGGCTGCACTATACAATATTCTCCAACAATAGAGGTTCATGATAAGATGCCGGAAAATGTGGATCACACATCACATCTTGGGGAAACGCCTCTCAACAAGGGTATATGTGGAAGTTCAACATTGCCTTCAATGCACCAGCACAGACCTTGATCAACTGAGGAAAAGAATGTTGGAAGATTGAGACCAGGGACAAAGCTGGCAGTCTATCATGCAGCAATCTCCCTATATGCTTCTGAATCTGGACTTCCCACAGAGTGTTTCTCAAGACACTGGAAGAATATCAGAAATGCTGTCGTTGCAAAATTCCCCAAATTCACTGGAGCAATTTAGCTCTTTCTCCCAGGCCACCATCACCAGTACTGAGGCCATAGTTACACTCATTCAGTTACACCAGTGGTTCCCAAAGTGGGCAATATCGTACCAATCTTCGGCGGTGGGAGTTTCTAAGGGGAAATAAAGATAAAGAGGAGGAATACTCATTTACAAAGGGGACAACAAAGGGATTAAGGGCTTAATTTAAGAAATTAATTACTAATTAATTAATAAGAAATAAGTTACTTATTATGAATTACTTATGAAATCCTCAGTGTCTAATTGATTACAATGATCATATAATCACCTGAGGTCTTGTCAACCCACCATTCCTCTAGACTTTGCACAAAGTGTGTTGTAATTGTTGAAAAGTAATGTGACACTTTTGTACTTGGCACATCATGAGAAATCTGGACTGAGGAAATTGTGTTATTTCTGGGCTGAGCCCCTGCGTTATTATCATTAGTACAAAGTTAGTACCCCTACATTAGTACAGTGTCAGCTGATACGATTCCTGTACTCTAATCAGACAGTGATGCCATTCCTGTTAATTAAGGTATAGCATTCAATAGGGTAAAGTTCAGAATTTGCCTGTTTGAATGGTCTTCTCTGCATTTCTCTAGCCCCATGGCCCAACGGAGATATCACTCTCCAGTTTATGTACCTTCAGGCAGAGAATCAGGTTTTGCCTGAACTATGATGATGTCATAACTTTCTCCTTTATTGATCACAGTGATTGAGGTTAAACTTAATGATAGGTGATTGACCATGGTCACTAATCCATAATGAAAATGGCAAAAGCAGAACAATCAAAAAATAAGTGTAGACAGTATAGTGAGGGGTATTTGAAATAGCAATTTATACCAGCACCAAGCAACCAACATCAGCCAATGTGTCTGCTGTGTGAACATTTTTTTTCAGATGAGGCAATGAAATTGTCTGGTCCCCTTGAACATTTGAAGAGAATACACTCTGATAAAGCAAACAAGAACTTGGCTTATTTTCAGTCACTTTATGAAAACTTTAAGAAACGGGAAACACTTCAAAACACGCTTGCCAGCACTTCACAACCAAACAGTTATCGTTTGCATGCTACATACAACATTTCTTCGCTCATTGTTAAATCTGGAGAGCCCTATTTAATTGTAGAAGAACTGATTCTGCCAAAAGTAAGGGGGGTTCTGAGTATGGTTATGCATCAGTCACCAGATCAAATAATTAAAGAAATTCTGCTCAGTGACAGTTCTGTTCAAAGACAAATAGATGAAATGTCTGAAAATGTGGAAGATACATTGTGCAACATAATGATACATTCACAGTAGATAATAGGTACATAGATAATAGAAGATATATTGACAACAGAATTTGCTGTGCAATTGGATGAGTCAACTTCACCTGGCAATGAATCTTTGCTTCTTGGTTATGTTCACTTCATAAGTGATAAAAGCGTGGTTCAGGAGTTGTTATTTTCAAGGGACTAGAAACAGATACAAAGGAAAACTCAATATTTCGCGTTGTTGAGCAATTTTTCAAAGACAGAGACATTCTGTTCACCAACATTCTTGCTTGTACAACAGGTTGGGTACCATCAAACCACCTTTGGGTTACTACTTTCTTGAAAAAAGATGCACATAACATATTTACCATTGACTGTGTAATTCACAGACAACATCTTGTCACAAAAAACCTGAGTGATTAGTTGCACAAATCATTAAATACTGTTATCATAATGGTAAATAAAATCAATTCCCATGCTCTCAATTCTCGACCATTTCAAGAATTTTGTATTGAGAATGATGAACAGTTTGATCACTTGCTGTTGCACACAGAAATCAGGTGACCCTTAAGAGAAAAACTGTCATGGTCCCGACCATTAATCCCCTATTTTCTCCTAGTCCCCTTTGATTGTGCCACGGTTCCGACCATTAATTCCCCATTTGCTCCTAATTCTTTCTGATGATGGCACACCTAGTTTCCATCAAGATCTGCAGCATAAGAACCCCGATATTACAACCACTAGTTGCCAGATTGTTGGTTTTGCCTGTGTGGTAATTAACGTTTCCTGGCCACTTAGGACTGTGTATTTTAAGTTTTACTCTAGTACCAAGAATTACGTGTGAAACTCAGTCTCTTTGTGTCAAGATCAGTTTTCTAAGTTCTACTCCAGCTCCAAGGTTTACCTGTGAAACCCAGCCTCTCCGCATCAAGACAAGTCTTCTAAGGTTTTACTTCAGCACCGAGGTCGGCCTGCGTAACTCCGTCTCTCCGTGCTCAAAAGAGTTTTGTCTGCCGTTTTCCTTTCTACGCTCCATGTCAAGATAATTCTGAAGGAACTCAGCAGGTCGGGCAGCATCCATGGAAACGATGAGTCAACGTTTCAGGCTGGAACCCTTCGTCAGGACTGAAGAGGGAAGGGCCAGAGGCCCTATAAAGAAGGTGGGGGGAGAGTGGGAAGGAGAAGGTTGGTAGGTTCCAGGTGAAAAACCAGTAAGGGGAAAGATAAAGGGGTGGGGGAGGGGAAGCAGGGAGGTGATAGACAGGAAAGGTGAAGAAGGAATAGGAAAAAACACAATGGGTAGTAGAAAGAGGCGGAGCCATGAGGGAGGTGATAAGCAGCTGAGGGAGGGGGACAGAGTGAAATAGGGATAGGGGAAGGGATGGGGAGGGAATTACCGTAAGTTGGAGAATTCTATGTTCATACCAAGGGGCTGGAGACTACCTAGACAGTATATGAGGTGTTGCTCCTCCAACCTGAGTTTAGCCTCATCATGGCAGTACAGGAGGCCATGTATGGACATATCCGAATGGGAATGGGAAGCAGAATTGAAGTGGGATGCTACCGGGAGATCCTGTTTGTTGTGGCGGATGGAGAGGAGGTGCTCGACGAAGTGGTCCGCCAATCTGCGTCGGGTTTCACCGTGGCACTGGTAGTAATTAGCCAGAAAAATTCCCCACCACCCAAGCGAGATGGGTGCTCCAGGATGACAGGTTGGGTAGAGTACACCCATAACTCCCTGGTCAGCACTGCCACCGGAATGTCTCCCTTCGAATGGTCCCTCAGTTACCTACCCCCTCTGTTTCCTGCACATGAAGATGACATTGCTGTGCCTTCAGTTCAGGACCATTTCCACCGGTGCCGCAAGATCACTGGTGCCCTGCTCCGTTCAGCCAACCGTAACCGGAGGATTGCCGACCGCCATCTAATTCCTGCACCAAATTATCGGCCTGGGCAGAAGGTTTGGCTCTCATTAAAAGACATCCCCCTTAAGAATGTACCTAAGAAACTCGCCCCTTGCTACCTGGGACCATTCAAAATTGAGAGTATAATCAACCCCTCAGAGGTCAGACTCAAATTGCCCAGATCCACGCACATTCATCCCACGTTCCACGTCTCCCAATTGAAACCTGTATCTGTCAGCCCTTGTGCCCTCCTGCCGAACCCCCTCCACCCGCTCGGATCATCGACGACTACCCAGCATACACCGTCCGCCGAATACTGGATGTGCACTACCAAGGCAGGGGTCTCCAGTACCTGGTCGATTGGGAGGGATATGGCCTGGAGGAACGCTCCTGGATTCCCTGCTCCTTCATCCTGGACCCTTCCCTCATCCGTGATTTTCATCGAGACAATCTGGACAAGCCTGGTGGTTCGCCTGGAGGCTTCCGTTGAGGGGAGGTACTATCATGGTCCCGGCCGCTAATCCCCTATTTTCCCCTAATTCCCTTTGATTGTGCCACGGTTCCGACCGTTAATTCCCCATTTGCTCCTAATTCTCTTTGATGATGGCTCACCTGGTTTCCATCAATACCTGCAGCATAAGAACCCCGGCTTTACAACCACTAGTTGCCAGATCGTTGGTTTTGCCTGTGTGGTAATTAACGTTTCCCGGCTGCTTAGGACTGTGTGTTCTAAATTTTGTTCCAGTACCGAGAATTACCTGTGAAACTCAGTCTCTTCAAGTCAAGTCGCTTTTTATTGTCATTTCGACCATAGCTGATGGTACAGTACACAGTAAAAATGAGACAACGTTGCTACATGAAACAATACAAAAGCTATACTGAATTACGTAAAACAACACAAAAACTACACTAGACTGTGGACCTACCCAGGACTGCATAAAGTGCACAAAACAGTGCAGGCATTACAATAAATAATAAACAAGACAATAGGCACAGTATCAGGCAGTAGGTTGGTGTCAGTCCAGTCTCTGGGTATTGAGGAGTCTAATGGCTTGGGGGAAGAAACTGTTACATAGTCTGGTTGTGAGAGCCCGAATGCTTCGGTGCCTTTTGCCAGATGGCAGGAGGGAGAAGAGTTCGTATGAGGGGTGTGTGGGTCCTTCATAATACTGTTTGCTTTATGGATGCAGCGTGTCAAGATCAGTTTTCTAAGTTCTACTCCAGTTCTGAGGTTTACCTGTGAAACCCAGCCTCTCTGCATCAAGATAAGTCTTCTAAAGTTTTACTTCAGCACCGAGGTTTGCCTGAGTAACTCCGTCTGTCCGTGCTAAGAAGAGTTTTGTCTGCTGTTTCCCTTTCTACGCTCCATATCAAGATAATTCTGCCTGTCTCCTGCCTTCCTGCTCTCCCTCCTATTTGCCGTTCACATCTGCATCCTAACTAGATCTCCGTGCCTGTGTCCGCCTTGGGTCCGCCTCATTCGTTGCAAGAAAAACTGTCTGAGATGTTTTTTCTGATGAAATGTCTCCGCCCAAAATGACAACTGCTTACTCTTTTCCATAGAGTAAACAGTTGAGTACACTAGAGGATTGGCGGTGCTGGATTGGGTGGTGTGCAATGATCCAGAGGTGATAAAAGAGCTTAAGGTTAAGGAACCCTTAGGGAACAGTGATCACAATATGATTGAGTTCACCTTGAAATTTGAGAAGGAGAAACTAAATTCCAATGTGTTGGTATTTCAGTGGAATAAAGGAAATTACAGTGGTATGGGAGGGGAACTGGCCAAAGTTGACTGGAAAGGGACACTAGTGGGAAGGATGGCAGAGCAGCAGTTTCTGCAAAAAATGAGGGAAGTGCAAGACAGATATATTCCAAATAAGAAAAAATTTTTGAATGGAAGAAGGATATTAATGTGGCTGACAAGTGAAGTCAAAGCCAAAGTAAAAGCAAAAGAGAGGGCATACAAGGAAGCCAAAGCTAGCAGCAAGATAGAAGATTGGGAAGCTTTTAAAAACTTGCTGAAGGAAACTAAGAAGGTCATTAGGAAGGAAAAGATGAATTATGAAAGGAAGCTGGTGACTAATATCAAAGAAGATACTAAAAGCTTTTTTAAGTATATAAAGGGTAAAAGAGAGGTGAGGGTAGATATAGAACCAATAGAACATGACGCTGGAGATACTGTAATGATAGATGCAGAGATAGCAGAGGAACTGAAAGTGTATTTTGCATCAGTCTTCACAGTGGAAGACATATGCAGTATACCGGACATTCAAGAGTATCAGGGAAGTGAAGTTTGTGCAGTGAAAATTACAACTGAGAAGGTGCTCAGGAAGTCTGAGGGTAGATAAATCTCCTGGACCTGATGGGATTCACCCTCGGGTTCTGAAGGTATTAGCTGGAGAGATTGCGGAGGCATTACAATGATCTTTCAAGAATCGATAGTTTCTGGCATTGTATCGGATGACTGGGAAATTGCAAATGTTACTCTGATATTTAAGAAGGGCGAGAGGCAGCAGAAAGGAAACTATAGACCTGTTAGCCTGACATCAGTTGTTGGGAAGTTGTTGGAATCAATTGTTAGGGATGAGATTACAGAGTACCTGGAGGCATGTGACAAGATAGGCCAAAACCAGCATGGTTTCCTGAAAGGAAAGTCCTGCCTGACCAACGTACCACAGTTTTTTCGAGGAAATTACAAGCAGGCTAGACAAAGGAGACGCAGTAGACGTGGTGTACTTGGATTTTCAGAAGGCCTTTGACAAGGTGCCGCACATGAGGCTGCTTAGCAAGATAAGAGCCCATGGAATTACAGGCAAGTTATTAGCATGGGTGGAGCATTGGCTGATTGGCAGAAAACAGAGAATGGGAATAAAGGGATCCTATTCTGGCTGGCTGCCGGTTACCAGTGGGGTTCCACAGGGGTCGGTGTTGGGACCACTGCTTTTTATGGTGTGTGTCAATGATTTGGACTATGGGATTAATAGATTTGTGACTAAATTTGCCAGTAATATAAAGATAGGTGGAGGAGCGGGTAGTGTTGAGGAAACAGAGAGGCTGCAGAGAACTTAGATAGTTTAGGGGAATGGGCAAAGAAGTGGCAAATGAAATACAATTGGGAAAGTGTATGGTCATGCACTTTGGTGGAAGAAATAAACAGGCAGACTTTTATTTAGATGGGAGAGAATTCAAAATGCAGAGATGCAAAGGGACTTGGGAGTCCTTATGCAGGATACCCTGAAGGTTAACCTTCAGGTTGAGTCGATGGTAAAGAAAGTGAATGCAATGTTGGCATTCATTTTTAGAGGTATACAATATAAGAGCAGGGATGTGATGTTGAGGCTCTATAAGGCACTCATGAGACCACACTTGGAGTATTGTGTGCAGTTTTGGGCTCCTTATTTTGGAAAGGGTATACTGACTTTGGAGAGGGTTTAGAGAAGATTCACAAGAATGATTCCAGGATTAAAAGGGTTACCATATGAGGAACGTCTGGCAGCTCTTGGGCTGTATTCCCTGGAGTTCAGGAAAGTGGGGGCGGGGGATCTCATAGAAATATTCTGAATGTTAAAAGGCCTGAACAGATTAGATATGGCATGGTTATTTCCCATGGTAGGGGAGTCCAGGACAAGAGGGCACAACTTCAGGATTGATGATTGTCCATTTAGAAGAGAGATGCGGAGAAATTACTTTAGTCAGAGGGTGGTAAATCTGTGGAATTTGTTGCCACGAGTGGCTGTGAAGGTCAAGTCATTGGGTGCATTTAAGGCAGAGGTGGATAGGTTCTTGATTAGCCAGGGCATCAAAGGGTATGGGGAGAAGGCAGGGGAGTGGGGATGACTGGAAGAATTGGATAAACCCATGATTGAATGGCGGAGCAGACTTGATGGGCCGAATGCCCTACTTCTGCTCCTATGTCTTATGGTGTTATGATCTATAGATGCTCCCTAGCCTGCAGGGTTCCTCCAGCATTTTGTGTGTGTTGCTTGGACTTCCAACATCTTCGGATTTTCTCTTGTTTGAGATGCTTTTATGCATTTTTTGATACTGTGAAAAAATTCTTTGAAGACATGAATGCTTCATTCAGTAATCTACTCAAGAATATTAGGCATGACATCGCTTATTTGTCAGAATTATTTGCAAATTTTAATGAAATAAATCTTCAATTGCAGGAAATTATGTGAATCTTACTAAAGTTGAATCAGTCATCTCCACATTTTTGTCCAAGTTAACACTAATTAGGTACAACATTGGCCTTCATGACATTTTCCAATTTTTGAGAAAGAAAGAATAGCAGGTGATGATCTTTATGTATACAGTCCCTTTCTGAGTTGTCAGACAGATTTCAATATCTTCCCACGATTCAAATCCCAGATCAGTTATTACAGTGGATTCTGGTTAATTGGTCCATCTATCAGTCAATTGGAGCAGCCACTTATTTGGGAGAACACTTAAAAGACAAAAACTAATTGAGAAAATAGTTGAGATTCCCTTTGTTTATTTGGGACACTATACCGCTTAATTGGGACAGGAGACTGTTGCCGAACAGTTTCTAATTAGTATCAGTTGCATGTGTTTGTGTTCAAAAGCAGTGATTTTTGTCATTGGTAGCTGGCGAGAAATAAGCAATAAAACAATTAAGAACGGTTTTCGTCACTGCGATTTCATGCACAGGTTTGGAGATGTCAGAAACGGCTGGAAGACAAAATGAAACAATTTCACCACCGCAACAAGTTAGGAACTACAAAGGAGTTGAAGCTATTGACAATCATCTTGAATGTTAAAATGAAAATGAAGATTAGGAGGATGCAATCTTTGAAAGCATTGTATGAAGGCAGTCCATTATCTGTACTAGGTGTGTGCACTGATTTTATTCATTTACTGCCATTCAAAAGAAATGGCAACGTACACTGGATGAATTTCTCTGTTGATAACTATTAGGAACTCGTAGACAGTTTTATAGTGCTTTAGTAGTATTGATAGTGTTCTAATTTGTTCTGTCTTTCAATACATAATTTTGTACTCAGTTAAACAGTGGTTTGTCTTTTTTATGACTTTTTGACTATGTCCATGAAAGTTCAGCTAATTGGGGTAGCCACTTAATTAGGCCAACATGTACTGGTTGTGATATGTCCCAATTAACTGGAATGTACCGTATATCGATTCCTGAACATCATAATGTGGAATTAACAGGAAGGATGGAGAAAAACTAATCTCACTACAAAATAACTTTGAGCTGAAGCTGAGGTTCAAAAAATCACATCAAGACTTTTAGTTGCAGAAATAAATCTCTGAACGCTATCCTGCATTGTGGAAAAAGGTCAAGCTGTCTTTATTGCCTTTCCAACATCATATTTAGTGGCGCGCTGTTTCAGTACAGTCACCCGAAGCAATGAAACAGACCGCAAATTAATGAACATGGGGATCTGTCTCTCCTTCTGAATGACATTCAGTCTGATGTTGAGAAGCTGATATCACTGCACCAAGCCCATCCATCTCACTGAAAAGTGAAAAAAACAATGAAGTAGTGAATAGTTGGACTACTAATGTATGCGCTGAAATTGTTTTTAACTATAATTGAACAAAAAAATATGTGTAGCTTTAAATAGATTTGATTATTTTTGCAATTAATTGTCAATGCCTTGAATTTGCAGTTCCTATTTTCTTTCACTGTGCATCGTAGATCAAAGTTCTTTATATTTTGTATGTAATAACTGGTAAGGGAAAGAGGGATGCTGGTGATGTTGTCAGGGAGCCAGGATGTGTAACCGAATAAAGTTTGGGAGCCACTGGTTTAGAGAGCAATGGGCAAAATGAACGAGCTTAGGTAGAGATCTTTGTTAGCATGGGCCAGTAAGACTAAAGAGATAGTTGCCGTGCTGTATTCTAATCAGCTGGAAAGTGCCCCATGATTCAACATCCAGTGGGCAAGCCATGCCCTGGGAATGTTACCGAGGAAAACCGCACTAAGCATGGTGTGGTGTCTAACGACCACGCAAGTGCACGCGACTGATGCTAGTTTGAAACTGTTCAGCAATAGTCTTCTGTCCCAATTATTATTATTTTTTGCTTCAGATTGCTGTATCTGCAGAGTCTTGTGTTTCCTGGTAAAACTTATTGTTTAAATTGAAGAACTGTTTGTAAAATCTTGCCATCACATAGAAGTGTCCACATTACTCCTATTAGAATTATGACATTCCTCTACTGGTGCTATTACCATACTTGCAGGTCATGGCTCAGTTGAATGAATTGGGCAAAGATTTCCATTTGCTGTTGGTTGTCAGTGAAATGAGATATGACAGTTATCAGTCTGATCCTATCAGCATTACAAGATTGCCTTCGGTCTCGCCTCCCCTAGGGTGAAGTCTTAGAGTATAGATATTACAGTCATTGGCAGCTGGAGTACTTATGCTGATGGTTTCTTACTGGAAGTATGTTGGTAATCCAACCCATTCACCTTATAAAATATTTCAATCCATTCAACACTTCTTTTCAGCAACTGAGTTTTTTAGGATTAAAATTACTTTGGAAATAAAGTGCTCTATTTTGGTTGATTCTTGATATTTCCCCTTTATTCCAGTCCTCTCCTGATAGCATATTCTGTATTTTAATGTTATGGGCATAAAGTTCCCAACTCTTGGGAAACTCAGTTATGATTGATCAAGACGCACAAGTCAAGTTAGGATTTAGGGACGGGGTGCGGGGAAGTCAGAGGTTAGATTAGGGATTAATGGCAGGGATATGGAGAAGTTGGAGATTAGGTTAGAGTCTAGGCCTATGGTCCAGGCTGTCTGTTCAAAGGCCAATGGATGGGTGATGAAGGGCATCTGGAATCGATGCCTTCACTCTGCGCTCAAAAGCAATGTGGACGAGTGATGAAGGACACTCGTAGATGTCGGGCTTGCAAGCACTGTGGCCGAGGAGCAGAGAGGACATTGGCTGGTATTTCTGCAGCTCAGCAAGTTGCCTAGAGTCAGCAGGTCCTGGGATCAGATGTCTGTGAAAGCAGGGGCTGGTGAGACCAGGTCCCGAGGCCTGGAGTTCATGGTCTCATCATTGGCTAGTCCTAAGTTTGATACCGAAAATCAAAGCCTGAAAGTCGATTGGATGTCTGGACGTCGAAGCCCGTTGACTGAGTCCTTGGATCTATAAGTCTGAAGTTGACTGGGGAAGTCAAAGGTACATTGTCCATGAGTCTACTAAGAGTCTACTGTGTTGTTCTGCTGAGAATTCTATGCTATGTTGGCACCGGAATGCGTGGTGACATTTGCAGCCTTTCCCCAGCACATCCTTAAGTTGTCACACTTCACTGTGTGCTTTGATGTCATGTGATACATAAATGAATCTGCATCTGAATCTGTTTGAAGGCTCTGGTCACCTGTATGGAACAATTCTATTTGCTGAATGAATGAATGAATGAATGAGAATAAATTTGAGGTTGGAAACTGATGGAAATGTTTAAACTTTAATATATGTTCTGTATGTACTTTAACTATAATTGCTTCACGAGTTTCATTTACAAAGTAATTACTTGTGGCTTGTCTAAGCATATCTTCATAATTTATTAACATTGTTCCTTGGATAAGGAAAACTAAGTAGTTATAACAAATACAATTTGAATTGAATTATTTGCATAATAAAAGTTTTAAAATATGCCTCACAGTGATTACCAATTTTAATATTTTTGAATTCTACATTGAAAATACAGAATTTTAAAAGAAATAAAAGCATATAAGAGCAGAGAATTGCTTGTGTACTTTCTCTGTTCAAATATCAGCAAATTACTTTCACATTGAAGGTTTCACTTAGAGTTCAGGCATCTTCACTTAATGACTATTCAAGCCTGTTTTTGAATTCATTTATTGACAACAGGAAGCAAGCTGCATGCACTGCCGATGGATTCCAGCAATACCAGCTAATTTCACAGTACAGGGTTTTGTGATAATTCAATCACAGAAATCAAATTAAAGCAGAAATAATATGATACTTCAAATAAATAAAGCAAAAATATTGAAATGCATGTTGATCAGGTCGTATCTATAGTGTGTGAATTAAATTAATGCTTCACTTCAAATTACTTTTCCTCAGAAGCTTTCTGTGTTTGATTTCCTTCTCTGTCTACAAGTATTGAAAATAATTGTTAATTATCATTTCCATCATTCATTTAGTTATTTTTCCTCCCAAATTATGTGAATCAATGATGGGGAGGGATTTTTTTTTTAATTTTGCAGGCTTTGCTTGTCTTGCACTATTGGAAAGCTGAACAAGCCAGGATTACAAGGGACGTTGTTGGAATCCTGGCGAGAATTCAAGCAACTTAGCTGCTTATTAAAATGCAGCAAAATGTACAGCCAGAATCTTGCAACACCATGAAATTGACAGCAACTTCATAATTTTACACTTATGTAAGTTAACACTGAAATCACAAAGTTGTACACTACATTCCAAAAGCGTTTTATTTATTTCCTTCCATAGATGCAGCTTGACTTGCTGAATTTCTCAAGCATTTTGTGTGTGTTATATTGTGTTTCTGTCTAGTCCTCTATAATTAGGACAAATCAGTGATCCAATGAAGATAAAAGGTATTTATGCACTGATATCACTCAGGAATAACCTGAAAATTTTAAAAATCTATTCCATTTAAATGAGATTTTAACAATTACCAAAGCCATAATTGCTGTTTTGCAAGCTAAATTACTTCATCTTAAAAATGTATGTGGATTATTATATTGTCCGGTAAATTTTTAAAGTATGACTTTTAGTATTACAATTACTGGTTATTAACAAAATTGTTAATTCTATACCATTTGTGTGTTTTATAACCTTGATATGAAGATAAACTCTACAATATTGCATGTATAAAGGCAAACAAGTATTAGGGATGTGGATTAAAATAATGATTTTTGTATTTCTTATCACTGGTTAATTCTTCAGGTGAATTAATTTTTCACTGATCGTTTCTGCTTTATTTTCATTTCCATTTATTTGAAACTGTACTTCCAAGATGAAATATTGATTTCACTGACCCTAAGTTATCTCTTGGGTAAATCTCTGTGGAGATCCTAGCCTTCCTTAATCTTTGTCAGGTAAGATTTCCATGAATCTGTGCAAGCAATAAGGCTGATCAACACCTCTACCCATTAACCCACCCCACCACCACTACCTTATCATTTCCTGTCAGAGCCACCTTATGTACAAACCTGTGCCTAGTGTCACTTTATGGACGTGCAATCAGCCTATGCATATAAGCCATCTAATGTATTTATATTTATTGTGTTTTTCTATTATTGTGTTCTTTATCTTACTGTGTTTTTTGTGCTGCTTCAGATCCGGAGTAACAAATATTTTGTTCACCATTACAATTGTGTACTGGAAATGACAATTTTGAATCTTAAATATCAGTGGTAAATTGATGACTGTAATGATATTTATCTTTTGATTTGTTTGGCTAGCAAATAACTTGAAAATGCTTCAGACTGAGTCAAACATATAATAGGGACAGAGGTGAATTTGCAATTACTAAGCAACACACACAAAATGCTGGAGGAGCTCAGCAGGCCAGGCAACATCTATGGAAAAGAGTAACCAGGTGATGTTTCGGGCCGAGACCCTTCAGAAGGACTCATGTACCTCAGGGTTGTATATGTACTTTGATATGTGTACTTTGCAGTTACTAACTTCTATTCAGTTACAACTTGAACTACTGTATACCCCCCCAGGTCATGCTTTCTTCTCACTGCTGCCATCAGAAACCTCAGGACTCACATCACCCAGGTTCAAGAACAGCCATCAGGCTCTTGAACTAGAGGGGATAACTTCAGTCAACTTCACTTGCTCCATTCCTGATCTGTTCCCACAACCTGTGGACTCACTTTCAAGGACTCTTCATCTCATGTTCTTGATATTTATTATTATTATTGTTATTATTATGTCTTTCTTTTTGTATTTTCCCAGTTTTGTTGCCTTTTGCCCACTGGTTGCCCGCCTGTTGGTGCAGTCCTTCATTGATTCTATTATGGTTGTTGAAATTATTGAGTATGCCCACAAGAAAGTGGATCTCAGGGTTGTATTTGGTAACATATATGTACATTGATAATAAATTTACATTGAATTTTGAATCCTGAACCTTTGAACTTTGCTCTCATTATTTTGAAAAATATTTACAAATAACCTGATGTGATGTGCTTGACCAGCGGAGGGCGCTGAAGAATGATTCAAGTTAGAACTGTCAGTTTTCATTTTGCAAATTCAAAGAATCAGAATCAAAATGAGATTTATTATCACCGACATATGTTGTGAAATTTGTTGTTTTGAGGCAGCAATACAGTGAAATACATAAAAATTACTAAAAGTTACAATAACAGTATATAAAAATAAATGGGTAGTGCAAAAAGTGAGCAAACTAGTGAGGTAAGTGATCACGGGTTCATGGACCGTTCAGAAATCCGGTAATGGAGTGGAAGAAGCAGTTCTTAAAGGATTGTGTGTATGTGTCTTCAGACTCCTGCACCTCCTCCATGATGGTAGTAATGAGAAGAGGGCATGTCCTGGGTGGTGACTGGCTGGTTTGGGTTTCTTCATGTTGGATGCCGCCTGTTTTATTTAGCTATTAAATAAAAACACGCATACGGGAGATAGATTTAACTGGTGTACTCATATTGCGGCGAGAGAGCGAGAGCAATGCACATGTGTAGACAACAGATCAATACGTAGTGCTGGGGAAGGGGTCATTGCTCTGAAAGTAATAGATCCATACATTACACCATCCCCCTTTAGATTAATGAAACATAAACTGTTTATGTACAAAACATTAATCCCCCCCATCATAAACCAGATTCAAAATAAACATACTTTCATAATAACAATCCATAACTGACTTCACAGTTCTAAGGGTTCAGTCTTTTCGATGGCACTCTGCTTCTTTCAGGATAGTGCCTCTGGGCCTGTGGAGTGGCATCAGGTTTGGCAGGTGTTTTCTCAATGATATGTTCTCATTACATCCCTAGGCTGTGGAATGGCATCAGGTTTAGTAGGTGCCTAAGACAGTGTTCTTGGTTTCTGGTGTCACGTTGCTGTCAGTGACATCATCACTTAGAGGTAAGTGTGGTGACTGTAATATGCCTGTCGTGTTGGTTGCAGTTGACTCAGGAGTGTTCTTACGCTGAGCATCCAGTATCCGGTTCACATGATGTCTGTGTCTGATCTCCAACACCCACAGTGGTCCAGTTCTTGTAGCTATCCTACCAGGTGTCCATTTGCTTCTCAGTAATCATACGCTAGGACTTCCTGTCCAATCTCAAAGCTCCTTGCTGCTTCACTTGGCAACTGGTCGAACTTATTTATTCTGCACTTCTCTCCGGAAGTCTGGTTTCAGGAGGTCTATGCGGGATCTCAGATTCCTGTTCACGAACAGCATTACAGGTGTTCGATTTGTCGTTGCATGAACAGAGTTCTGATACAAAAAAAGGAAATAGTCCACTTTGTGCTTCAGAGAAATGTCCTCCCGTTCATCACTTTAATGGACGTCTTGAAGGTCTGGATAAACCTTTCAGTTAATCCTTTCATAGCTGGGTTGTGAGGAGCTGACTTGAAATGTCTCAAGCCATTTTTCTTCATGAACAGTTGGAATTCTTCTTACATGTATTGTGGTCCGTTGCTACTCTCAATTTGTTCTCATAATCCCTTTCTGACAAGGATAGTACTCAGAGTGGAGATAGTCTTTGTTGGGGTGGTTGATTTCATTGGTATAACCTTCGGATTTCGAATGAGCATCCACTGCAAACAGAAACATAGAGTCCATGAATGGCCCAGCAAAATCAATGTGTACTCTTTGCCATGGTGACGATGGCCACTCCCATGAATGTATCGATGCCTGTGGGAGTGCATTTTGAGGTTTATGTAATCCTGAACAGCTTTTGGCCAAGTCTTCAATCTGTTTATCTATTCCCGGCCACCACACATAGCTGCAGGCAAGACTCTTCATCTTGACTGTACACAGGTTTCCTTCATGTAGATTTACTAACACTCTGGTGCGCAGTTTAGAGGAAACCACAACTCAAGATCCACACATCCGCATCCTTGGACATACTGCCAGTTGGTCTTGGCTCGCTGAGAACTCTGGAAACATAGGATTACCATGAGCTGGCCATTCTTGCTTGGTGATTTCTGCCCCTATGCCCAATGTTGTAAATGGGTTGCTGTCATCACTGGAATTCCCTTCCTGCGATTGAAAATGGACACAAGGAGCTGGTGATCTGTCACGAGCGTAAACTTTTGTCCATAGAGGTAGTGATGGAACTTCTTTATTCCCCCATACTAGACTAAGGGCCTCATGGGTGATCTGTGCATAGTTTCATTCTGCGCTCGACAGTCGTCTTGAAGCAAACATAATCGGGCGTTTGGATCCATCTTTCATGATGTGTGACAAAATGGCTCCAATGCTATATGGGGACACATCACATGTTAGTCTGATGGGCAGGGATGGGTCATAATGGGTGAGCAGTTCATTGGATGTTATCAATCTCTGTTTCCTTGGATGCTCTTTCACATCTTCCTGACCATAATCACTTTGCTCCTGGCTGTAACTGTGCGTTCAATGGATGTAACTCTGTAGCAATGTTTGGGAGAAACCACTGGTAGTAGGTTATAAGACCTGAGTATGACCTGTATTGTGACACATCTTCCGGTTTAGGTGCCTGTAGCACTGCTTCAATCTTCTCTTGTGATGTATGTAAGCCCTGCTTGTCAATGACATGTATACAGTATGAGATTTCATTCTTGAAATACTCACATTTCTCTCACTTTGCGCACAGACCATATTCTCTCACCCTGGTAAGCACTTTACCAAGGTTCTGGAGGTGCTCTTCATCATTTTTGCCAGTCACGATGATGTCATCAAGGTACCATTGTGTCCCTGGAATATCTTGGTGTACTTGGTCCATTGCTCTTTTCCAAATTGCTGGAATTGATGTGATGCCAAAGACAAGACAATTATACTGGAACAGTCCTTTGAGAGTGTTGATTGTGAGTAACTTTCTGCTTGACTCCTCAAACTCTATTTGTAGATTGGCTTGTGACAAGTCAATCTTTAAAAACTACTCTCCACCTGCCCAAGACACAAAATTGTATTCTATTCATGGCAGGGGATACTGCACAGTACGTATCACCAGGTTGATGCTCACTTTGAAACCCCCACATATGCAAATGTGTCCGGCCTTCCCTTTCTTGATCACCGGGCCAATGTGCGTGGCCCAATCCTCCACTCAACCTTGGAGAGAATTCCAGATGTCTCCAAACTCTGAAGTTCAGCATCCACTTCAGGACATAGTGCATAAGGCACAGGATGTGCTTTGTGGAATCTTAGTACTGCTGTTTCATCCAGTTCAATTCTGGCCTTCATGCCTTTGAGTTTACCAATCCCCTTCTCAAACACCTTCTCATTAGCATTAAGCAGCTATGCCAGTCTCTGGTTAGTGCTACCATTTGGGTTGCCATTGCCTGTTGATGACACACTGAGAGCTTTGATTAAGTGCCAGTCCAGGTGGATTTTTCTCAACCATTCCCATCTGAAAAGTGCTGGCCTCAACTTTTCAATGCATAAAGCTCTAACTGTTGTGTTTGGCGTCCATACATCATATTGACTTTCAGTTTGCCTTTGGGAGACACTTTTTTAGCATCACTAAGGTTTTCTCAAATGGTATCTTTGAAAACAGTCTGTTGTAGTCAGCCTCTGGAATTATAGACAAAGTTGACCCTGTATCCAGCTCCATTTTCAGTTTTATACTGGACACATCTATTGAGATCCAGATGTTTTTGTGATCTGCTTCAGTTATACTAAGCAGTTCTAGGCATGTCTCAGTTCACCTTTGTCAGACTCTTTGTTGTCTGATCCTGTTTTGCATTCAGTAACTTTATGCATTTGCTTCGTTTTACGTTTGAGACTTTTTACTTGGTTGTGCTTTTTGTCTGCCTTTCACACTTTCTCTATGCCTTTCACACTTTCTGCAGACTTTTTCTTTGAACCAACAGTCATTTGCATCATGGGAGGGCTTTGCTACATCGATAACATTTTTGGCTTTTTGCACCATTCAGGGGATCTTGTGCATTGTACATTCTAACCTCCTTTCTGTAGATCTGCTACATCCTTTGCTGCAGTCTCTACTGATACGGTAATGGTCAATGCCCGTTCTAAGGTTAGGTCTGTTACTGCCAGTAGCCTCATTTGAGTGCTTTGACTATGTATACCACATACAAGCCTGCCCCTTAATGCGTCAGAAATTTCATCTCTAAAATCACAGTACTGGGAATGTTCGCGTAGTTCTGCAATGTATTCAGAAAGGCCTTCATCTTTTGACTGGTTCTTTTTGTAAATTTCTCAGCTGTTACCAGCGATTTAGGGTTCAAGAGATTTTGTAAAATTGTAACAATTTCATTGACTGTCTTGCCTGCTCGCTTTTCAGGGGTTACTAAGTTGCGTAAGAGACTATGGTCTTGGGTCCATTAAGCTAAGAAGTGTAGGGGCTTTCTTTTGCTCCTCCTCATTGTTTGCATTACAATACAGTTCAACCCTCTGGATATACGACTCCCAGCCTTCATTAGCACAATCAAGTTCGTTAACTTTCCTGACTGAAGCCATTGCCACATTATTTTCACTTTAAATTTAGCGCATCTTTCACTGTTACTATGCACTGTCCTCACGCCTTTGTTACCGTCTGTGGTTGCCGTCTCATGGTGTCTAACTCTCACCATTTCATCCCGTAATTGTGCCATAACTGTCGATGCAGTTTGTGATGTTTTCTGACAGTCAGGTTTATACTTGTCACCAATTTGTTGTGTCTGTGCACAACGACATATATATAAAATAAAAGCACGCATGTGGGTGATGGCTTTAACTGGTGTATTCACACTGTAGCGAGCGAGAAAACAACGCGCATGCATTGACAACAGCACATGCGCAGACAACAGATCAATATGTGCTGCTGCGGTTGGGGGGGAGGGGGAGGGGCAGCGTCATTGCTCTCAAGGAAATAGACCCATGCATTACGCCGCCTTTTGAAGAGGTGCTCGATGGTGGGAGGCTAGTGCCCATGATGGACTCATGATGCTGAGCCCACCAGCCTCTGCAGCTTTTTCTGATCTCCTTCATTGGTGCCTCCATACCAGATGGTGATGCAACCGGTCAGGATGCTCTCCACGGTACATCTGTAGAAATTTGCTGGAGTATATTCCAACACACCAAAATCCTCCAATCCTAATGGAATATAGAAAACTAATATAATAAAAATTAGCTCATAATGAAAACCTACCAATGCAATTGAAGCAGGTTGCTTATCCAACTGGCATGTATATCTTCATCTCTCTCTCTCTCTCTCTGTTTCTCTCGCACACACTAATAATTATCATCATAGTGAAAACGAAGCTACTCTATTTCTCGAATCAGCCATCTGGTAAGTTGTCTTTTTAGTACTTTTTAACCTAATCTACCATAAAAAGGGCATTTCTTGTTGAGGGCAGATATATACCCTACCCTATAAAATCTAGTGTAACCACTTCAGTGTTAACAGGCATTTATGCTTATTTGACTTCTGCTACCTTCAGGGAATCAGGGACTTATGAACTGGGATTAAAGTATGTTTTAATGGTGACTGAAATTTAAACTGATATAAATTGGAAAGTGCTACCTAATTGGGTACAGAAATAAAATAATATGTACAGGAATCAAAAACTAGCTCACTGTCCTCTGGGGATTTGTGTGATATCTATTTATAGCTCTCTTGAGTGAAGTGGACAAATAAATAAAATAATGAGATGTCAGTGTATCATTAATGTGCAGGATCAGTTAATACTCTCTCCCTCACTTTCATAATTGTCTTAGTTTCTTTGCTGTAGTGATGGTTGCTAAGTATGTAAACATTATGAATATTTAGAGATGGAATGATGAGTGAAGGTTGGGAACAGGTGGTGTATATGATCTATAACATCATACAAAATACTCCCAGCAAAACAATTATTTTTCTTGAACTCACCTAAGGCAACTTAAAGAAATATACAACAAATGGTAAAAAATAAAATTCCAGAGGTTACTAATGGTGTCCTTTAACTAAGAAAGTTGACGAGGGTAAAACTGTGGATGTTGTCTATATGGACTTCAGTAAGGCCTTTGACAAGGTTCCACACGGAAGGTTAGTTAGGAAGGTTCAATCGTTAGGCATTAATGTGGAAGTAGTAAAATGGATTCAGCAGTGGCTAGATGGGAGATGCCAGAGAGTAGTGGTGGATAACTGTGTGTCAGATTGGAGGACGGTGTGTAGCGGTGTGCCTCAGGGATCTGCACTGGGTCCAATGTTGTTTGTAATATATATTAATGATCTAGATGATGGGGTGGTAAATTGGATGAGTAAGTATGCAGATGATACTAAGATAGGTGGTGTTGTGGATGATGAGGTAGGTTTTCAAAACTTGCAGAGAGATTTACGACAGTTAGAAGAGTGGGCTGAAAGATGGCAGATGGAGTTTAATGCTGAAAAATGTGAGATGCTACATTTTGGTAGGACTAATCAAAATAGGACATACATGGTAAATGGTAGGGCGTTAAAGAATGCTTTAGAACAGAGGGATCTAGGAATAATGGTGCATAGTTCCCTGAAGATGGAATCTCATGTGGATAGAGTGGTGAAGAAAGCTTTTGGTTTGCTGGCCTTCATTAATCAGGGCATTGAGTATTGGAGTTCTGATGTAATGTTGAATTTGTATAAGGCATTGGTAAGGCCAAATCTGGAGTATTGTGTACAGTTCTGGTCACCGAATTATAGGAAAGATGTCAATAAGATTGAGAGAGTACAGAGGAGGTTTACTAAAATGTTGCCTGGGTTTCATCTCCTAAGTTACAGAGAAAGGTTGAATAAGTTAGGTCTCTATTCTTTGGAGCATAGAAGATTGAGGGGGGACTTGATAGAGGTGTTTAAAATTATGAGGGGGATTGATAGAGTTGACGTGGTTAGACTTTTTCCATTGAGAGTGGGGAAGATTCAAACAAGAGGGCATGGGTTGAGAATTAGAGGACAAAAGTTTAGGGGTAATATGAGGGGGAACTTCTTTACTCAGAGAGTGGTAACTGTGTGGAATGAGCTTCCAGCAGAAGTGGTTGAGGCAGGTTCTAAGTTGTCGTTTAAAGTTAAATTGGATAGATATATGGACTGGAAAGGAATGGAGGGTTATAGGCTGAGTGCAGGACAGTGGGATTAGGATAGGGTAAGAGTTCGGCACAGACTAGAAGGGCCGAGATGGCCTGTTTCCGTGCTGTAATTGTTATATAGTTATATAGTTATATATGATCAGAAAAATGGAATAACCCTCAGATAAGTGATATAAATGTGACATGCTATCTTTTTGAGGTTTCTGCCAAGCTGCGCGAAATGTCCCAATGACAATGTATTGTTGCCCAACGGAATTGCAGGGTCAGCTTGTTTTACTGCATGAAGAGCCTCCTTTGTTCAGGTTTTGGGTAATGACGGTTAAAATCCTGTTGCTTCAAATATTTGTCTTTTACTTTAGGAGATGAAGGATCACTGGAAATATGAATCGCACAGCAATACATTTTTGTAATCTATGTAATCTAATATCTAGCATCAGTGATAAAGAATATACTTATGACATTTGAAGACTTTATGTGAATTGTACGGTCTACGTGCGTAGACCTCCCTGGGTGGTAACATACCAGCTTGGGAACCTGAAATGGATATGTTCCTTTATTAATTGATTGATAACTGGTTCTCACTTACTAAAGCCAACCCTGGATTTCACCAAGGTATCCTTGGGGAACAGGAGCACCAAGTTCAATATCCTCAAACAATCCCAGCTTTATCTACCAGTCTCCCAAACTGAACTGCTGTGACCTTTACCCCTTCAGTCCAACACTTGGTATACTCCTAGGCAAAAGCACATTCCTGATCACCAATATTTCTCCAGCTGTGGGATTCATTGCCATAGATGGCTGTAGAGGTCAAGTGGAGGTTCTTGATTAATAAGGGTGTCAAAGATTACTGGGAGAAGGCTGGAGAATGGGGTGAAGAGGAAAACAAATCAGCCGTGATCGAATGGTGAAGAACACTTAATAGCTCAAATGGCCTCTATGTCTTGTGGTGTAACTGATGGTAATTGCGGAGGTCACATGATGTAATTTTCCCATCAATGTGAGGTCGCGTGATGACATGTTCACCATGGGTATAAAAGGAGACCCCTGGGGTGACGCAGTTAGTTTTCCAGTTAGAACGTTAGCCAGATACTCCATTCCGCTGCGTATTTGCCTTATGACGCAGTTGAGATTGAAAACGGAGTTTTATGTCCTATTGTAAGGTACAAAACTGTTGGGCCAGCAGTTTAACCAATAGCTGCCAGATTTGTTGATGTACCTTTTCAGTAGTATTGTAGAGTGAAGACAGGAACCTGAAGGAGTCGTTCGACGGTTGAAAGGATCGGCCATTATTGAATTCATTCAAGAAAGAGTGATCTGCATGAGATAGCTCTGCTAAAAGCAGCAGAAAAGGCTGTGCCATATCTAGTATCCAGAGGGAAAGGTCAGTGCTTTAAATCGTTTTATTTCTGTCATTGTGAATCCTGTGGACAAGGCAGGTTCCAGCTGGGATTGACAGTGACGTTGTGTCTTCGAGGAATTCTTTACTAAAGGAAAGTCTCTCCTAATTGACTGTATAAATCTCTTGGACTTTCGAATTTACCATTCTAAGAACTGTGTTTGAATTTACCACTTTAAGAACTGTTTTCGCATTTATCACTTAAGAACTAGTACTGAGTGGCGGTTTGTTAAATCGCTGCATAGCAGTTTACTTCTGGTTAAGATTTTTGTTTGTTTATTTTTTTATATTGAGCAGAGTTTAATAAATGTTTGATTGGTTTTATAAAACCTGACTCGATTGATATTCATCGTTGCCGATCACGTGACAGTGTTTAAACTAGAGTTGTAGGGGCATGGGAACCAGAATGCCAGTGGAGAAGCTGGGGAAACATGTTGTTAAGACCTCAGACAAGCTCAGGAATCAACAGGTTGAGCATGGTGCAACTAATGCTCTAAGCTATTTCAATGCAAGGAGTATTGTAGGAAATGTAGATGAACAGGGCATAGATCAACACATGGAATTATGATATTGTAGCCATTAGTGAGACTCGGTTGCAGGAGGGACAGGACCGGCAGCTCATTATTCCAAGGTTCTGTTGTCTGAGACACAACAGGATGGGAAGGATTAAATGGGGAGTGGTGGCATTACTAGTCAGGGAAAATGTCTTGACAATGCTCCATCAGGACAGACTGGAGAACTTGTCTAGTGAGGCTTTATGGATGGAACTGATGAATAAGAATGGTATGTCCATATTAATGGGGCTATAGTTATAGACCGTTCAACAGTCCAGGGCAGGTGACAGAAGTTTGTGTAGGGGAACTCTTTGCGTCTAGTGATCACAATGTCATTAGTTGCAAAGTAAATATGCAAAAGGATAGGTCTTGGCAGCGGATTGAGATTCTAAATTGGA